>NC_140085.1:192794792-193140584 GCF_964237585.1 Gallinula chloropus
AGGATTTCTGTTAGCTCCCGTCTAACCCGACCCAGGTTACATTCACTATTCATACAAATACCTGTTCCTTTTTCAAATCTGATTAAGTTTTAGCTTAGTGATATTGCGTTGAATTTTACAGGTTAAATTGTCTTTAAAAGTATGCATTTTTTTACTTCTAATCTCCCTGCCCTTCAGTTGCTCTGGATGGTTCTTGTTTTGATTTTATGAGTGGGAGTAAATACGGCTGCCAATTTACCTTCTCTGTAGTACTCAGGATGTAATATACTTCCAAGAAACACCTTTTTATTCACCTTTTCTTTAAACTAATTTGGCTCTTTTCTGTCTCTCTCGCGCCTTTGCCTTCTCCCTAACAATTTCTGTGCTATGGGAGACTTATCCCACCCTTAAATCCTTCTATTTCTTTAAATATAAAATGAGTTAGTTATTTAGGTCTGTTTTGTTCCTCTCTATTTTATTTAAAAACTATAATGTCTTTGGCACTGAAACCTGATTTCCAAAGATGTGATTCAAAACACCCTGAACCAGTCTCTGTATGGTTACCAAGTGCCTGCTGCCACGACCATTTGTGGTGTTACTCTTAAAATCCAGTTCCAATATTCTAGCGATGTATTTTCATGAACACAGTTCTGCACTAAGAGCGGGATTTCCCTGACCTATTTATTGTTCACCTCGTTAATGTCTATAAATATGTAAAGGGCGAGAGTCAGGAGGAAGGAGCCAGGCTCTTCTCACTGATGGCCAGTGATAGGATAAGGGGCAACAGGTTCAAGCTGGAGCATAGAAGGTTCCATGGGAACATAAGGAAAAACTTTTTCAATGTGAGGGTGATGGAGCACTGGGACAGGCTGCCCAGAGAGGTTGTGGAGTCTCCTTCTCTGGACACATTCAAACCCTGTCTGGATGCGTCCCTGTTTGATTTAGACAAGCTGAACCTGCTCTAGCAGGAGGTTGGACTAGTTGATCTTTTGAGGTACCTTCCAACCCCTGACATCCTGTGATTCTTTGATTCTGTGATTGTTCATAACAACCAACCAATTCTCCCCTAAAATCCTCCATAATCTATCAACTCACTTGACTCTCCAACCTGTTTATTTTCACCTTGGATTTTCCCATCTACATTTCCCCTGGCAAAGGTTCAGTTGTTGCCTTTTGTTGGGAGGTGGCTCTGGATTTCCTCTTTAGTCTCCTCTAGTCCTGTTACTGCTTCTGTGCCATCTGTCTACCTTGCTCTTTCCCTTGTCGCTGTTTTTCCAAGTCAGTAAAGGGCATATTAAAGAGAATCCATTCATTCTCCTTTGCCTTAATGTCTTCTGTCAGAAACTTTTATTCAAACTCCACATTAAATACAATCAACTGTCTCTTTATCCATTTTTTAAAGTTTGAAGTAGACTGAAAAGGACTAGCGGGCTGGAAAAGTGTGTTCGTCTCTGTTCCATCATGTATATATAACTTATTTGTAATCTTTTATAACACTGTTGTAATGCTATTTCCCATTCTAGCAAACTGAATAAACTTTGCTAGCCCTTCATTCTGAAATCCCAGGGTTTTTTCCTAAAGAAGCAAGCAGATGTTCAGCCTCTCCAGTCCCCCCAAACTTGACTAAGGAGCTTCTCTTTCTGTGACCGACATAAGTTCCTTTTCCAATGGCAGTCAGAAAATGAGCACCTCTCTCTTAGAAGAGACATACAGTGCACTTGATTTTAGCTGTCACTATGTCTAATAATAATATTAGAAAGACTGTAGCACCTTCGGAGTGCAAGTTGTTCCCCAAGGCACTTGCTTTGGTGCCATAATTCACCCTCTAGAGATACTGATCTCTTTTCTCTCAATACCAGGACTGCCTTGAGGACCAACTTGGATCTAATTACTCTGTTGTGCCTGACTGAAGTTGCCTGAGATGGATCCTTCTCTAAGTGACTTGAGAATCTTTAATGTAAGGGGGTATTTTTATGTTCTTGCCTGGTGTTCAAATTCAACTCTGATGCTATTTTTTAATGTGTGAGGAACTTTCAGGGCTGAGAAGACTGACAAGAGGCTATGGAAACCATTAAGAAAGCTAACTTTTTTAGTGGATTACTGGAACTGGTTGCAGAGAAAGTTTGGGGAGTCTCCATCCTTGGAGATATTCAAAAGTCCTCTGAACATGGCAACTGGCTCTGGGTGGCTGGAGCAGGGGGCTTGGAACTGGTGATCTATAATGGTTCTTTCCAAACACCCCATGACTGATTCCATGATTTTGAATTAAACTCTGGGATGGCCTGAGCACATTGAATTGTTTTGTGAACTAGTCTGTCAATCCCACAATAGAAAGACAGAAGTTAAGAACCTGCAGGCTTAACTCCAGAGGTCACAGCCTTGATGGCAAATGTTGTTTGAGTCCTGAGATGTGCAGTGTTCCTCTCAGAAATGCTAGGTAGGTTGGTATGGAAGGAAAAATGTTTGAAAAATACCGTGCTCGACTGTACACAATTTATAGTTAGGAATTTCTCTTGGCTGTGTCTCAGGACAACATTTAGGACTCGTTTTCTTTAAAAAAAGAAAAACAACTAAAAATTGAGTAAGGCTGGGAGTTTTTAGATATAAATAAAAATGTTTCTCTGTGTGTGTGATGGCTATACATCATCATATCAGCTCTCTATATCTCTATGTGATTTTTTTTAAGTAATTTGCTTTTATTTCTCTTTGAAAAAAAAATAAACTTAGTAAGGTGGTTCATTATCTGTGAATATTAAGTCTCAGTAGTTTGAAACATGGCAAGAAAATTGTGTTATGGGATGGGATGAGGAAAAACCCTAAGCTGTATGTCTCACGAGAAATCAATGCACTGTGTCTTTTAATGTCATAAAAAATACCTCCCAACAAGATGTATTCAGAGTAGTATTAGCAGAAAAGAGAGCTTCTAATGGCCTTTATTGATTCAGGCAGAAACAGCAGACAATTCTGAGGATACTGCTGTTGTATGATACAATTGGAAGTACCATAGCCTTACTGTACTCTAAGTAGATTTAATGAGGATGCCCCAAACTCAATATCCGCAGAGCTGCCTTCAGAGTAACCACAGCCCTTTGGTTCAGTGAGAAAGTGATTTGCTCAGCTGGAAAGAAGCTTCCCAATCACCTGTGCTGAGATACTACTTTTTTTTTCAAAATTTTGCTTCTTTTCTGCATGCAAACCCTCCTTTGTCCTTTTTGAAGACTTCCATCTTGTTCCCCCCCCCCCCCCCAGCTTAGCATCTGTCAGGAGTTTGCATGGGGGAATGAGGACAAGAGTCCCTTTGAGGGACAGCAGCCCTAATGACTTACACTTAGACTTTCTTCTTCATAAAGAAGAAATGACTGCTTTGGGGAATGAATCCACGGTGACTGTAGGACTGTCTCTAGGAAAGGACACAGAGTCAGATG
Organism: Gallinula chloropus; assembly: GCF_964237585.1. Classification (NCBI taxonomy): domain Eukaryota; kingdom Metazoa; phylum Chordata; class Aves; order Gruiformes; family Rallidae; genus Gallinula; species Gallinula chloropus. Next base: position 192,798,197 of record NC_140085.1, read on the forward strand.
CAGCTGAGTTATGGAGGTTTGATAGCATGCCATCAGCTGTGCTGCTGTAACTCAAAAGGGTGGGTGCAGGTCCTGTGTGTCTGGAGGGGACAGTGTTGTATGATGCAGAAATGCATTGCACATTGGCTGATGCTAGGTGAGACTGAAATGCACTCGTGATATCTGCTTCCCTGGCAAACCTGCTCCTGTCTAGAGACACCCTCCTAATTGTGAGATGGAAAAGGTTGCTTTGCAGTTCTTTCCTTGTGCTAAATTCCTCTGTTTTACAGGGAGTGAGCTAATATAACGGTGCCCCAGCTGCACAGTGGCAACTTGTCAAGCTACAGTGATTCTCTGAGGTTTGACTGTGTGCCCGTGTCCTCTAAAAAAACCCCTCCTGATCGGCACAGACCATGTCGGCGGCCTCTTGACTCGCCACTCTGCTGCATTGTTGAGATGAGAGCTGCTGAGAGCCATGGCCAACGGCATTAAGGGCCCTGCAGCGCGTCTGAACACCAGCCACACGATGCTGTAAATGGGCCAGGACGGATGTTTTGGATAGGGGCCAGATCACCATAAACTCCAGCCAAGGAAACCAGTTCGCAACTAGCCCCTTGGTGAATGCATGTTTATTCGGTGCAAGATTAATATAACTAAAGTAAACAGAGAGACAAACAGACAGACTCTGGAGCAGAGTGAAGAGGTGACAATAAATAGGGATGATAAAGAGCATCAAAAAAAATCTGCAGCCAGTCGTAAAAAGTTCCCACTCCCCAATGGCTATTTTAGAGAGCTGTTTTTCTCTTGCGAGCAGTAAATAATGAAGGCAGGTTTTGTAGCAGGGTGAAGGGTGCTGAAGCGGTGTCGGGGGCTGATCAGAAGGAGCAAGGTGCTAAGCATTGCACAGGGTATGCAGACTGGGAGCGGAGAGCATCACCTCTCTTCTGCTGTTGAAAACGCTGGAATCACCCCAAGCGATTGAGCCCTTGCCAAGTAATTCACCGCTCTGTGGACAGACTCTGCTTCTTGTTCATGTTTGCTGATCTGATGCAATTCCTGGTGCTTAGTGGTTTAACAGAACTCTTCAGGAGACACTCGATTTATCACTGATAAATCACTGATGAAATCTAAAGTTCAGTTATAAAGTGAGGGCTCAGCCACAGCTGTATAAAAGGCTTTCCCCTGGCTTAGAAATACACCAGTGAAGATGCTTACTGTGATAACCCTGCACAAACCAGGTGCTATCCAGTCCTTGTTTTGGGCTTTTCTTCTTAAGGCATAATTATTATTTCTGTCTAATGATTGAAAAGATCTTTGCCTTCACACTGTGCATGACCAGCCTCTCCCTGCCCTCCACAAGCTCTCAGCTCCTTTATGCACACAGCAAAGCAGCTCTACTCAGCAGAGAGATGTTCTGTTTTAACAGGAGTGTTCTGTGTTTTCAACACTGCTGGTGCCATTTCCTCCTTTGCACAAGATAGATCAGTGCCTGGATGTTGAATGTGTGGCTATCTTAGGGGTCTCTGCTACTTGTTGCTCAGTCAATGCCCCCAAAACGGTGAATTTTCACCCTTTCCTGTGCAAAACATTGGCCTGTGACCTCATCTCACCATACAGTATGCTTCACAGAATCACAGAATCACAGTTGGAAAAGACCTTTAAAATCATCAAGTCCAACCATTCCTGTCCTACACTAAACCATATCCCTAAGTACCTGATCTACCCTTTTTTTAAACACATGCAGGGATGGTGATTCAACCACCTCCCTGGGCAGCCTGTTCCAGGCCCCAACAACTCTTTCAGAGTTGTCTTGCCTCTTCAGATACAGAGATGGCGATGACTCCCTTTCCTTGGAGGTATGGGCTGAGGGTAAAGTCCACATAAAATTTTGAAGCACTAAAAAGAATTCTGGATCTGTGTTTGAACTGGGATCTCCACCTATTTGCTTTTCATCTGGTCAAATAACATGGTGCAACAACAACAGCTCTGCAAGCTCTTTTTGGGTAGCACTGGATGTACAACTAGAAGGTGGAAACATTGCAGAATACAGAAGAGAACCACGCTGCAAATCTTTCTTTCCCCCATGCCTGCAGTGGTCATCATACAGGCTTTGGAAGACTGCCTCCAACATCTCACCACACATCAGACCCAAATCTCTCATCCAACAGGTTTACCAGCACACCCCATAACATGCAGGCTTTGCCCTTTGATCCAAGCATGAACTGAAACCAGTAAGAGATCTGCCTGACTATTCCTCTGCATGTATCTTATTTCCTAATAATAGATACAGTGCTGCTGCCCTGGATCCTGATCTCTGCTATACAGAAACGGGGCAGCAATTCCACTGACGATTTCATCTGCGTTGTCTGGAAGGGTGCTCCAGTACAAAACGTGGCCCCAGTATGCATTTCTTTTTCATTTCCATGCATTCCTCACCCAATAACAGGGAGGAAATAACACCAACACAGTTCAGCCTTCACCATTTCTTGGCACGATTTATGTGCCTCATAATGTCTAGAAGAGATTATTGTCTCCAGCATAGTTTGTCCTCAAACAACAGAAGCAACACCAGAGCAAGGGAATGAAATGAGAGTTGAAACAGTGGGAGACCAAGTGCCTGGGTACCACAAGGAAAGAAAATCCCATGATAAGCCTCTTTTCAATGTGATCTCTCTAAAGAGATGTTCACACTGTGTGGTACACATGGTTGGTGATTAGAAAATGGAAATGCATGGATGTTGCTTATGGTTTGTGCTGGGAATCTGGTTGGATTGAATCACAGAATCACAGAATCGTAGCGGTTGGAAGGGACCTCCAGAGATCATCGAGCCCAACACCTCTGCCAAAACAGGTTCCCTAGGACAGGTGACACAGGTCGACATCCAGACAGGTCTGGAATATCTCCAGAGAAGAAGACTCCACAACCCCCTGGGCAGCCTGTCCCAAGGCTCCCTCACCCTCACTGTGAAAAAGTTCTTCCCCATGTTGGTGCGGAACTTCCTGTGCTCCAGCTTGAGCCCTTTGTCCCTTGTCCTGTCTCCACAGACAACTGAGAAGAGGTTGGCCATTTCCTCTTGTGTCCCACACTTGAGATATTGATAACCATTGATCAGATCCCTTCTCAGTCTTCTTTTCTCAAGGCTGAATAGTCCCTGTTCTTTCAGCCTTTCCTCTCAGGGAAGATGCTCCAGGCCCTTAATTATCTCCGTAGTCCTCTGCTGGACTCTTTCCAGGAGATTCTGGTCTTTTTTATACCAGGGAGCACAGAACTGGACACAGTGCTCCTGGTGGGGCCTGACCAGGACAGAGTAGAGGAGGAGGATCCACCTCCCTTGACCTGCTGGCCACGCTCTTTTTAATACACCCCAGGATCCCATTGGCCTTCTTGGCCCCCAGGGCACACTGCTGGCTCATGGCCAACCTGTCATCCACCAGGACCCCTAGGTCCTTCTCCGCAGAGCTCCTCTCCAACAGGTCACCCCCAGCCTGTACTGATACATTGAAGGTTGCTTTGAAATGGGATACAAACCTGAATCTGACCTTCTTTTGTCAGCTACATGCTAAAATGGAAGGAATGGGCCAGTCTGTCTTCCTCTCTAAGCTTACACCACTTGCTTGTTCTTGTATGAAGTAATTTGGGGGTATTTTAATTGTAATGTAGTAGGGAGAACAACGTCTACCACACAATTTCATCAATGTGATGTTACTTGAATGACAAGTCATGATTGGTGGCTTATTTTGATTTAGGTAAGCTTGTTCTGAAACAAATCATGTCAAATGACAATAAGGCTCTTGTAATGACATACACAATAACCCCGAGGAAGACAACTACCTGTTAAGCTAACTTGCTTTGCCTAATATGGGAAAACAAAAACTGAGAAGGAATAAGCAATATTTCAAGTGGGTAAACACTGGCAAGAGAGAAAAATAACTGAGCTAAAAGTGATTTTTGGCACTGAAGTATATTAGTGTAAAATGGTATTAATAATTTGAGGCTGAAAATGAGATGAATGTTTCTAAGCATCTGAAGAATGAAGCAACTGTTTCCAGTAAAAGCAGTGGGAGTGAGGCACCAATTTGGGTCCTAGACAAAGAGGTTTTTCCTGTCTATAAAGTGAGTCTGGACTTGGTGAGCCAGGAAGTGTCTTTGGGTCTCAGGAATGACAGGGTTTGGTTCTCAAAGATTTGGCCAATTTCCTTTCTGCAGCATCAACAACATAATCCATGAAGAGGGAAAAGAAAGAAGAAGGTAAGGAGAGATGGAGGGGAGGACAGAGGTGGAGAGAAAACAGGTAGGGAAGGCAGAAGGGCAGGCAGGAAGGAAGGAAAGAAAGAAAAGGAGGCAGAAAGAAGAAAATGGGTGGAGGGAGAAGAGAGGGAAGGAAGAGAGGAAGGGAAGGAAGGGAAGGAGGAAGGGAGAAAAGGAAGAAAGAGGGAAAGAAGGAAAGGAGCAGAGGAGAGGAGAGAAGGAGAGAAGGAAAGGAGCAGAGGAGAGGAAAGAAAGAAGGAAAGAAAGAAGGAAAGAAAGAAAGAAAGAAGGAAAGAAAGAAAGAAAGAAAGAAAGAAAGAAAGAAAGAAAGAAAGAAAGAAAGAAAGAAAGAAAGAGAAAGAAAGAAAGAAAGAAAGAAAGAAAGAAAGAAAGAAAGAAAGAAAGAAAGAAAGAAAGAAAGAAAGAAAGAAAGAAAGAAAGAAAGAAAGAGAGAGAAAGAAAGAAAGAAAAAGAAAGAAAGAAAAGACTGTAATAACCCTTTAAACTAAAACCAGCTACACCTAAAGCCCAGATGACTTCAGAGAAGCTGATTTACTAAAGCTTTCTAACGTTTCACATAATCAATTGCATCTCACCATTGCTTGACTATTGTTTAACATACAAGAGCAATATAGTTCCAGACCTTGCTTGGGGCAGGTAATGATGGTGTGTTTGTGTGGGATGGAGTAGTAATTCATTTCAGACACGGAGGTAATTCATTGCAGACACTCTTTAAAACACTTGGGGGAGAAAATAAAATGACAGATGATTTTACAATAGTTCAGGATTTTTATTTTTTTTTTTAACTGCTGACCCTGGAACTGGTAATAGCAGGAAATAGAAAGATTAGCATAAAGAATGGTCATTGATACTTAGGGTCTGATAGCCATTTTTGCTGAAACTCTGTACTTATTTTGAAAAGAATGAAGGTTTTTCTTTCCTGCACAGTATTAGAGCTCTTATGGAAAGTGTAAAATGAGTGAAGAGGAATTATGCCAAAGGATTTCACAGGAATAACTCTGAACTCTTATAAAACATGACAGACAATTAAATCTTTTTTTTTATTTTAAATTCAGTATCTCAGAAAACTATAGAGAAGCCATCATTTTCTACTAAACTCCTTATTTTTCCATATCAGAAGAAAGGTTGGATTTTCGTTTACTGTCTGTTCAGTAGTAGAAAGTGGTTCTGCTCAGTAAATGCAAATATTCATATCCAGACAAAAAAGTATAAATATTAAGAATATAGAAAAGAGGTTGTTCTAGGGGAGTTAGAGGAGGAGATAATGTGAAGGTATGGGGAATTCCTCTTAAACGTAGTAAGAATCAACCTGACCCACTTTAAGATGTGCCCTCAGAATTGGTTTATTTTATGGACAGGTGACCATTAAAGGATATTTTTGGTATTGTGATTTATTGTCAGGTTCAGCTCTGCAGTGCGAAGCAATTCCACCAGAATTACTCTGTGTTAGAGAAGAGCAGAAGTGGATTCGACTTGTCTACACCTGATCTGCTCAATGCAGCCAGAAGATTTACCTGGAGCCTGAAAATCTGTCTATTCCTTCTCCCTGTCACCACCCCAAACTTATTGGGCAATTTTAGTGATTCAACAGGTAAATCACTGCCCTTCTGCATAGCTTTGCACATTAAATATACAAAATGGTTGATGTGACTGGAAATTTCAATGTCCTAAATAACCTTGCATTCGTTCACTTTTTCTAAACATAGGAGCCTGGTGTGAGAAGTGCTTGGGGAAGGATGGATGCACCTTAATTTGTGGGGGGGGATATCATTGGATGACAGAAGCTAGGGAAGCATTAACAGTTGCACTGAACCGAGCAGTTTACAAAATTGATTGTGATTCGCAGTATCATTAGACAACTATTTGTGTGACTTTGGATCTTTAGTGCTGAGTTCCTAGAGGAGCCAAGGTGAGGAGGTAACTGGGTAAGGAGATAGGAACTGCTGAAACCAGATGTTTTTCTTCTCCTGATACCAAATCTAGGAAAAACCCGCAGCATTCTCACCATAATGTGAAAAATAAAGCAGTCACACGCCATCCTGCTGTTTTAATTGTGGTAATCATGCTTTTTCTTCTTTCTTTTTTTTTTTTCTTTTTTTTTTTATTTTTTTTTCTCAAGGCACGGAGAAGGATGCTGCTGCTCCTGCCACATTAAAGGGAGAGTGAAATTTCTGAGTCATACAAGAGGAGGAAATACATTAATGATAGCTCACTGGCTGTAAAAAAAAAATAAAGAAAAGAAAAATAACACCAAAAGATATGAAAATTGTTAGGGCTTCTTCTGAATAACATGGATGCTGAAAGCGTTTGGCAGTTCTCTGGACCAGGCTTTTTGTCAGGGTGTAGCAGTGATGACAAAACACTTCATTCCAGCATCTCTAGATATGGGGACCAGAGGAATTACTGCACCAAGGCTAACAAGGACACCACTCAGGAAGGGACTATACCTCTGCAGCAGCTGAGGCATAATGCATCTCGCAAGAAATGTGCAAAAACATGTGTGTGTGCAGGAAAATTCTTCCTCTTCTCGTGCGCTGTTCACTTTAAAGCCGTGTTTCTACAAACACTTGCTGCTTGACTTGTTTCCTGACACCATGAGGAGTCCCATTTAATTAACTTGGCAGCCTAGGGTGGTGAAAATAGATTGGGGCTTGTAAGTGTGGAGATTGACAGTCTCTGCAAGCTGCCTCGGTTTGCTTAGCTACAGAAGTTATTGTTTCTCAATTATTTTGATCTTATGATTCCAGGTTGTACATCCAGCGGCTGGCTGAAGCTGCAACAGTAGTTGAGGATGGGGAGGGAGCGGGAATGGGACTGTTTGACATGGAGCATCAGCAGTTCACTTCCCCCCACGTCTGTATTATATTGGGTATTGAATTGCCTCTGGCTAATCACAAGCCTTCTTAACATTTTCCTCTGAGAAAAGAGATGATCAAATGCAAGAAAGCCTACTCATTAAAACAAGTACCGGGAAGGTTTTGTTCTTTTCAGACCCATCCCTGTGTTTGAGTACCTAGAGAACCAAGTGTGCTATTAGATGAATAGCATCTGTTTACCATCAGCTTTGTCTGAAACTTTTCTGTCTTTTTTTTTTTCAAGTTAATAAAAATGGAGTTTGAAAACTGGTTCTGATTAGGTAGGTCAAATAGTGAAAATGTTCTCTAAGGCCAGAATATTCCCGAGGATCCCGTTGCAGAGCAAAACAGCTCATAGAAATCACCAGAAGAGTAGCAGATCAAGGCAGACAGAAGTGGCCTGTAGTGTTCTACTCAGTTTGGAAATGCTATCATGGTGCTGAAGGTGGAAGTGAAAAAAATGTGGTTGAGATTCAGCCATCTGAATTTATGCATTAGGTGCCAAGGCAAACATAAAGGAAAATAAAAAGGCCCCTTTCCCTCCCCTCACCCCTTTTTTTAAAGGAAATACTGTATGGCACACAGGAGTCATGGTGGCCCCAGCAAAAGTTTATTTTCTGCTTTGCTTTCTGCCTACTTCTCCTGTTGGGGCTGCATCGTGCTCCCATCTCCTGAAACGAATGCCACATTGCTGTTTTAAATGATACTTAAAGCAATAAAATCCTCTTGCTAACCTTATCAGCAGCTGAGACAGAGTGATGGGGATACAGTCAATTGCTGTACACCACTTCCACTGGAGTATTTTCTTTCACACTGTTATTAAGAGAAATTGCCCATTACCAAAGTAGCTCTAAAGAGGGAGAAAAAAAAAGTGCATTTTCCATCCCAACAGAGTTAGGTTATGTTGTAATTGGCAGCACAGTGGGTATGTCACTCCCACCTAGTCCCTTGCCCTGCCGATTGAGCCTGTTCTTTGTGTGAGAGGCTGCTATTTGTGCTGGGTCCTGTGACTCCTTTAGCAGGGCTATGTTTCCTTTCCTTGCAGGAGATGGATAGCCAGGGGAAGGAAAGGCAGTTGTCATGTCTGTTTACTGAAGTTAGTGCTGCTGCAGTAAACGTGATTCCTTCTTAGATGTTTGAGTGCTTTTGTGGGTGCTGTAGGGTGAAACTGTAAATTCTAGTTATAAAAATAAAACATGAGGCACAGGCAAAGCAGGTGAGACAGAGAGAGCTGTTAAATGCTGGCATTTGGATTGGTGGGTGCCCATGTTACACCAGCTTGACAGAAATGTGGACAGCTTGCAGCTCCTACTCTGGGGGATGGAGGCACCATTCAGAATTTCTGATGTCTGGACCACTCAAGGCTCACCAAGAGCCTCTTGACACATTTGCACCCCCTTTCCATGCCATCCACATTATAAGCCAAGTCTTTCCATGATTTTGTCTCACTTTTGACGCTCTTCACATTTTAGAAAAGGTGGGAAGGATGGGTAGCACTGCTGGGGAATGTGTTTGAATCTCTCATCTAGGTAGTCAGGAGTGTGACTTCCTCCCTTCTCCACACATCTGGGACAGCTCAAGGTGCACTGCTATAAGGGTTTACATTTCCTCCTAGCTCCTTCTGGTCTTTCATTGGAACTTGGACAGTTAAGCAGCTTTCTTCAAGTTATTAAAGAATTCATATCTCTATATAGCATGCCCAAGAGGTCTGCCCCATAGCCAGCGTATCACTGACGATGAAAAAATGGACTGTCCTGTCCATATTGCTCCTGGAGCCACCTTTGAACCGACTTAGCTGTCAAAATCACAGACCATCTGGAGTAGAGCATCCAAACATTTTTCCCTGCCATGAAATGGTCCTCAGACTAATGTCATAGGCCCAGACGGTGAGCCATTTTTAGAGACAAGAAGAGTACCCAGCTCTCTTGACTCCCACATTCACAATAAATCCACAGGCTGCCCCTTTTATGTAGCCTGGAAGGGCTTCACTCCCCAGCGCACAGAAAGTTGTTTTCAAAGAGCTATTTGAAATAAAAGCTCCTTTCTTGGTATCTAATATAGTGCAGATTTCTTCACCAAGTTTGTCTGCAAGGGGCCCGGGGTCCCAGAATCTTTAATCCCCACCCAGCCAGAGCCAGAATATGTAAATGCCATGACTAGACTAAAACATGGCTTTGAGAAATCATATGATGTCTGTGCCAAGTTTTGCAGAGAAATCTAATTCTCAGATTGAAGTATAAAAACTGGGTTTAATCCATTACTGGCATAGACTTAAAACCAGCGTAACAGTTTCTATATTGCTGTACCGCCAACACACGTGCACAGATTATCCCACTTTATAAGTGTGGTATAGTTGAGACTTATTGGAAGCTACAGAAAAAATGCAGATGTTTATCCACCTTAGAAATGCGATCAGCATCTCGCTGCATCTTTTGGGATTTGAAAGGAATTTCTTCTTAAAATTAATGCTGCTACTTAGGAACTAGTTTTCATTTGCATCCATAGAGAAATTAAGGGTCAACAGGAAGGACTGCCTCACTGTAACACGCAAGGCAAGATGAACAGTGGCTGTGAGACTGGATTGTGTGATTTATATTCTGTAGTGTAAGTGCTAGCGGAAGGTAGGGATACACGTAGGCAAATCAAGTCCCATATAAAGTGTGTAATAGTAACAGAGAAGAGAGCTGTAGGACTCATGCAATGTAAGGACTTCCTTTAGCAATAGTAATGTTAACCAGTTCATTAAATAAATGGAAGCAAATGGAGTATTTGATGTAATATATTAAATAGGATTGGAAGGAAATCTCATCAAGTGTATTAAAATAACCACAAGCTAAGAGCAAGGATAGTTCAGTCTACTGCATGCAGAGATTCTTGCTTGTGTCCAACACAAAGTAGGTTAAAAAAGAAATTAACCCCTATTGTAAAGAGTTATTTCCATACACAGAGGCATGGAAGCTGGTGTCATTGCTCTGATCCATGTCTATATTCCTTTCTAGGTGACCAAATGTATGTATGTCCTTCATTTTAACTTGAAATACGATTTTTTTTTTTTAATGAAACCTGCCACTCACCAGAGCAAAGAGCCAAAATCCCAAGGTAAAAAGAATAGTCTTTGTAACAAGTGACAATATAGGAAAATACACTTGTTTTCATTCCAGAAAGATGTCATGAGTCCACCGAAAAGTGAAAGGGCTAAATTCAAGATCTTTAGAATTCCATGGTAGAAAACGAGCTTTTGCTGCAACGGGTATAAAATCTTATAAGGCCACAAGAAACACAAACTCTTCTTTCTTCCTTTTCCAACCACTTCAAAACTGTTAAATGTATTTTTCCAATGCACTAAACAAAACTAATAGACTTATCACACATGGAAAAAATAAAAGCTACAAATGCCAGTAGACTGCAGGTAAAAGTGCTCACTCAATCTGCTGTGGTCAATTGCCAGCCCCTGCACCCCATGCTGGCAAGAAAACAGCTACAGGAGAGAAACCCCTTATGCACTAAGGGAGAGTGTGCTGAAGGGTCTCCATCTCCCTCTCCGCAAAGTGAAAATCGTCACAGGAGGTTCTAATTATCCAGTGGCAAATTAAATGGCAAAAGCAGCGTGAGCCTCTAAGACTCTCTGTAGTAGAGCAGAGTTTCTAGTGGGGTTTTTGTTGGTTTGTTTTTATGTTCTGGCTTAATGCACAGCCCATCATTACCAGACACTTGGGCTTAGCCTGTGCATTGCAGTCCAGGTCAGGAATCACAAGGATGTGATCAATATATTTCATCTTGAAAGTATGGGCAAAGCAATGTCTTTTCCTGGGCAAAACAAACAAGTAATGGAGAGAAAAGTTCCCAACAACTATAAGAATTAAAACTGTATTAACCTCTCTCAGCATCCTTCCTATAAGTTTGGCCAAAGAGCAAAATGTCATGAGGAAAACTGATGGGCTACAATGATGAAGGTGGGAGTTTACCAAACCATCTAGCACACACTTGCAATTCACTTCTTTTCATTGTTTGCAAAATCCAGACAAAGTTAGAATCAAATATAAAGGTGAGTTATCAGATCGGGAGAAACAAAACATCAGCAGTTTGACTCTGTGCTTGGCAGTTGGGTTGTCTTCTCTTCAAGGCTTTGCAGTCCCTTCAGCATATGAGCTACCTGTGCTGCCTGAACCGCTAATGCAAACTGTCAAAGAGCGAATAAATACCTTGTCTGTGAGACGAGACTTCTTTGTAGTAGCAGAACGCGATCCAAACAGTGAGCAAAGCTAACGGAGACAGAAAGGTTTTCTCGTATATGTCAAGGTACAATTCCCTATCCCTCTTTAGCTGTAAATATAAATACAGTGTGATGCCTTGGCAGCTTGAGCTGCACTGCAGAAGTGCAGTAGCCCCGTGATGCAGGGGTCCTGCTCTGAACCTCCCAGCATCAGTAGGTTTCATCTTGTAGGAAGCAGGATTGGACCCTGGTACATTAAGAACAAGAAAATGATACTGGTCGGTTTGATTTCACTAATGCTGAGAATCATGGAATCACAGAATTATAGGGGTTGGAAGGGACCTCAAGAGACCATAGAGTCCAACCGCCCTGCCAAAGCAGGTTCCTTAATACAGAGCCCCATCCTTAAGAAGATATGTTGGTTTGAAGCTGGATTTGTCTCCCAAGGGACTATTTAACCCCTTCTACAACCTTGTTTTCATTTCTAGCTTTTACTGCAGTGACCCAGGCCTTGAACCTGAGACAGTGCAGCAACTTTCCCACTGCCCTTCTCCCTCCTCCTCTTCATTCAGTGAAAACGTAAGAGCTGGAAATGCTTACATGGGCAAAACCTGAGAAATCCTTACTTCCAAACATGAAATACCAGCAATAAGAGCAGTTGGGAGTGAGGGGGTCTGTCAGTGGAGAGATAGTCTTGTGTAATCTTAGCCACTGAGCCAAACCTCTGCATGATGGAAACCTTTTCCAGCCGTGCACTTAATAAAAGGCATGTCCTTGCATGTGTACACACAGGCATGTATGCATGTGTTTTTTTCCTATTCAGAGTATTTGGGTTTTTTCACCTTATTCCATTTTTCATGCCCAACACTGCCTCATGCTTTCAAGGACAGGCAGGCAAACTTCCTCCCTTCTTCTCCCATCATTTTCCCAATGGTCCAATAGTAAAAGGATTTATTTCTCCACTTTTGCTGGGTACCTTATAACTAGCACTATGCTGATATTTGCCAGCTGTAACACAGAAGAGTCATTTCAGGCAGCTAATGCTCCTCTCATATACACCCCTGTTGCTCTCCTGCTCCAGTCCGGTTTCCTATGCATGGGATGAGACAGTGCTGTAATCTTCACAGCTGTATTGCAAATCTTGGACTAGGCAATGACTTTGTGAAACTTTGGCAATTCCCTCAGTTGCATGACTTTGTTGGGGGGTTTTGGTTGTTTATGGGAGAAAGCTGGAAAATACATACCTGGCAAACTTGAAAATCAGCAGGTAAAGAGAAAGAGGCATTCTGTATTGTTGTTGTGTTAAGGCCTCACAATTATAAAGTGAATTTTGTGACTTTTTAAGGGATATTAAAGGTATTTTAGTGCTGGTTATGGCAATGAAGACAACAGTCATTTTAACCACTTTTTTGAGACATCAAAGCAAGTTTCCCACCAGAATTTTCAACCTGTGGGTGGCAAAATTTCTTCTGAGGAGTTATGAGCTTCTAAGGTACTTCCAATCTATACAACAAGCAATAAAGTAAATCCAATAACGCCTACCACTGTCTTCAGTGCTCTTATCCTCTTCCCTTGCAGCATATAACTTAACATAAAGCTCCATTGCCTATCTGATGTAATCTGGCATGCCAGGAAAGTGCACTGCAGGATGGTAGTTATATCATACAGTGAAAGCTGAAAGAAGTATAGTTGTGGGTTTTTTTGCCCTGCAGGGTTCATGACACTGTTTTCATTTATATTTCTGTGATGCTTCAAGAAGTTTTCTTATGTGGAATGATGCTGCAGTTTGTCTTCCCTAAGAGCCAAAGGCTGCACTCCTCAAGATGACATAGGTGTTGTCTGGGGTGGATGGAAAAGAATGACCCTGGTAGTTCTCCTCTCCTGCCTCTGGTCAGCTGGCAATGGCTCTTGGAAACACAACTCAGATCAGAACCGATGCAATTTGTTTGTTGCAAAGACATTGGATCAGAGTATTTGATGGCACAAACTCTTCTCATCTCACTAGACATGAAGTCACAGGGATCAGCATCAGGTGAGGACCTGGGCACTTGTCTTAATATCCTTAATATTGGTGAGGTCTCCCCTCCCTCCCTTTTTCATTCTTAAATGGGAATTTGACTAAAATTTCTTTATCTTGAAATAAAATTCTCTGTAATGTGGTGATTGCTCAGAAGAATTGCTCATGGGATTTGGGAAGTGCCACCTCTAACAGTGGTTTAGCTCTTGGTGGGTTGGTGGCTTAGGACAGAACTATAAAATACCCAGTGCTTAAATTATGATTTCTGAACTTGCAATCACTTTTCTCCTCCGTGTTGCTGCAACAATCATGACTGAATGACAAATATCTATTAAAAAAAAATGTTTTCATGTTGACAGAGCAGGTTTCCAATTAAAAAGCAAACCAGGATGGAAACATCCTCTTAAACTGGAATCTATAGAAAGAAGAAAAAGCCATGCATGCAGGCAATGATAAATTTGAATTTCAGCTGGAGAGGATGCTACGACCACTGGAATGGGAAGGCAGAGGGGGAGGGAAAATGCAACAAGGAACCCTTCATGAGAAGGTGGCTCAAAATCCCAAGACAGGATGGAAATTGGTGAGGAAATCTTGTGATTTTCCTCATCTTAAGAGGAGGTGATGTATTTTATGTCACTATGTGTTTATGTGTTTCCCCCTGCTCCAACTCCCTGCAACCTTTTAGCAGTGAGATATTCTCAAATGTGTGTGTGTGTGTATATATATATGTACACACATATATGTATATATATGAGCATTGATCTACAGATTCTGAGGTAATTTGGGAAGTGTGATAAATATTCCTAAATGGAATATAAATGAATTTTTCTGACTCAGAAAAGTTAGTAACATATGGCTTGAAAAAGACTGCAAACTATTAAGAAATGTGAGTTATCTAAGCCAAACCTCCTACATAGCTTGGATGTATGGGAAGTAGATGTAGTGACCCAAAGAACTGAACACCATCGCAAAACTTCTCTTCATGGTCATACAGAACTAAAATATACTGTAGCTTAGTATCTATTTAAACAAAGACTCATTTTTTTTATTTGTTTCTGCACTTGTTTGCATCTCCAGGATGCCTGGACCCAGCTTGCCTGATGTTGGCACTTGTTAAAATGCACACTTTTAAGAGAGGTGGGTGAATAGCTTTATAAAGAAGATGCTAGGCTGGCATCACTGAAATATGATATGTGAACAAGAAAAGTACACAAAGCCCCAGAGTAGGTAGGATCAAATCACTGTTTTCAAGTGTTTTGAAAGGGGCAAACCAACCAGGATGCTGGGATAAGACTTTGATCCTCTCTTTGTAACAGTGCTATGCTTTTAAGTCTGGGGTTTTTTGAGTGGTAAACCACTCATGAGTTAAGAAAACGCCATGGTGCAGTCCAGCATAAAAATACCCACCCCACAAAACAGAACAACCCACACCCCCCACAACAAGATATAAATAATTCACTGCTACAGAGAATGGCTGCAGAGTTACCGGTCAAAGTTGATTAGAGAATTCAGTGATAGCCTTTATAAATGTGGGCATGAAGGTTTTATATGATAGTAACAGTGGTGCTAACAAGGGGGAGTGCCTCTGTGTGTGTTTCACGAGGCTAGAAAAGACTGTAAAAGGCTCTGCAGAGACCTGCATGTTTTATTTAGAAATCCCAGAATGCAGCCCAGGAAATCTGGCCTCTTGGAATAAAGGCGCATTAGATGAGAAGAGCTCCTGAGCCACACACGAGACAAAGGGGAGCACATTCCAGCAGATTTCTTTTTCAAGGTATGTCAAGGAGCTTGAAAGGCTGAGAAACAAAGAAAAATATGGTGAAGGCCAGCGGTGGCTCTTTCACCTTCATGTTAGACTTGACTGAAAGGCAAGACAAAGCTCCAGCGCAGAAGGATCTCTAAGAATTCATCTGCTGCATCAAGCAAGCGCCTGCACATTGACTTTGCAAACCAGATAGGAAACTGAGACACGGTGCTGCTAAAAGGCGTCATTGAGAGACAACTGTGAAATGAATGGCAGAACTGGTACCAGATTTCACTTGTCCTGGGTTTTCATTACAAGACTATTTTCTTTCCTCTTGCATGGACAAGGGTAGATACAACATTTTTACTTAATCACATTGATAACTAAAGACACAAAAGAAACCCCACCCCCAAAGAACCAGCAAGGCTAGCTAAGGTGAGATTCATAAGCACTAGATTGATCGTCCCTACCCCCAGAAATGCTGTGAACTGGAGCATCAGATAAGGACAGCATCCTTATTTGTCACAATATTTGTAACAATAGTTTTGAAATGTACCTCTGTGGCACATAACAGACACCACATCTCTTTCAGCCCAGCAATGTACCCAATGCAAGTCTTTTAATCAGAAGAAGTAGAGCCTAATGAACTTGACGCGCAGAAGCTCTCTACTTTTTGTTTGTTTAATGATGCTTTCTCTCAAGGCTGGATTTTGCAACTAGAGAGCAAACTCTCTGGGCTATGGATTGCCCTTTCTAACTGAGTGTATCACACTCTGCACAGCAGGATCTTGATAATTGCTTGAGGGCTTGAGGTGTTACTGAAGTAAAAGCCATCACCGAAGTGCCAAGCACAACAATTAACATTTGAATTATTTACAGACTCCAGGTGGGCTATCCATACACATCCCTCCCTACATGTACAGACTGCTCAGTATAAAATTCTTAAATATAGCTTTTTGATGATAGAAACACTGCATCCATGGAATAGGTACACATGTCAGCTGAAATGTGGGTTCAACACTGAAATGGAATTAACACTCAAGGAAATCAGGGACTGGCGTCTAGGGTCAAATCACCACTGTTAAGGCAGGAAATGATACAGCCTTTCCCATCAGTGAGAGAAGAGAGGATCCCTCTATCTCATGGGCTGCAAGCCTTGATCTGGCATCTCTGTGTCCAAGCTCTGGTTTTTCAGCAAGAAGACAAAACTGCATGGGAAACAGCAAAGGCGGGGACAGAAGGAAGGTCCAACGAATTTCTAATCAAAGCAGCGTTTTGCTGGTTTTTAAAAACCCTGACAGACAAAATGTAGCATGGCAAAAGAAAGTAATTGCAGTTCAGGGTGATTGTGCAGTGAAAAGCATTCAGCTGTTTACATTTCAAGGGCTGTTAATCTAGGGGAGCAGTACAAGTGGTATTTTCTCCCTCATTGATCGTCTAGCGATACAGCAATTTTTTGAGTATTAAAAGTATATAGAGAAGCAAAGTCTGTATGTCTGTGTTTGCAACACATGTCCATCACCCAGCTGTGGTGTTATTGGGCACCAATCACCACAGTAACCCCACAAATCCCCTAACGCTCCCTTGAAACCACTCAGATCTGACAAAAACACCAAACCATAGAGCACAACCATCGCTTCCCAGCTCAGCTCGTAGAACCTTGCATCATTAACCATCAGGTAATGACCAAGCTGTAACTGCTTCCCCCCCTTAAGTATATGAAGATTGTTTCAAGCAGCTAAATACAGTGCTTGGAAACAGCAGCCTCACTGAAATGGACTGTTAATGAATGATTTATTAGAATGGCAGCAGCAGCTTTCACTGGGATAATTTCTTAATTAACAACCACTAACTAGTTGATGTCAGTGTAAAAAAATAAAAATTATAATAAAAAACCCCCAAACACGTCTATTGCCTTCCATTTGTTTGCTTGTTTGTTTTTCTAATATTTTCCAAGTCTGTTGATGCTCCCATTCTGCTTCCATATGAGCTCCATCCCAACTCTGATCTACCTGAGATGTGAACTGTTGTTTTTTCTTATCCCCATTTGGTTCATCCTCAACCCTGTCCAGCCACAGAACAGGAAATCACAGGTGGATTTCTGGGAAAGAGGGCTTTAAGAGGTTTTGCCCATGTAAGCATCTTTGGCTCTTAAGTTGGTGCTGAATGACAAGGAGGAGAGAGAAGGGCATTGGGAAAGCTGCTGCACTCTCTCAGATTCAAGGCCTGGATCACTGCAGCGAGAGCTAGATGTGAAAACAAGGTTGCAGAAGGGGTTAAATAGTCCTTGCGGAGACAAATCCAGCTTCAAATCAGAGTATCTTGTTAGGGACAGGGCTCTGTATTAAGGTATTTGATTCAGCACTCAGATACTTTACAGGATAATTTGGATGACAGGCTAGGCTCCTTAGAATAAAGCTGCATAATTTGAATATGCAGCAACAATAATCCCTGTCTGGAGAGGCTGAGAGAAGCTTTGAAGCACAGAAAAGTTAGTCCTAGGTAAACAGTTACAGCGTGTCACGCTGCTCCCCAGGAATCCCCCAACATGTATGCTGCCCATGCTAAAACTGAGATTTCATCAGAAACATTATGCAGGTAGGGGTGAAAACAAAGGAAAACCACCTCACATTTACCCAGAGATGGGAAGGGGGGTGCAGATCAAATGTCTGAGTTACCAGACATCCATGAAAATGCTGTTGGCACAAGAAAACTGTTGCATCAAGCAACTCTGGCCACCAGCTTGTCACCTGGCCGTGTTATCACTGTCAAAAATGTGATCATAGGCATTTCTGACCCTGCTAATATTTATTTACCTGTTTCTGATGGTACTTGCAGTGTGTCAGACCCACCAAGCTGAGCGAGAAAAGGTGGGAAGTCCTTTCATTGCTAAGGTAGAAGCTTCTTTTTCACTGCTGCCCTTCTTCCAGTGGTCCTTGGTCTGACAGAATGTGTTGGACCAACCAACCTCATTCCCAGAGGAAATCGCGGGCTGATCCATCATGCCATAAGACACAAACCTTTGCTGTTATCCAGTGGGAACTCTGGGAGGCATTTTTCTAGGATTACCTCTTATCTGTGTGGTTGGAGCCCCAGCAGATGCAGCCTAATTTAAAGGGAGAGGGCATGCTGCTCCCTGGACAGTGCTGTAAAAGGGGTAGAGCTCCCCTGTGCACTTGCAGAAATCCAGGGGTGCCCTGTTCATATACCATGGACCAGCAGACTTCATTAGGAGCATAAAAAACCCTGATAACTCTTTCAGTGAAGAACTTTTTCCTAACATCTGATCTGACCCTGCCCTAGTGCAGCTTGAGGCCATTTCGCCTTGTCCCATCTCCTGTCCCCTGGCTGAAGAGACCATCGCCCACCTCTCTGCACCCTCCTGTCAGGTAACTGCAGGTGATGATAAGGTCTCCCCGTCAGCCTCCTCTTGTCCAGGCTGAACACCCCCAGCTCCCTCAGCCGCTCCTCATATGATCTCACACTTTCCATTGTGTGGTTTCAGTGACATTGCAACCAAATGTGGTTGCTCTAGTTGCCTTCTCCTGCCCTAGCCAAACTAGACCTGCTGAAAAAGCTCAATGAGTGGTTTGCAACACAACATGAATAGCAAAGAGAGCTGCTATGGGGAAAGAAAGACGAAACCTTGTAAGTTTGGAATAGAAGAGTGGTAACTGCAATGTGAACCCAATCTGCTCTCAGTGGGACTGGGAAGAAAACATGATTGCCTCCCAGATGTACAAATGAACTCTCCATAGGATGAAATGGGAAAGCAGAATGATGGGAAAGGGAGCCCTTGTGAGGTTGCTGGGACAGCTGCAAGTTTGCTGCTAAGGTGTGGTAATTGCAATGAATTCTGTGCCTTGGATTGCATCATCAGAGGCAGACAAACTGTCAAAACCCACGATACACCCACATGCTCCATCGTCCACCCACGATCCCTCTGCCATGTTTGCTACCTGCCTCACACCCATCACCCAGCTGCTTGCCTCACCTTGGGTGGGCACAGGGAAAAGCAGTTTATTTTCTCTGAATTGCATTTTGGCCTTTTTTTCCTTTCTTTCCTCTGAAAGTTATTGATCAAAGGAGCCAGAGAGAGGAATATTTATATGCAGGGGCCACTAACAGCCACATCAATTTGCATGACTGAGTGTATTTCAGAACACTCATATGTTCATATGTGGTAACTTTTACCAACCCTGGAGAGATCTTCAGGGACAGACTTGTTGCAGAAGGAGAAATTTTACACCTGCTTTTGCTTCACTTCTTTTCCTATTGCCACACAGGTCATACCAGGTAGGAGCAGTTCTACAGCCCCTTACTCACTCGGTATGGAGCTCTAGTGCATTTAAGTGCGGATGCAAATGACTTTTCCAGGGTCATGCAGTGACTCAGGGGCAAAGCAAGGAAATAACCAAAAATTCCTGATACATCTTTCATGACCTACCTAGAAATAAATAGTCTCACTGCCTGAGAAAGGGCAAGAGGGGAGCTAAATTACTCTTTATACCTAGGGAGAAGGAAAGATATTGCACAAGACAGGTTGTTGAACAAAGGACAAATTAGGAATAAAGCGGATAAACCAGGAAACACCAGTGCAGTCCTCTGTATGCAGCAAGAAGGAGGAAGGATGTTGGAGATGGGACAGCAGAGTAGGGTTTTCCTACCTGAATGGCAGCAAGATTTAATGTAGACTGGGAAACCTTGAAGCTGGAGGTGAAGCAAGATGTCAATCGTTGGAACAGGCTGCCCAGGGAAGTGGTGAAGTCACTATCTCACCATCCCTGGAGGTATTTAAAAGAATGTAGATATTGTGCTTAGGGACATGGTTTAGTGGTGGATTTGGCAGTGCTGAGTTATTGGTTGGACTTGATGACCTTAAAGGGTTTTTCCAACCAAAATGATTCTATGAGTCTATTATTGTAGCAGCAAGGGAGGTTTGCATGTGTATGAGCATGGGTCTTCAGGAGTGATTCAGCTCCACAGCATCAGCGGAGAGCTGGGAACAGCATGTTTCTCTCCTCTCCTTCAGACACAGCCAAAATCTGCTCAGAGGAAAACATTGATCTTGCCGTAATTGCGACATTTCTTGACTTAAATAATCCTTCATTTTACTTTGTCTTGGGGTGTGAAACTAACTTCTTTTTTTTTTTTTGCAAGGACCTAGTTCCAGAACAACTGAAAAATTCCTTGCAAACTTTTCAGTTTTCATATGATAATGAGATGAATTTTCAATATGGTCTAGATGAGGCAAGTTTTATAATACAAAAAAGAAAAAAAAAAAATCCACTTTCAATGACAAGGTAAAATCACTTTCCTTGTAACAATGAAAAAGGTCCATAAATAAATTCAACTTCACTATTCTTATCTGCCACATTGCATAGAGTTATGCAAATCCTGGGACATTTGAAGCACAGCATTTACTAATTGTGCAAAACCAGTAGACACCCGAAACTAATTTTTTCTCTATATTCCTTCATCATACTCACAATGGTTTTTGGATGTGGGGTTTTCTTGGCCATGTCAAATAACTTAGGAAATGTAATTCTTAGTAGTTTTGAAAGTGGCTTCAACTTTCCAAAACGTTGGATGTTAGACAACT
This sequence comes from Gallinula chloropus, assembly GCF_964237585.1. Taxonomy (NCBI): domain Eukaryota; kingdom Metazoa; phylum Chordata; class Aves; order Gruiformes; family Rallidae; genus Gallinula; species Gallinula chloropus. The sequence continues at coordinate 192,818,877 of NC_140085.1, forward strand.
TCATAGTGAGTGCTTTCAACAAGCCTCAACTTAATCTGGCAGTGATGAGATAATGAACAATTTAAACAAAATGAATAAGAAAATTAAAATTAACAGTCCAGAAAACTCTAAATTATGAGGGAAGAGCCTCTGATGAGTTAGAAATATTCAAGCTTTTTGAAGGTTTTTGAGTATTTGCCTCTGAGTGTGTGTATAAAAATTCATAACCTTGTTCGTGATAACGATTATAATCTTGAGAGCGTACAGACCCTATGCCACATGTTGGCAATAATCTCTCTTCTGTTTATGGTTCTACACTGGAATTACGTTCATGCAGACACAGAAAAGTTATTTACATTGACTGAAATAATCCAACAATCTTTCACATCTTTTGTAGAATTTAATTTTGTTAATTCTTTGTCATATACTGACTCATGTTGGAGCCTGAGTGGGTTGAAGGCAGGGTCATTAAACCCCTTTGCATATGACTGAATGCTCTGAAAGAACCTCTTTAAAGAGACATAAGAGTGTCTAAGGGACAGATCGTTATCTATTAAAATGCAGCTACTTCTGGAGTTGGACACGGTGTCTGGGACAAATAGTACTTGAGATTAGGGTAAAAAGTCAAGAACAATATGTGGTCACTGCAACAGAAACGAAGAAACATGGAAATGTCATTTACTTTCTCACTTATTTCATCTATTCTCATCTGGATTTTACCGGAGAACATGAAAATGTCCGGTGTTTTTGTTCCTGAGCTGTATCTAGGAATGTCAGGTGCAGAGGATCACAGAATGTGGATATAACAAGCCTATTTTACAGCTCCCCTATCAGCTTAATAACAGTATGAATTGGGATGATGTCCAAGACTCAAATGCTCCTTGCAATTAAGCAATGTGAGTTACCAGCTCCTACAGACGGTGCCATGGCTCAAATGTTATTGTTCTGAAGCTTTTAAAATAGATTTCTCCCTCTGAAAACCTCATACACATTAAAAAAAAAGGAAAAAAAAGAAAAAAAGAAAAAAAAAAAAAAAGGTGATGATCAGGCAGCCCTAGCAGATGTTTGTGAAAACGCTTAGTTGCAACCCCAGCACTCAGATGGGGTTTGCCAACAATTGCTCAGAGGTTTAAGAATGCAGACTGAATCTGGACTAAGTCACAGTACCTATGACTATGGAGGCAAATAATTCAAACGTGCTGTGTTCGTCTTGCTTCAACAAAAGGTAGTTTGACCTCATAGGAGCCGAATGGCTGAAAATCTGCTACATGTTTTTTTCCCTTCTGCATCAGCCTGGGTCTGCAATACAAGTCTGAATTTATGAATCCTTCCTTTCCCCCATGCCCTGTAATCTACACTCCTCAGGCCAGGTCCTCAGCTAATTTGTCAGAGCACAACGCATCCCAAGAGCTGTTGACTTAAAAATAAAAAAGGTTCATACTTGATTCTCTGGTTCTTTACAACATGAGAAATTGTTTAGTTCAGTGTAACATGAGGTAAAATTGTACTAAAAAGCTCCTCTATCAAGCTGAACTTTTTAATACCCACTCTGAACCTGATTTTTACTAATATACAGCTAGTTAAAGTACAAGGCAATGAAAAGTATGGCCCTATATGGGTTTTTAGGTTCCAGCTGGTAGCACCAGAAGAATTTGTCAGAAACTAGGCTGATTCCTATTCAGTATTAACTTTACACATGGGAAGACTGATCATGCACTATTAAAGTCAATAGGATTTTTATCATTGACTGTAATGAGCAAAGCATCAAACTATATGCTTTCTTCTCTCCCTTCCACTCTGTTTCAAAGTTTCCCATAATCTTTCTTCAAATGATCTTTCCCTAACTTTTTGTAACTCTTTTCTCTTCAAGTTTTCTGCCATCAATGCCCCACATGCAAAACCAGTGGCTGAATAGGAACCATTAAGATTCTTCTGTGCTTTAAAATTGCAGTTAAGTTATTCTTTTTTCCACATTTCCAAGGAGAACTAGGCGGATGGCAGAGCTCTCAGCAGAATGCCTTTGGAGGCTTGGTTTTCATTCAAATCAAATTGAAACAGGGCAAGAACATGAGTGAACTAAGAGCAACGAAAACCAATATAACACAGCTGGAGAGGCCACCTTGGCAAAATGCTGAATATCCTATGCTCTTGATGATTAAATGAACTCTAAAGGTTTTTGGCATCTCACAGCGTTGTGCTCTGAGGTCCTGATCTTGCAGGGGACTTCAGCTATGCCTAAATTTAAGCTCTTGCTTATATCCCAATGAGACTAAGAGGACTTTGCTCCAGATTCATGCCATCGAGCTAAACGCACTTAACTGAAGCAGAGAAGGGAGGAGCAGTGGTCTTCAGCTTCACTGGAGAAGGACAGACAGGTCCAGGATGTTTTCTATGTTTTGCATTAAGACTAGTGAAGTGCTTTACGTGGTGTGAATGCTTATGAAAAATGATGACACTAAAAGGGCAATCCCAGATGATCTCAAACAATGTATCAGGGGCCTTGAAACAAACTTTCCTCTCTCTACTGATGTGCAAGCACTAGATCCCAAAGTATATACAGACAATTTTGTAGCAAGTACTCAGAAAGCTGCAAGAGCATTACAGATTAAAACGCTGCAATATCAGGTAGCTACATGCAAAGAGTATTTACTCTGACATAAACCTGGTAAAAAAAAATCTTTATAATTAAAGAATAGCAATGTTTATGCACAGAAACAGAGAAACTAGAAAACCAAGCACCTTTGCAATCTCGTTTCCTTTTGGGCTGTTCATATCAACAGAACAAAGTGATCTAATTAGTTTATGGACAGAGTTTGTTCCTGAGGATCACAGCCTGGACTTTGGGTGAAAATACTCCATCTTAAGTAGGTCATGTTTTTAACATGCTAAGTGAGTTTTGTTATCTGTGAAATGAGTTCTACAAAGTAAAAAAATACTGCTTACAAAGACTAGTATCCACCCAAAACCTGGCTATAGTGGAGGAAGTGAGGACAAACAGTTCCAAAGGGTCTAAAAATAGTTTTGTTTCCAGGTTTGGATAAGGACTTGTATGGATGAAAAAGTAACTTGTCCCCTGAAGCACATATTTCTTTTTGTATCCATCAAATGATAAGACCTATTTTTTTTGGATGTGTATTCTTGGGGGGACCCAGCAACTCAGTTCTGCACTTTTAAAATGCCTCCATGTACTCAAAAAGGGCAGCCAGAGGCCACATTTTTCTAGTTGTGTTGGAAAAAGCAGACTTGAAGCTTGACAAGAACACAAGAACCCAGCGTAAGAGATGGACATTTCTCTGTCTGCTTCTATGTCTTGCTCTCTTCCATATGTCTCAATAGATGTATCTTTATCACTCAATTAATGCATATAAATCCTTGTTTCCTTATTTCTGTTCACCAGTAGTTCCAAAGCAGTTCTAGGAATGAAGATGACTAATGGGAGTCACAGCCATTGTTTCTCCTCCTACCTTTGAAGGATAAGGCAACAGAATAATTTTCAGCGGTATGTAAAAACATCTGATTTTTTTCCCTTTCTTGAGATTTCTTTCTTGATTATTCTAACTGGAACTTGGAAATTGTTGTGGTGCAATTCCTGGGCCATCACGAATCATGGGTGGTTCTTGTACTGATTTCAGCTTCTAGGATGCTTTACAAGCTTGCTCTGTCTGAGGAACTTGTGCATATCCCTCTTCTGTGCTTTCTGCCCTATTGTCCTGCCTGCACCTTGGCAGATTACATTAGCAAAGGAAAAACTGGTATTTTTAGGGTGTGAAGGGGATAGGATTGCATTACACAGAATCACATGAAGGTCCAAAGCTGGCATTATGGAAATTGCTGAAAGTAAGATGAGCCTTCACTAAATTCTTCAAGAACATGGAATTAAAGATGTTTTTGCATCCTCTGATAAAATTAAGCAGCTGATCTCCAACCTGTAGATGACAGGAGCTTGTCTAGTTCATTAGCATTTGTGGCATTTTACATTGTCACACTTCAACAAAATACTTTCCATGTCTTTCAGCCATTCGTACTTTGTATTTGCAACTAATTCTTTCATCCTGACTTTCAAAGCCTTGACAAACACTTGTATATTTATTTTCACATTAATTATTTGGGTATTATTAGACCAAATTTAAACACTGAATAAAAGGCAATGTTGAACTCCAGAGCACCTAGTAAGTCAGCTTCACTGCTTGGATGAGATGGCAGGAGTCCTGACTACTGGGCTGTTATTCTAACCACTAAACCACACTCCCTTCTTTTGCCTGATGTCTTCTGGGAATCATCTATCAAATAACTTCCTTGCATTTCCTTTTATTGCTTCCCAGGTAATGTTTATTGCTTTGAAAGTAACTAATCGTTGGTTGGGCTGTGCTCAGATGCAATTAAATGAATATTCCACACACACCCTCCTCTTAAAATGCAGAGCATCTCTGAGATTCCTAATCATCTGAGTTTTATAACTCTGTTTTATTACTTTCCAAATATACAATGCTCATAAAAAAGGTAATTGGGTCTTTACAATAATGCCATTTCCTAATGTTCACCAATGAGGGAAAATTATCATCATGTAGCAGAATATTATGTTTTAATTGTTTTGCTCTCTTATCCCATGTCAAAAGTTTTGAGGGCAAAATACTAGGTATAAATGTGAAGCCATCACTACTGAATAAAATGGTCGTCGGGGGTGATGCTAAGTCTGTTAAGTGGATAGCATCAGTGGTATAGAGAGGAAGATACAAATATAGAGACTGAATAGCTTGAAACAGTAGAGAAAAAATACAAAATAATAAAAGTTCAGATTAAAGTCTTATTATATAGGAAAACGAATAGCCATAGTTTGGCCTCAGTTCTTAAACTACATAGTAAATGGCCAGGCCACTCTGCCTAATGGAGAGACACTAAAGTCCTTCACTTTGCTTGGTCCTGAAGCAGGCCAAAAGTGGCTTTGACATCAAACACAATGAGAAACACAGCATCAGGGGTGGTAGGTTGGGTCCAGGGGGCAAAAGGTTTAAGAAGCATAACAGCAACATGTTTGCTAAAAAAACAACGAAACAACCCAACTTTTTGGTGTCAGGCTTCATACTCTATTACCCTTATCTTCAGAGAAGCTGGGAGTAAGATCATCCTGTAAAGGCCCAAGCTGAGGCCATTTTTAGAAATATAAAACCCTAACGAATCCCCTGTTGCAGTTCCCCTTGTGCGAGGTGGGGACAATAACCTCTATCTCTGGCAAGCCTTGTAATTCCTTTAGGACGAGGATTGTTCCTTAATGTGAAATGAGCAGCGCTTTGCCCAGCAGGGTTCTGACTTTTCATTGAATGGCTCAAATTTGCAGTGAGGCAAAAATACATAAACCGAAAGGATAACAGCACTTGGGTGGATGAATTTCAAGCTGCTTTTGAATTTCCCTTGTTCCTCTATTTCTGTGCTGAATGCAGACACATCCTTTCTGACTAGGGTAGTTTACAATTAATAAAAGCCCTTTGCTCTCCTGCATGGGAAGAAAGCCTTCAAATATGGTTCATCTTTGATCTGTTCCCACTGTTGTGGCCCTCAGCCCTGTGAACTGGCAGTGTATGAAAACAGGGGCTGCCAGTATGAAGAAGTGACCTGTCTGACACGGCTCTCCCTGGCATGTTGTACAGGACACTGCAGGCCTTGGATGATACAGAAATGAAAGAAGACTGTGGGATTAAGAGGGATGTTCAAGGTCACCAACTCTATCCCTCAAATATAAGAGACGTCATCCCATGCAAGCCTGCTCACAACTGTCTTAAAACTAGTTATTTTCCTGTCTAATCTGACTGGGAAGGAATTCCAGGACTCATTCTCTAAACAGTTAGAAAATTTCTAGTATCCTGTCTAAATTTATTTTTGGCCTATTTATAGTCATCTGTTCTTGTGCCAGTATCATCTTTTAGCTTAAAGACCTCTGCTCCCTCCCTGGTGTTTACCTGGCTGATATATTTGGAGTCTGCAAGGATATCCTTTCCCTGCCTTCCTCCTCCAGTTCTTGCTGTGACGGATGAAACCCAGACAGGCTTTACAGTAACCCCAGGCTCCCCTGTGCCATAAACTTCCATATCACTTTTTTAACAGCTTAAATTCTTCTTTGTTGAGCACGCTCATCAGAATCTTGGGGGGGGGGGGCGTGGAGGGGAGGGGGGAAGAGTAAGTGTTGCCGTGAAGGAAATGAAAGTCCAGAGACACAGAGAGATTTGTGCAAGTTGGCACAAAATATGGCTGAAGCAAGAGAAGAATTTGGGTTCCTTGATGCCAAGCCACTACCTCTAAATGCTTTTATTCCTGGCATACCTCCATCATAGCAAAAGGTCATTACGGTGTGACACACTCAAAGCCAGCATTCCACCCCATGGTCTTTTAAGTCTCATCCAATTTGCTCATGAAATGAAAATCTAGCAGGAAGTATTTGATGGCTGTGCATATTAATATGCACTAAAACAAGAGCTTTCATTATCATCTTCAGTGCTTGCTTTTCCCTTTCGCCACTGAGGTAGTGTGAAGGTTACAGTTAAGGTCAACCGCAGTCCATGTTTATTGGTTTATTTCCAGATTTTGAGTTATTGATATTGAGCTTGTCCAGGAAATCAGTGCCATGCAACATAAGGCTAATCGATAGCCTGCTGCTCTTTTTGCATATTAAAAAGATAACCTTATAGGGTAAAATATTTTTTTAAAAGAGAGTTTCAATGTCTTTCCACTACCAAGTCAAAGCTTTTACAAACTCTTGAGCAGCTGTTTTCATTTATTTCTACACTATTTTTCCCCCTAAAGCTGTCTTTGGTGGTCAAAGCAGGTTTCATTCCTTCCTTTCCATTTTTTTCTCCCTTCATTTTTCCTGAATAAGAAACAAATGCCCACCACCCAGATATTCAGATAGCTCTCCCACTTGGATTTGTTCCATGCATATGGATAGACTGTCTTCCAGCTTGCTGTGTCCCAAGTACAGAAACAGAATCATAGGTTCATGGTATCAGCAGGGCTGTGACCTCTGGCTGAACGTTGCTTCCCCAGCCATCTCACTGGTGGTATCTGCTACTTGCCCTTTGCTTAAGATTCACCTCAGTCCCATATATCACTGTCCTTGTTTTGTAGAATACCCACAAATTTGCTAAGACTGCTTCTTATGCTCCTACCATACTGTGTCTTTTGAGTGTTTGGTTGCTGTGCAGCTCCCCTCTTTCTCCCATCCTAATGTTGTTACAGGCTATAGCTGTTTGCTAAGAAATGAAAGATGATATTTAAAAGGATGCTAGTACTAGGTTGACTGCTGTTGAATTTCAGAGCCACTGGTACAAATACTGAATTGTATTACTTTCATGGTAACGGTCTCCCCAAAGGATTCTCCTCTTGCCTCAGATGCTCAGTCCCCGGTCAGTTCAGATCTGATTGCTCATCTGTTAGATGTAATAATAGCATCATGCTGTAGCTCTACGGTGCCTTTCATCTGATGTGTTTTACAGAGTCTGGGCAGCTGTCGTGGAGAAGCAGGTGGGAAGCTGAGTGCTGAGGCTGTTTCTAAAGTAATTTCAGTTGACATATATTTAGTGAACCTCTCCTGCTGATAAAGAGGTACAGTGTGTATTATATATGCATATATATATACACAGAGGTAATTAAAATGACAGCAGTGGTACCAGTGGCCAGCTGGGACACATCCAACGGCACCTTTCTTCATGAGCCCCCCACCCCAGCTGGTCGCCAGTCCCTGAGGTGCATCCACCATTGCTGCTGTTTCAGGATGTGTTTTTTCCTAGTCATGTGATGACTGAGGGCATCTGTCTAGACACAGCTTGGGAATTTGGCTGTGTTTTATGAAAATGCCATTTCTCTGTCTGCATTGATGTACTGTCAGCAAACCAAGACCGAGCTATTGAGAAGAAGGATCCTGTTTGCCCAGAAATAAGGCATAAAGATGATGACTCCAACAGCCATGATACCGGTAACATAAGAGAAGATGGTAACTGGAGCATACAGAAGTGATCACATTTATTTGCAAAAGAGCTTGTGCTTTTGGAGGGTAGTAAGTTATCTTAGAACACTGACTGGAGACACTGATGTATCTACTTTGCTGAGCTTAGGATGCCTCTGACTACTGGACCAACATGCATATGCATGATATAGCACAGTGTCCTCCAAGGATATTATCTGAGATTTTTCAAAGCAAAACTAACTGGGCTGGGCAATAGTTGTGGCTGTTATTCAGCTGAACAGCTCTGGTTGCTTTCGAGTCACCTCATGGGCACTGGGTACCACAGGTCTCCATAGTCCAAGACCAAAGCCCCAGGCAGGTCTTTGGTTTTCTCAAACCCCAAAAGCAAATTTTTATGCTAGGAGACAAATCCTGAAACATGATGAGTAAGAAGGGGAATTCAGGTGAATCTGGGACAACTGTGACTAACTACACCAGGGAGATGTTTGTCCCTTTTCAGTGCTGAAGCTGTGCCGGCACAGTTCCTGCTAGACACAGTGGACTCCATGGGCTGTGATTTCCTCTTCACATACAGGAACAGGTTATATTCAACTACTTTGTGATCCCTTAGTAGGATCGGATTCTCAAAGACCTTTTCCCTGTTATGATTTTACATTAAAGTGAGTGTGAGTGGCTGAGATGTGCAGGCCAGAGGGGAAGAGCAAGAGAAAGTGAGAACAGTGGTGACCTTGTCACACGCTGAATAGCAAATTCCTGTTTTCTAAAAATAGTATCTTGTCTTTCCCATGACACTAACGTGCACTGCAGCTTCAAATTTGCTTGTAAATCTCCTCTTGGTCACACACGAAATCACTTGATTCAAACATGGCAATGCAGTAAATTTGAAGTGACCTGCTGAGAAGTATATACAGAATGAAACTCAGAGCAGCGTTATATACCAATTGCTAACATCAACCATTGCCTAGTGTGCCTTTCAAGTAATGCCTGTCCTCAAACACCTTCCTACAATTTCCTTCTCATCCCCAGAGAGGACAAATGTTTTATTTTGCCATTTCTTTAAGAATTTAGGTTGAAGCTCAGTTTTGATTGTCTAGGTCTTGATAAAGGTGATGATAGGGTTGAGTGTGTATGGGTAAGAATCAGGGGGAAGGTCAAAAAGGCAGCTATCATGGTGGGATAATGTTATAGACCATCCAACCAGGATGAAAAGGCAGTTGAAGTATTCTATAAGCAGTTGAGAGAAGTTCCACAATTGTTAGCCATTGTTCTTCCATGAGACTTCAACTTTCCAGATGTCTACTGAAAATACAGTGCAGTGGAAAAAAAACAGTGTAGGAAGTTCCTGAAGAAGGTGGAAGATAACTTCCTGACACAGCAGGTGAGGGAGAAGACTAGGGAAGGTGCTCACTGGACCTGTTGTTTGAGAACAGAGAAGGACTTGTGGTTGATGTGAGGGTTGGAGCCTGTCTTGAGCATAGTCATCACAAAGATAGAGTTTTTGATTCTTGGAGAAGTAAGGAGGGGAGTGCAGCAGAATCACGACCAGGGCTCATGGAGGGCAGAGTTTGGTCTGTTTAGGAGCCTGATAACAGAGTCCCTTGGGAGTGAGTCCTGAAGGGAAAAGGAGTCCAGGAAGGATGGACATGCTTCCAGGAAAAAAACTTCGAAGGTGGAGCAATGGGAACTCACCATGTACTGAAAGATGAACCAGAGGAGAAGATGACCAGCCTGGCTGAGAGGAGAGCTTTGGCTGGTACTCAGGAAAACATGGAGAGGTTATGACCTTTGAAAGAAAGGGCAGATAACTCATGGGGGCTACAAGGATGTCATCGGGTTATGCAGGGAGGAAATTAGAAGGACTAAAGCCCAGTTAGAACTTAATTTTGCTACTGTTATAAAAGACAATTAAAAATGTTTCTATAAATACATTAACAACAAAATGAGAGCTAAGGACAATCCCCATACTTTATTGGATGTGACAAAGTACACAGAAAAGGCTGAGCTACTTAATGCCACCTTTGCCTCAGTTTCTAGAGCAATACCAGTTGCTCTCTGGGTGAGCTGGAAGACAGGGATGGAGAGCAGAATGAAGCCCCCATAATCTAAGGGAAAATGTCTGGCAACCTGCTACACCACTTAGACACACACAGGTCTATGTTGCTGGTTGGAATCCACCCAAGGATACTGAGGGAGCTGGCAGAATTGTGCACCAAGCTATTTTCCATTAATTGTCAGGAGTCCTGGCTACCTGGTGTTGTTGACTGGTGGTTAGGAAGTGTGATGACCACCCACAAGAAGGATAGGAAGGAAGATCTGGGAAACTATAGGCCTGTCAGTCTGACCTCATTGGTGGGAAAGGTTATGGAGCAGATTATCTTGAGTGCCATCAGGGCAACTAGGTGATCAGGCCCAAACAGCCTGGATTCAGAAAAGGCAGGTTCTGCTTGACCAACCTCATCTCCTTGAGCCAACTTTATGAGGTTCAACAAGGCTCAGTGTTGGATCCTGCCCTTGGGTCATAATAATCCCAGGCAATGCTACCAGCTTGGGGAAGAGTGGCTGGGTCAGTCAGTAATAAGTGATAGGATGAAAATAAGTGGCCTCAAGTTGCACCAGGTGAAGTTTAGATTAGGTATTAAGAAAAATTTCATCACCAAAAGGGTTATCAGACACTGGAACAGTCTGCCCAGTGAAGTAGTTGAGTCCCCATCCCTGGAGGTATTTAAAAGACATATAGATGTGATGCACAGGGACATGGCTTAGTGGTGTACTTGTCAGTGCTGGTTGGACTTAATGATCTTAAAGATCTTTTCCAGCCTAAATGATTCTGTTATTTATGGCAGTGCAGAAACCCAAAAGATTTCCCTTGAGTAATCCTAAAGCTGTGCAACATGGACACCAGGGTCCAAGTGTTACTTTACAGGAGTACTGCTCTTACTCCAGCTTGGTTACTCCCAGTTGAAATGCAGTCCTTTAGTGATGACAGATGCTAAGAGAGAAAGACCCTTCTGTTGTGCGTGTGTGGGTGGGGGGGTGACCAGCACGACTATACATTCATGGAAACAGATGGAACAGTTTATACTACAGTACTCATGCATATTTGGTTTGTATTTGAATGAAGACTAACAGATGCAATGCGCTATTTTATTTTTTAGGAAATATATGATTAGATATGGTTAATTTGCAGAGGGTAATGAGCTACATGCCCTTATTAGAAAGTCATATATTTATGTACATTTCTAGTGGAAACATCTTTCTCTTGAAAAAAGAAACTCGTCGTTCAAAACAGAAAAGTTGACCTCTCTGGATTTGCCTGTTGTATACCTGCTCCTTCTGTTCAGCCGTTGCACTCTGATGTTTATTAAGAAATCCAGACAGGGGAATACTGAAGAATGAATTGTGATCCTCCAGAAATGTTCTCTGCAGCTGGTTAGATTTCTTATATGTATAGACCTAAATAATTTTATTTAGTTTTGAGAATACATCCCGGAAAACTGCATTTCATTCTCACCACGTTGAAAAGTTATTCAGCATCTTAAACTTGACTGACATTGATATTTCAATCATCATATAACGAGACATTAGGTGAAATATTCCTAGATGGACACCTTCTTTAAGAGTATCACTTACTTGAGCCTTAATCATCTAACATATTACTTTTAATCTCATTCACAGCTACTTTGGAGTTCTTTTTGCATCTGTGAAAAAGCCAACTGATGTACAGACACTTTTCCCCTGAATTTAATAAATTAGATTCACCCTCTAGAATAAAACAGAAAACTTTTTTTTCAGTCTCATAAATTCAGTGGACTGACCGCCTTAGAGGCGGACACCACCATTTCCTGAGTGTTTCAGAGAGCTCTACTCAGTACTGCCAGATCAATTCCTATTCACTGAGGATCTCAGAAGCATTTTGGATAAGCTCAGGGGACAGGGTGTCAATGGCCCTGGTCTCTAGCCCCAGTCTTGCCAAGTACAGAGCACAGAATCACAGAATCACAGAATCGTAGGGGTTGGAAGGGACCTCTGGAGATCATCGAGTCCAACCCCCCTGCCAAAGCAGGGTCCCTAGGACAGGTCACACAGGTTGGGGTCCAGACGGGTCTTGAATATCTCCAGAGAAGGAGACTCCACAACCCCCATGGGCAGCCTGTCCCAGGGCTCCCTCACCATCACTGTGAAAAAGTTCTTCCACTTATTGTGTGGAACTTCCTGTGCTCTAACTTAAGGCCATTGACCCTTGTCCTGTCCCCACAAACAACTGAAAAGAGGCTGGCCATTTCCTCCTATCTCCCACACTTCAGATGTTTATAAACATTAATCAGATCCCCTCACAGCCTTCTTTTCTCAAGGCTGAACAGCCCCAGTTCATTCAGCCTTTCCCCACAAGGGAGATGTTTCAAGCCCAACATGCAACATCAAACCGATATAGTTACCAGGGATGGAAATGCATCCCAGCAAACCACCTCAGGATGCAGCTGTCCATGCACACAGACACTTTGTAAGCTTGCACATTGTCACTTTGCAGCAGTTTCATGAGGTTTATGTTTCTTAACTTTTAGCAACAGGTAATTACTACTCTAGGATATAGATCCCTGCAATGTTGAGGAGGGTAGCAGTTGGTTCAGTGCTAAATATATGTCATGGATGAGAAAGACACCTTAGCACAAAACACCTAGGTCAGCCTTCCCATTAAAGCACTGTGAGATTTTTAACATCCATGCAGAGCAGATGAAATCAAAGTCTCCTTCAAAGCAGCGACTGACAGTGACACGTCGCTGTGTTTTCCTGTCCTGGTGGGATGAAAAGCTGAGCAGACTTCATCGACAAGTTCAGTCCAGTTGGAAGTATGAGTCCCCCCCCGACATCTGGCCCAGGCTTCATCAGTTCTGCCTTGCTGCAGGAACAACCCTTGTCCCAATTCATTGAGCAGAGGCAACCAGGCCCTTTTTGTAGTGTGTATTATCAGATCATGTCTACCTCAAATCATACTGGCCCACGCTGTCATCTCCTTCAACACACTTTTTGGTTAAAATTTCCACCAGCCAAGCTTACATACACTGCATTTGTGTGATGGGTAGTTTGCCAGAAAAAAAAAGAAAAAAGCAAAAAGCACAAAACTTGGTCTTTATATGAGAGATAGCTTCCTTTGTAGGATTGGGAAACGAGGAAGGATTGTGATAAACATCATTACCAGCAAGTAATTTTCCTCTTTCTGATGCATCTCTGCAGTGAGTTTGTTATCTGCCTGCGTGAAAGATCTTTTCAAGATGTTTCTAGTCCCCAAGGAAGTGAGAGAGTAACAGAGTTGTCCCAATAACAATAAAGGCGGGGGGGGGGGGGATGTCAGGGGGAAGAAGATGTCTCTCTTGTTCCTCTAACACTTGACAAAGCACTTTCCTCCCCCTTCCTAGCACTACTCTCCTAAGCAGTTCGGAAGGGAAATGAGTTTGCTTGCAGATATTTTTGTTCTCTAGCTAGAGAAACAAATGCGTTCACTGAATATAGCTCTGCCAAGAAAATAAGAACACGGGCAGGACTTTGAATGGAACCACTGATGGGAATGAAGGAGGGGAACAGTTTGCTGTCTGAATTGCTCATCAGGAAGAAATAAAGGTGAAGAAAGAGATGGAGGAAATAGAGTTGTTTGAGTAAGGATACTGAATGCAAAATCTGAGGAGAAGAAACAGTAAATGCTGAGAAGAAGCTGGATGAGTCTGAGTCATGCAACAGATTTCTTTTCCCCCCCCTAAAACTGTGTAAAAAGGAAGCTGCAACAACCTACCTCAGAAACCTTTCTTGCAATCGCTGTAGGAAAAATGGTCCTGGAGCAAGGTCATGGCTTTTCTTGCAGGACATGATGTGAGGGCTAGTGTGGGAGAATATTTGGTGACATTTTCATGAGGGCAACAGGTATCCAGCTATCAACAGCTACCCTTCAGTAACAGATGGACAAAGCCAAACTCTTCTGTTCTTCCCTCTGTTGATCAGGTGGGATGAAATCTTGATGGTTTCAAGTGTCATCTCATGGCTTTATGGCATATCATGATGAAGAGAATTACTGGCTGCTTCCTAGCTCCCTGCGGGGCTGCATAGGACCTCGACAAATCCTAACTCCCGCTGTTCCTATAACAGCTTTCCTAACACAGTGGTACTTCCAAAATGGTCCCTGCTAGTGACCTTCTGAATTGCCTGTAATTCCTAACACTCTTACTTTAAAGTATTAGGAAAAAGAACCACTGTCCAGTTTTCAGACAGTATTTTGCAAGAGGAAGGTATGTCTGCATACTTCAGAAAACATGTGAGTAAAGAATATGTTAATTCTTAATTTATTTTTTTAATCCTATTCTGGAATCCTATTCTTAGGCTTATCTAGACTTGGAAATGTACCAATGTCATTATTAATGGAGAATTATTTTGAAATATTAATTTTGAAGCAACTCTACATGGAATCAGAATGATCAGATGGAGAATTGTGCCAAAAGGTATGATGCTGAAATAATTATTTCATAACAGCCATATCAGTAAATTTCCAATCGGAGAGAAGGTCATATACACAGGAAGGAAGCAAACCCTATTGTCTCCCTCCTTCCTTACAGCCCTTGTTTTACAGCCAAATAAGCAATAATGAGGCTGTAGATCTATGTCTTCTTCTTAGAATCCAAAAGGCTTTACAGAGTCTGTTGGATGAATTTCAACACCCTGTTCCAGTCCAAGGAGGAAATAAGCTCTTCCAGAAATTCACCAATCTTCCTTTTTCTTCTTTGAGTCTGGCTGTAGCTCAAAGGAACCTTATGGACCATCTGTCCCTCCTATCCTTTCAACCCCCACATGCCACCATCGATAAGACATCAATCTGTGAAGCAGCTCTGGGAGAGACTTTTTTTTTTTAGTAGCTTCTCCAGGAAAACATCCGAGCAATTCCTCTGCAGAATCTATCTGCTCTCTGTGTCTGCTGGGGAAACGGGGTGTTGACCTCTCCCCATCTCTACCATGGTCTGGACATTCTTCTCTTGAAGGACATAAATGTATTTGCAAGAACTTTAAACAAAGCCAAGAATGAATTAACCAAAACCAATTCAGGGAGGACAGTGATAAACAGGGCATGGCTCATGAGAGCGTTAGAGGTTTGGAAAACATTACTTAGAGTGAGACACTCCAGAAGAAAAGAACTAAAAGAAGGTTAAGGGCTCAGTTCATCACTCTCTATAGGGACATGAATCTATTGGGGTACTGCTCAGAGGCAATAATAGATGCTAGGGTCTAGGCTGTCTTTGGGAACACTTCCTGAATATCCTTCTCTTATGTTTTGTGCTCATGTGGGACCAACCATAATCTGATGCTGAGCATGCAAACCTCTGGTGCTACTGACTGAAACAAAAAGCTTGGGGTCTGAATTTGTTTCAGACTCCAGACCGTGGCTCTTAAGTTTCAAAAAAATATTTTCTATTCTGAGGTGGTAAAATATCTCCCTAGGAAAAAGTGCTAATCTCTTCTGAAATATACAGTTGGAAAATGATCTTTTCCATAGTCATGAGGCTTACAGAGAGAAGTTAGTAAGAGCTCTTCTGTAACACAGCTGCTTCCATCCAGTTGTCCTGTTCATTATTTTTGTCTTCCAGCAAGACATTCAGGCTTGAGTTGAAAGACACCACGAGCATCTTGCAGAGATGCTGCTGGTAGGCTGCTTACCCTAACCCCACGACCCTTCTTAGAGGTAAGACCTCCGAGCTGTCACCCTGCTGTATTCAATAGCTTTCCACTCCCCTACAGCAGTAGATCATCACATTTGTTTGCACTTGTACTATGCCTGTTTAGGCTCTGTCCTTACAGCTTTTTAGTTGTATTGTTTTTGCTACTCATTCCAGTTTTAATGTTCCCACACTTTACCAGCCATGAGTCTAGGTTTTCCACTAGATAACTACTAGCATCATACTGAGTTCCCATACCTGTGGCCCAAATACCTACCTTTTTGGCCCCAGAAACTCTCTATCCAACAATTAATGTAGCAAAATATTTTTTATCTTTCTTTTCTCGCTCTCTCTCTTTTTTTTTAAGGACTTCCTTCATCCATTTACACTAAAGGGGAAGGACTGTTAACTGACATTTCACCAGGGCTCTGCTTCAATTCACACAAATCCCAATATCTAACAGGACCAGGAAGAGGATTAATAATCTGAAATTCATATGGAAACAAGCCCATTTGCTACTAGACCACATTAAAGAAGATACCCCTTCACAAACAGGCATGAACCCCATCAAAGGGAGTTAGGAAAAGATCCCGTTCAGCTTTAATAAAAGCCATGGAGGGTTTTTTTGTGTTGACCTCTGCTTGCTTTCTCTATTCACAGTGCCAACATAAGGAAAATGATGAAATGAAGTGAATTTGCCATGGTGTAAGAGCAGGTCTGATGAAGATGGAATGGCAAAGACCCACACTTGATGGCCAGTCAACAGCCAAAAATATTCAGGTGGGGCAGAGGAACACTGACTTGGTAGGGAACAAGGGGAACATGTTTCATATGCTTCTGTGTGTCGGAAGAAGTCTGGCTTAGGCATGTAATTAAAATTATATACATCTATCTTCTGTTTGCACAAATGTTTTTCCCAACTTTTATATAGATTCATGAGCCAATGCCATTCAGAACTTAGCACTTTGTAAGCATGTAAGTAACCCTCTCTATCACCCAAACATCTGACTGAACCTGATCTGCCTGAAAAGACCTATTTTCCCTACAGCTCCATCAGGTGGCATTCCTCATAGCCCTTCCCCAGTTCTTGTTTGTAGACTGATCCCATGCCACATCTTCTACTCTCCTGATGCCAGGGTGTCTGCGATGCCCAAGTTCATCACCTTCCTGTCCGAGAAGTGGCCCAAGATTAACAGTCTTTCAAACTTCCACAAACACAGCACTCATTTCATGGCAATCCCCCAGCATACGATGGGTCAAATCATCAGTCTGGGAAACAGACTTATGGAAGGAGAGCTGTAGAATGCAACCAGAAAACTGCACACATGCTGCCTTTACCTGCCACCTCTTCCAGAGGAGACAAGTTATATTAAATGCCAAGGAGGAGTAGAATCAGCTACAAAAAAAAGTTTGCTTTGTTGAGCATTAATAAAACTGATGGGGTATGTTTATGTAGCACCTTTCATTC
This sequence comes from Gallinula chloropus, assembly GCF_964237585.1. Classification (NCBI taxonomy): domain Eukaryota; kingdom Metazoa; phylum Chordata; class Aves; order Gruiformes; family Rallidae; genus Gallinula; species Gallinula chloropus. The sequence goes on from NC_140085.1 coordinate 192,835,969, forward strand.
CAAATGATCAAGTGCCTCGCTAGCCTTAATCATTTCACCCATCACTGAACTGCAGACACCTCTGGGGTGGAACATTAACAGATGCTCGGTAGAGCACAGCAGCAAAACAGAGCAATTTAATGGAGGAGAAACACCCCGTCCAGCTGCAGGTGCAAAGGGAATTTTGTTAAATGGAATGTAATTATCCAAAGCAGAGGTACCTAGGAGAGAGAGAGACATTTCCCTTAATACTCTAATATTGGGCTATGGCTGCTTTTCCAGCCCCGATGTTACTGGGGGATCAGCATCACAGCCTGGTGAGAGATTCTGGGGTTGCAGTTGAATCTCAATTTAATTTCCATCCTAAGGTTCCCAAAAGAAAAAGCATCTTGGAGATTACATTTGTGTGTGTGTGTGTGTGTGTGTGGGGGGGGGATGTTTCCAGATTCCCACCTTTTCAGCCAACGATTTCCGTTTGCCTCTTTCAAACACCTAAAACAAACTGGAAACAAATGGGGAACGTGGCTGGAGAGGGAGGTTCAGTACATCCACATTCCTAACAAAACATGAGGTTCTTTTGGCTATAAAATCCACACTTTATATGAGGGAGAATCATTGTCCTTAAACTATTCATGGCAGGGTGGCTTGATTTAAATTGTAATCATGGTTTAAACCAGAAAACAGAGAATCTTGATTTAAATAATCAGTTTTAATCTTGTTTTGCATGTGTGCTTTTCTGTTATGTTCTTTTAAAACTGGTTGATTCTCACTGATTGGTATAATTTGCTGCTTCTTTATGCTAAATCAAAGAATATCCTATATCTATACATATTTATTTCAGCAATTATATAGTTTAACATGCATTTATTCAGATTCCTACTTTTTACATGTTTTATAAAAGGAAAATGGTTAACAACAGATTTCTTATTCAGTAGATGATTGCTGGATTTTATTTTTTTTTCACTTTTTTTTTGGGGGGGGGAGTTGTTTTTCATTTATTTGGAATTCACGTCAAGCTGCATTTAAAGGGAAACTGAAATTCAGTCATAATTTCACACACACAAACTCCCTTCCCAAACTGAGTGTAATAAAAGTACTTGAACTTGCTGGAGACACAAGAAGAAAATAAGTCTTATGCAGAAAATGAGTTGGCATTAACAAAGACAGCGCTAGCTGTCGCTGGGGAACTGGAACAGAGGTGAATTTCCAAGAGAGCTTGGTAATGCTTCTTCCTTGCTGGTAGAGCTGGCTTAAATAGCTCACAGGTCTTTTCACTACCCCACCCTCAGCCAGTGGACCTTCTTTAACCTGAAATGGGGAAGTTTTCTGTTGGGTGGGGACTGGAATAAGCTGCCCAGGGGGGTGTGTAGTCTCCTTCTCTGGAGATATTCAAGACCTGTCTGGATGCCTGCCTGTGTGATATGTCCTAGGGAACCTGCTCTGGCAGGGGGCTTGGACTCGATGGGCTCTGGAGGTCCCTTCCAACCCCTATGACTGTGATTCTGTGATTTCTGCTGCTCCACCCTGGCTTGTACAGACTACTCTGTCTAGGGTGTCAGCAGTCCCATGGGAGTTGTGAAAACACCTGTCAGTGCAGAGACACCCCTTCCCCCACCCCGTCCTTGAGGAAAGGCTTTAAATCACACCTTTTTTGGGATGTCAGAGTTGGACTGTGTGAGAAGTGGGGATAGAGAATCCCTGCTAATAGGTAACTGGGGTGGCAACTGGGGACCTCTTAAACCAGTTCTCTCCCCAGACATATTGTGCCCTGGAAAGTATCAGAATACATCTTGTTTCTGGTTTCATTCCTGCAAAATAAAATTCTTGTCCCAGTGACAGGACAAGAGGCAATGGGCATAAACTCGAATAGAGGAAGTTCCACCTGAACATGAGGAGAAACTTCTTTCCTGTGAGGGTGTCAGAGCCTTCAGACAGGCTGTCCAGAGAGATTGGGGAGTCTCCTTCTCTAGAGATATTCAAAACATGCCAGAACACTGTTCTGTGTAGCCTTCTCAAGGTGATCCTGCTCTGGCAGGGAGTTGGGCTGTATGATCTTCTGAGGTCCCTTCTAACCTTGATCATTCTGTGATTCTGTGAAAACTTCCTCTCCTCTCCTTTTCAGCTGCTGGGGAATTTCTCACTTCTGTACACACTCATTGAGCTGGTCTACCTGAATGACTTAATGTGAGAAAAATCTCCCTTTCCACCTGCAGAAGAAGCTGTCAGGAGCTGATCTGGCACCTCCACAGACTGGCTTGAGGTGCTCTCCCAGAAACTACAGCCAATTCACTGATTCGACTTTACTTAAAACTTTGGCAGTTAAGACACAGCTGCTTGGAAATGATCTAAGAATGATTTACAAGCCCTTAACATACTATTCTGAATATAAGCCGTAGTTGTGCCTGCCATAATTTCCAATTTTGTTTAAACAGTTTATCTATTAAAATAAAAACTGTCTATTTAATTTAAATTAAGTTTAAAACAAATAATAAAAAAATATTTCTCTACCAAACCAGGGCAAAAAACAAAGTACATGTTTCTGAATCCAGCCAAAAGCTGTTGTTTTGATGAAGTAGTTCAGAGTTTGCCACCTCTGAAGTTGGTTGCGGAAGCCCCATAGAACTACTTTGTGTGGGGGGGTCATTAAACACAGCAGCAAGGAGAGACCTGTGCTGGCTGCCAGCTTGTGCTGCTTGGCATGTTAAAGGTCTCGTCTACGGAGAGATTTGCAGAGGGGGGAAACAGTCACTGCCTTGGTGCTGTAGCAGGGGAGAGACACCCAGTTTTGGAGCCTTTCACCCTGTTTTCAGCAGTACCCTGTGTGCCTGTGACCATTATAGGACCTGGTAAGCTCTTGTGATCTCCAAGAGAGCTCTTGGTATGGAGGCACGAGCTGCACAGTTCGTTTGATGCTGTCTCACACTCACTCAGCCTGTCTCTGTGGCTTGTAAATAGACGCAACAACAAAAAGCAGGGTTTTTTTTTTCCCACCCTGCTCCCCCCAGATACTCGGTGCATATTTGAGGGGCTGTGTAAGCCAGTGTTTTAAACACTTCAGCACAGAAACTTCACTTAATGCATTGCTGGATAAACCGGAGTACAGTTGCTTTATTTGCTGCTATCCACACCTTTAGAAAATATTCGGGCTCATAACTTAAACAAAGGTGGAGGTAGAGAAAAAAAAGAAAAAGAAAAACCATCCCTATTTTCTGTCAGGGAACTGAGATAAAGGATAGAGCCAAGGTTAAGCACTGTCTGTAGGAGAACTGTGGATTAAATCTCTTGGACTGCTGCCCTGTGCCCAGACAAAACCAGACCTTCTCTGAGTCCTGTGACATGTTTGCTCCCCAAATGTCCTTACCCTTATTTTCTGATTGAGCCACAACAAAGTTAATTTGTAAAATGTTTAGTTCAGGTAGGAATTATTATTTTCAAATTACATACATACATATATATATGTTTCAAAATTATCTGTGCTGTGATGGACAAAACAAAACGACCTGTCTTAGAGCATATAATTAAATTTTTCAGGTACAGTTCAAAGAAACACTGAAAACTTTGCAGAATTAGGGCAGTGCTGCATTTTCAATCACTGCCCTCAATTGAATAAAATGGCATTTTTGCCTGAAAGTTAATCAAGAGCCTCTGAGAAATGAAGCAATGAGGTTTTAATGAACAAATTCTCATGGCAGAAATGGCTTTCCTTTATTTGGAGCCCAGTGTGCACCCCTCAGCACGGATAAAACAAAAATAACTTGTTCTTTCCCCTCACGTTGTTCTGCTTTTAGGTAGAGACACATCTTCAATGGAAAAAAAAAAGCAAAGCCAGATACCTCAAGGGGTGTTGGAGGAGACTGGAGCAGATGTGAGCTAATGCTCTGTGTGCTGGATCTAGAAGTACATATAGTGGTCCAAGTGGGAATTCAGGAATACAGATGTGAGCATCTGGAAATGCCAGATGGGAATATGTCTGGTACAGCTTTCCCCTGTGCAGGAAATAATGCTGAACCTCTTGGAAAGGCTGGGATGGTGTTCTGACATGTTCTGCCTGCTGCAGTTTGGTGTGACCCCTACGCTCCAGGATGAAGGGTGAGAAGGCAAAGGTTAAACAAGTTCTATCTCCCTGGTCTGCACTTAGCCAGCAAGCTTAACTCTTATCTCAGAGATAAATATCAGTCCATTTTGAACCTTAAACCATCACCCCTACCATGTTTGGATATGTTTTTCCCTATAATCCTTTGCTTTTCTCCATGCTGTTTCTCTCTCATACATGCCAGGAGGGCTCGATCCCTTGCTTAGGTTGGAGCTCATGTCTGGCCCTAAAAGCAAAATCCTGCCCCAAATGCACATTAAGTTGCATCTCCAGTGGGACAAAGTGCCGACGTCCACATCAGCTCTGATGGCGTTCAGTGTCCTGGCCGTAACCCTTATTCCATAGCATTAGCCATTCCCCATTGGTATTGAACACAAATCCCAGCCTAAAAACAAGCTGGAAGCAAAGCACTGTTGTTGACAGAGCAATAGGTCTTTCATTGCAGAACCTAGCTGTATTCCCCCTAGGGTGTTTCACACCAAAAGAACTTGTTCATGGCACTCAGAAATAGTGTTAAAATGATTTAAAATCACACAGTGGTTTGGGTGGAAGGGACCTCAAAGCCCATCTAGTTCCCACACCCTGCGATGGGCAGGGACACCCTCTAGTAGCCCAGGGTGCCCAAAGCCCCATCCAACTCGGCCTTGATCCCTGCCAGGGATCAAGGGGCAGCCCCAGCTTCTCTGGGCAGCCTGTACCAGGGCCTCCCCCACTTCCCTGGGAAGGGTTTCTGCCTAAAATCTCATCTCAATCTCCCCTCCTGAAGCTGAAGGCCATTCTTCCTTGTTCTGTCCCTCCCTGCCCTTGGCACCAGCCCCTCTCCAGCTTTCCTGTAGCCCCTGGAGGTACTGGAAGGGGCTCTAAGTTTTTCCCACAGCCTTCTCTTCTCCAGGCCAAGCAAGCCCAACTCTCTCAGTCTAATTTCATGGCAGAGGTGCTTCAGCCCCCAATCATCTTTGTGACCTCCTCTGGACTTACTGCAACAGCTCAATATCCTTCTTGTAGTGGGGACCCCAGAGCTGGATGCATCACTAGAGGAAAGGTCTCCCCAGAGCGGAGCAGAGGGGCAGAATCCCATTCCTCTACCTGCTGGCCCTGCTGGTTTTGATGAGGCTTATGTTGAGCTCATGTCGAACTTATCCCCTAACATCCCCAATTCCTTCTCCTCAGGGCTGTTCTCAATCTATTCTCTGCCCAGCCTGTGGTTGTGCCTGGGATTGGCCTGGCCCATGTGCAGGATGTTGCACTTGGCCTTGTTGAACTTCATAAGGTTCACACAGGCCCATCTCTACAGCCTGTCATGAATTACTTCCAGAATAAGCAGCTTGCCAGCAATAGTAGCAAATGCAATTATTTTTGTTTAAAAATAGTCCCATGACAAGGCAGTTTAAAGCAGGAAAGGAAAGGACAAAAATTAACAGCATAATTCAAAAGAATAGTAAATTCTTACCTGTTAATGTTGTCTCTATGTGCCCTCTTCCCCAATATTCAGGCTAATGAGTTTCTAGAGTTTGGACCTTTTTTTTTTTCTGCTTAATGGCTTCACTATCATCACAGTAGTAATAACAACGTGAAACCTACACACTAACCTACATTGAACTGCAGTTCATTACAGCAGAATAACATAGTGAAGGGTTTTAATGTCTGCATCCACTCAGACACAGATTACAGTAATACAGAAAATACATTCTCTACGGGATGTACCATATGGGAATAAAAGTAATAGAACAAGAAAATGGAAATACTTCTTTCCCTCTAGAGGCAAATAGGCCAGTGATGAGATAAATTAGCCCTAGAAATCATAGGAAATTCATTCACTGTAGAACAAAATCAAGATACTGATCACTAATGCAGCAATTGAATTATCAAACTCAGATTAATCCTGTGTACCTTCACCTCCTAAATTGGGAGCACGGATGCTGCTGTCTCTCTCTGCAGTCCCTGGGGTAGGCTATGTGTTACCAAAAGGACAATCAGCTCTTGGGTGGGTTGAATCCTGCCTGAGAGAGAGCGGCATTCAGTTGTTTCCCCTTTTGAAAGGCTGTTTTACACACAGTGGACAGGGGGTTGGTTGAATGTGGAGAGAGTTTAAGTGACTGTTGGCCTAAGCCCCATCAGTTTATTGTCCCATCAAGGTAAAACTTTCCCTGAGTCTCTGGTGAAGTGAGGTGGTGCCTAACCTTTTCATTCTCAAGAATTGTCTCAGGGCTAATATCTAAAAGGGACAAAAAAGATGAGGGGACAGGAAATATGGGACGTTAGGAATCCATCATTAAGGATGGCTATGGTTAGAATGTTGCATCACGAGTAAGGAAGAAGTAACAGTCTTCATGGGAGCCATTTTCCTGTGGAGAAAGTAGCATTTGGGATGGTTGGGTAGCTAAAGTCTCCTTTTTAGGACTAATATCCTTTATAGAAATATTAGTATCTTTACGGTTGGAGGGCCTGAAGGCACGTTCCTTCCCCTGACCTTCACTTTTCAAGTGATCACAAAGTCTGAATATCTCTATAAGGCTGCTTCAGTAGGTTGCAATATCCAAGCAATCCCCTTGTACTATTAAAATGGGGAATTTCTTGCAAATCCTACTTGGAAAAGAGCAGTGTAAGAGTTTTGAGGAGCTGAAACAGGGAAGGGGATTAGTGAAAATTCCCTTCTGGATCTGCTACTCATTTTTGTAGTTCTTCTCTATCTTCTCCAATTGATGATGGATCTTCAGTGGTAAGGGTTCTGGCTTATTTTTATTTCAAACTGAAACATCTTGTTAATATTAAGGTTATAACTGATAGGAGGCAAGTGAAAGATGACAGCCAGCAGATGTCTGTTCTTGACTGGGTAATTCTAATTTATTCTTCTCTTACCTACTCAAAAGGCATAAGGGAAACTTAATAAAGTATAGCTCATAGCAGATTCCTGTTTTTTTTTTATTTATTGTGAAGAATTTTATTATTTTTTTAATCTCCTTTCTGAATTGTCCAGAGTCTGAGTATCACATTTTTCCCTATATTGCTTGCAGAAGAAGCATGTCTGAAGTGCACACTCATTTACTGGAAATACTTTATAATGCACTATTTAATTTAAAGGAGAAAAGAAAAAAAAAGAAAATAGATGATGTTGCTGCAACCACGGTAACAATATTGATAATAGAGTGTATGAAGCCTGAAAGGTAGTTACTCAGCAAAACATGGTAATAAAAAGAAAAGTCACCGTGGATTATCATATGGGGTATTATTTGTAATACAAAGATTATACAGTAATTCTGGCAATGCTAATTGCACTAATATATTGAGTTGTATTTGTGCCAGTGATGTAGGTCAACAAGGTTTGATAAACAGGAAGGTGAATGTGAAGAAGGCTGTGTAAAAATACTTCCTCTGCAGAAATTCAGAGATATTCAGGAGAACCTTGCAAGGCCTCTGGTAGCAAATATAGACAACATTAGGAGATAAGGTCTCGATTACCAAAGGGAACAGGAGAAGAACACAGAAATAATTACCTTTTGCACAGAGGTCCCTTAGCTATTGTAAAATAGCTCTGAGGAGAAAATATTTAAGAAAAGCTGATGAAATTCTGGAATATGTGTCTTGGTCATCAGAATAGCTTTCTGATTTAATAAGAAGTCCAAATGGATATTGGAAACCTAACGGTGAACAGCATGTTGCAGTGTATTCAACCAAGGACACTGGGATTTATACCACTCTGGCATGGAGCCTGTTCTGCCATGCCAGAGAGATACCACCGCACACCTAGGACCTGATCTAACACTGCTTATGGAGTATTCAAAGGCGTCAGTGAGGACTGTATCAGACACCACTAAGTCTATTTAGAATTCTTAACTACCCAGGAGAAATAAAGTTGTATAGTATTATTGGTGCTCCTTGTTTGAAAGACTTGTCTTTAATTATTTCCTGCTCTAATGCACCCCTGTGTTTCTAAATATCTTCTATAAGCATTCAATTCTATCAAGTCCTAATTTCCTATGCAGTTTCTTAAGCACTTTTTTGAGCAGCAGTAATGGCTTAAGCAGTGTGGAAGCAGAAAGTAAGCAAGAAATGCTCTTTAAATCATGCATTATGTCAATTAAAACAGCTAAGAGTTGGGTCTGTAATGGTAGAGAAGGCAGAGCTATCACATGAGCTTTCCAGCTTCTGGTTGCAAGTAGGTGTCAGTTTTACAAAAAAACTGAAAGAATTTTCCAGAAAGGCAGTATATTTGATGGCAAAGCAAACATTACCCATAACTCTTTCACTACCGTTCTGGTCAAGCTGGTAAGGTTTGAAGAACAAATTTCAATATTAGGCTGATAGTTTGTTTGACAGTTTTAAAGCTTATTTAAATGTATCCCAGATCAGTAGTGACTAAAAGAAAAATTAGTTCTCCCTGCAGGGTGCAGGTCCAGGAAAGAAAAATGAATTTGTGCTCTTAATCTTGTCACCAGTGAGTAAGCATCTGTACTGCTGTAGTCACCATACCACCCTTGGCTCTGACTGGTGATATCAGAGGTGAAGCCAAATGGACCTTGAGATTAACCTGCTCTTCCTAAAAAGAGGTGACGGACACATGTGGTGGAAGCATTGGGCTGATTGTACCTGCACCGTGTTCACTGTTAAATGGGAGGTTTGAGTCCAGCAGTGCAGTTCTCACCCCTTTTACACACATGTACTGCATGCAGGGTTGTTTCCAGGATGACAAGATTTCTACGTATTTTTGAATTGCGAAGATGGAAAGAAGCAGCACAGTGTAATTTGTCAGCAATGGTCCTGCAGCCTGAATTTTTGCTTCCAGGGTGGTTAGATCTGGAATTTTAGTTCATGTCTACTAATCTCTCCATCCGCTAGATAAGAAAATGCCTCACTTCAGCAACACTTCTGCTGCAAGAATTTCTTTACACAATATATCACAATTGAGCATCTCCAGCTTGTTTGAACTGTCTCAAGCCACCTGATGTTACTCATCCTGCCTGTGAGATCCTTCTGGCCTCTTGGTACTGCCCACATTCTTCCCAAGAGGAGATGAGAACAGAAAGAAATATCTGCTCCACTCTGCTCATGCACACAGCATTAATCACTGATGTCTTGTCCTGTTAATGAAGAAGACCACTCCCCCTCTCTCCTGCTCCCTCTCTTATTTAACCAGCTACATGCCTTGGTGGATATTAACACTAAAACCAGATTAAAACTAAAGTGAAACTGTAGTTTGCCTGAGCTACCTTGGAACAGACAAAAATTAAACTGTACTTACTGATTTTATTAAGTACTCTTAATTTTTTTTTTAAGAAAAAACTCCACTGTTCTAGAAGAACTACACTTCTATGAAGAACAATGCAGTTGGCCCAGGTCTAAAGTTATCCTGCAGTGATTTCACTGAATAAACTAGTAAGCTTTTTATCCCATTGGAGGTAGAGAAAAGCTTGTTGTTGGCTTGTGTTTTGGGGTTTTTTGTTTGTTTTTTGGGGCAGAGGAATTCTATGTGAGAATATCTACATTTTCTGCCCATCGTATTCAGATCTATCCAGGGACTACTAGCACAATACATAACAGTCTGGGCAAATCTGGGCTAAGATCTCCCTTAACAGACCCAAAAGGAAATACTCATGGGTACCTACACACAAGCACTGTCCATCCTGACCTCTGTTAGCAGTGTCCTAAGCAGTACAAAATCCTGAGGCAGTCAAACCTCTAACTGACCAGCCCTGCGTGCCCCTAAAGTGAAAGAAAGCTCAGCAATGCTGCAGACTGTTGAAGATGGAGAAAGAGGGAGGCTTAAGAGGCCAGCTTGTACAGCCCCCTGGAAACATCCCATCTAGACCATTCTCAGCAACTATTTATCTAACCTACACTTCAAAACTTTTGGCATTGGAGTTTCTCAGACTCCTCTGTCTCCTGCACTGCTTAACTGCCTACAAACTGTTTATGAGGAGAGGAGGACCTGGGTGGCTTTGTTGAGCTCAGAGAAGCACTGGCTGAAGAGAGATCTAGCTGCTGTCTTCTAAATATTTTATGTGTGAAGATATACAGAAGTTGGAGCCAGGCTTTTCTTGGAGGTGCTCAGTGAGGGGATGAGAGACAATGGACATGAGATGTGGCAGTGGAAATTCTGACTAGCTGTTAGGACAGGAGTTGTTCACGAGAAGGGTGGTCGGCACCAGAACCAGGATGCAGGGGCTGTGGCCTCTCTATCCTGGGAGATACTCAAAGTGTAACTGAACAAGGCTCTGAGCAATGTGATCTGACCTCAAAGCCAGCCCCGCTTTAAGCAGGACACTTGACCAAAGACCTCCAGCAGTACTTGCCAACATAAACCATGCTGAGGCTCTGCATTTTTATGATTAGAAATATTTTGCTTTTAGTATGAGACAGAATTGCTGCAAAAAATGAGTTCAATTTCTAGAAGACTATTACTTTGTTCTCCTTCATTATGCTCTTCTCTGTACTAAACAATCGCTGGCTCAGTACAAAGACTGTTCAGGGTCACCTAAGGTAACACACGCCAGTCAACTCCGGGCTCAAATTCAAATGACCACTTCAGGAACTTCTTTTGCTTGAATCAGTTTTTCTGAGGAACAATACGAACCAGTATAGGAAAGAGGTTCTAACTTCAGCTACACTTACAGGAACCACATTCCTCCCTGTGCATGGATCTGAACTGTTAACAGAGAGCTCACAATTTCAACTCAGTCTGGAAGAAGATCCTGCTGCATTAGCTGCACAGAATGATAGCATTATCCCCAGACAAGGTGCAGGAACACAAGCTGTCCCTTGTGTTTCCATATTTCAAAGTGACCATCCAGGTCGAGCGAAAAGCACTGCCCAACAAAGGGGAAACCACTGGGGATGTTTGGGTGTGCAGGATCTGAGTTTGGGGCGATGCCAGCAGTATAACTCAAACTAACTCTTCACTGAAAACAAACTCTTAAGCTAGTAAGAGTATTCAACCTCCAGGAAAGCCTGGGAACAGTTTAGATAAAGCAAAGCATGGCTTTTCATGACAGCTGTCTGTGCAAGTGATTTATGGACTGCAATATGTCATGGAACCAGACCGCTTCATCGGTTTCCTTAAAGACAGAGGGGTAGATTGTGGCTGCACTTAGAGAGCAGTGTATCTGTTCCTTCAAGGCATCACCACTCCTCAAATAAAAGCAATCCCGCTTTTCAAGGGAGTGAGACCTCTCATGTTCTAAGAACACAATAAATGTCTCAGTAGAATTGGCCTTTGACAGCTCTGGATTTACAAACATCAGAAGTAAATTCTCATTATTTATTTTGGATAAATAATGAACAGCACAAAAACTGCTGACATGAACCTTCATTGGAAAAGTTGGTTTAATGGGCCCCATAAAATCTTCTATTGATGGCAGGTTCATAAAGCTCCATATTGACTTCAGCTAAAGGCTATAACTTCTATCAATACTGTCAACAATTAATATTGACTAATAAAGGTATCCTGTAAACTGAGTCATAGCATTATGTTACTTTATGCTGCCATTAGCAAAATTTCATGTCGTCTTGAAAACATTTCTCCTATAAATCTGGGATTTCTCAAAATAGCCTGTGAGAGGTAGAAGCGGAGGGCCTAGAGTAACACTGCTTCTGTGCAGAGAGAGGAAACACAGAAAAATCTTTGCATTTGCTAGAAAATGATTCTGAGAGGATCTCAGGCTTCATTTGCTCCAGCAGGTTTTGGGCTGTGAGGGGTTTACATGCAAAAGTTGCACCTTTATCTCGGCCAAGAAATTATGGAATTAAAATGTACAAATTTTGTTTACATGTAATACTTTCCCTTAGTCCTCCTCTTCCTCCCTTGCAACTTTTTTTTTTTAATTCATTTATAGCTCCAGTTCAGCTGCAGTCCCTATATTGAAATGATATGTGTTTCTCACAGCTCCAGATCAGTTTTTCTGACCTGAACCTGACTGATGTCTCCCTTATTTTCCCAGGGAAGTCTAAGCATCAGCTGAAGCTCCCCAAAGGCACAGTTTGGATTGTAATATTTTCCCTCGAGTTCCACTACTTCTTTTTTGTCAATCTGAACAATGCCATTACATACTGGACACCACTGCTTTCTAGATTTTATTTATGCTACAGGCTTTGTATTTTTCGAGTGTGATGTAGCCTTTCTCATTCAAAGCACTCAACATCTAAGACAAGAAAGGCCCAGGGCCCAAGGAAACTCCTTCTACATTTATACAGCACTTAAAATACCTGGACTTTCTTGGTCTTCACTTTCCCATCCTCCTTTTTCTAATTGCTATGAAATGGTGTTTTAACCAATGGTTAGTTTGTCATTAAATTTAAGGGAAGGTGAATTGGATGTTATTTCAGTCCTGACATGAGTCTACTATCTCTGTGAGTAGTTTCAGTAAAGCCTTTCGAGGCATGTGCTCTTACTAATGTGTTGTTGCTAATACAATTTCATTTGGAAGTGATCTGTAGGTACAAAGTTGCATTTGCACGTGTAGAGACAGCATTACGGAAACCACTCAAAAAGATTCCATCAGGTAATGCAATTCTGTTAAATAAATTAAAAAAAAAAAACAAAAACAAAATCAAACAAAAAACCCCAAAAATCAAACCCAACTGAAATTCTGTATTTTGCTTTTCTTAGTAGTTACAGAAAACAACATGCATGGGATAGGATCATGGCTGCTCGTACACTATGAAAAGCACAAGAGAGAGCTTTGGATGCAGGAGACTGGAGTGGAAGTACCAAGTGTTTGACTTTGGTTTATTCCTAGCAATTCTTAAGAGTGTGCAAAACTCTGATTGACCCTGATGATCCCTCTGTTTTTTCATCAAAACCCAAAGCTTCGGAAGAAAACACTATAATCTGGTGGTACGTGTCTGCCTGTCCTAACAGGTGCAACCTTGAAAGATACTACACAAAGAAAATGTAAAAAAACCCCTAAAGATAATTTAGAAAGATTCTTCTGCACATCCTTTAAAGAGAAGGCTATTTATCTTTGAACTTTGCCTAATATATCATTATCTCTGAGCAGAAACTTAATAAGCTTCTACAGTAATTTTGTTGGAGTTAAACATAAAATCATGTGGGTGGTGTATGTCTCACCGTGTCATGGCTTCTCGAGGAAAAGTTATCATCATTTGTCACTATAATACTGTGGCAAAAAAGCATAAAGAGAACAAGCAACGCAGTCATTTTACATCAGCTTTCTGCACTGAGCTCAAGCTCCCGGTGACTTGTACTCAGCAGCTATATTAAGAAGCAGACTGTGCAATAATTGAATTAAAGGTGCAAAGGCATACAGGGCTGTGTGAACTCCCAGGTCAAGCTGCAATTGAATCAAAATCCTCTCTCCTTCCTACACTGCTTGGCAGAACTGCTGACCAAAAGGTTCGCAGACCTACAAAACACATGCAGGAGTCCCCGCAGCTGGGGACGCGAAGTTACAAAGATAAAAAAACCCCTAAAACCCAACAAAAAAAAACCCCTGTGACCTTCAGCTTTTATTTCACATGAAGCAAAAGGCTTCTAAAAATATTTCACCATCGTTTTCCTTCAGAGAGCAGTGAGACGATTTACATAAATGAAACGGCTCCTGTCAAGGAACCGGCAAGGAAAAAAGGAAATTATCTGCCCAAAAAATCTGCAGCAAAGATAAGAGCAGCATCAGCCAGGGGAGGGGAGATTTAAATGCTTTTTGTCTGAAAGGTCACTACAAAAAGCAGAGAGAGCATTACAGCCACTTAATGATCTCTGTTGCTGTGATAAATAAGTAGGAGCTGCTCCAGCAGTTTATTAACAAACACTCTGTAGGACAGTACAAAAGGCCGCGACACGGGACTATTTAGAAGAGTGTTTTTTTTACTGAGTCTGATGAAAGAATCCACAACACAAAACCTAAGGAAGATTAAGGTAGACTGGTATTCCTGGTAGAGCTCAAGGCCGACATCACATGCACTGTCACCACTTACCAGTTTCGGTATTCTCGTGTTCCGTGTCGGTGAGGGTGAGGTTGGAGTTGGCCCGGCTCGACAAGCAGGAGCTGCGTCCTGACTTGGTGTTGCGTCCCCAGAGCCTGACAGGGTGCTCAGGTGACACGACCACGTCTGCCTCTGTGTCGGCATCCGAGCCGGCACTGATGGAGTAGCCACAGTGAGGCAGCCCGATATCAGTCCGGTACAAAGTCCCATGTGTGGGTGTCACGTCTTCAAGACCCAGCTCTCGCAAAGAGAAGTTGGCTCCTGGGAGAAAACACAGAAGCTTGATTACTCTTTAATAGGGATGGTTTCATCTAACACAAGTCAGTGGCAGAGCCATTCATCCTGGGTCTTCAAGTGGTGCACAGCAGTTCCTGAGTCCTAACACCACAGCAAAGATGTCCCTGTTATGTGGTCTTCATAGTGTAAGATCAAGTGATCGTGTCAAGATGAAAAGCAGCTGCTTCTGGAGGCTGACAAAAAACTCAGGCTGAGTTCAATTAAATCATCAAATTTGAAATCTAAGACAGTCAGAGAAATGGTGAAATTCTTTAGGAGAGGCAAGAAGTAATCTTGGGATAAAAGCAAAATGAGGCACGCAATGATCAAGTCCTGCCACATACCTGGCAACTCTACTCAATATGAAATTTCAGTGAGTTCTGCTCATTAAAATCCCTGAAATTATGTACTGGGGATTTAAATTTCCTTTGTCGATCTCACTTTTCCCCTTGCTGACCACTCACACTTTGACTGAGTTTAGCTATTCATTCTGATACACTCACAGCAGAGGTTATTTGGCTGCAAATAGATTCAATTGTTTAGCTGACTAAAAATACAACCTGAAAAATGACTCTTGAGTTCATGTCTAGTTACCTGCAGAGTTTCAAAATCTGACCAAATCGATGTGAATGAGGTTTAAAATATCAGCACGCTCTGGAAAGTTGAACAAGAAAGCTGGGGAGAGCAATTAGTGGCTCCATTTTAATCCACATTTATTTATTAATGCATACTTTTATTTTTCCGCCCTGAATGTCTTTAAAAGATTTTGGCCACCTGTGAATGCCTTTAGCTGCACCATGCATTTGTATGGTACAGTGCATCTGCACCTCCTGTTGTGCTACAACTTTGTCTATAATGGGTAGAAGGCATCAGGCCCTGGATCATTGCCAAATACCAACACTGGTCATCACATTCAGTCTAGCCGGCTTCTTCCCATTATTTCAATAAGTAACCCCCCTGCAATAAAAAGAGAGGTGGAACCTGCCAAATCTACGCACAGGCCACCATCTCAGGTTTAGAACAGCGTTTGTGCATTTTGACAAGATCCATCTGAATGTGTGATGTCCAGGAAAGTTCAGGCCCAGAGCTATCTTTGAACAGTTAAGTTCATATCTACTCATTGATATCTGTTATCAGGACTGGACCTCAAGGTTGTGTCCAAAATCTGAGTTACGATTCTCACTGCTCAAAATCATACAAGCACATGGCTTTCCACACATTTCCACTTGTTAATGTTAAATATCACATGGTAGGAAACATGTATCTAATAGAAGCAGTCCCACTTCCATTTTTTTCAGATTCTGATTTCATGCTTGTGGAAACACCCTGGCCCTGTTGAATGAGGAAGGTTTTGTATTCTGGTATACATGCATCGAAGGCCCAGCTGGCTCCAAGCAGATGTCATTGTATTACACTATTTTGTTTAGTTGACTTTGCACCTCATAGTGGACAGAGAGAACATGTTTAAATGCAAGGTGTATAATGGGACCAGGCAACATTTCACGTAAATCTCAGAGAAGGAGCTGTTTGATGTCAGGAGGAAATCACCGTGGTTCAACTGGTTATGGACCTAGAGCTGATAGCACTCAAACTATATAAAGCATTCATGAACTTTACACCTTTTTAATTGACCAAGCAAGCTTTCAGACAGAGCGGATGGAGAAGGTTGCTTGAGGCTTACACCTCTAGGGCCTTGCTCGGGGAGCACAGTGCAAGCTTGTGGCAAATTAATCCATTTCACTTGATTGCAAAGCTATCTTAGAGAGTGTCCTCTGCAAATCCACGGCATGAGGTAGCAAATGAACTTGACCTAAGTTATAAAAGCAAGGAAGCAGTATCTCCCCAGAGACTTGGCTCGTCTCTTCCAGTTCTGACTTTTTTGCAAGGCCAGATAGTTTTGAAACCATCCTCCATAGAGTAATGAAAAACGTCATCTTTTGGCTTTGTTTGCGTATTTGAGTCACTGATGGCAAGTTCCACCTTCCCCTGAAATAAACCACACTCAACATCATCAGACACATCAATGTGCAGCGTGACTAATGCTCTCCAGTAACAGCAGCTCATAAATTATGAAAAATGACTGCTACAATTAACTGAAAATCAAATTTATTTGCAATAAACAGCAGGAGATGCATCGATTTTCATATTCTATGCTCACTGTTGCCTTTTAAGCTGGAAGAACTCAAGTCAATAAAAGGAAGATAATAAATATCTGAGACTTTTTAATTCAGATCTGGTCTATTTTTTCCTGTGCTGACTTGCACGTTTGCTGGCACTCTCACTCTAGGTAAAACCATTTAAATGCTGACTTGTTTATTTACTGAATTTATTTGATCAATTTGAAATCTTTCCCTCCTCTGCCTTCCAAACCAATGCAGGAGAGAAATTCACTTTGCCTTGCTGACGTTGAGCAGGCTAATAAGGCTTGGTTTCAGTTGGCACGAGCCCAAGCAGCACCACAAAGTGAGGTCCATTCATGGCTTTGTGCCAGTGGAAAATGTGGCACAGAAAGTCTGGGGTAATTGTTAACACACTTCAGACCAGTCTCGGAACTGTCAGGATAAAATGGAAGAAAATTGCAAATTGAAAAATCTGTGGGTGATATATCAGAACGGGTGCCCTGACGTCGTTAATCTTAACTTCTCAATTAATTTCATCCACTTAGACCAGTGTTTTTATACCGTTTTTCAGTACCCTACAAGATTTTCCTTAGGAAGTATGAAGTTGTGTATAGCAAATTTATATTCCCTGTCAATAGACTGGCTTTTCTTATTTATCTTTTGTGGGCTTCTTAGGAGAAGTCCGTGGACCTGCGTGGCCTCACAGACCCTCAGGTTGAAAACCGCTGACCTGTACTAATTCACATCTATCCTGCGTGGTGAATATATTGTATGAAGCGAGCAAACTCAATGACCTAAAAGGTTTCCTTTTCTTTATAGCTCTGCAGATTCCTTAGAGAGGATGAAGTACTTCAGAGTTGCTAAGAGGGAAACTCCTTTTATGATTGCAAAGTATTGCTTACAACACCTATTGGCCCTTTTGTTAATTACTGCCTGTTATACCAAAATACAAACAGAAAAGTCATGTGCACGAGGATACTTCTGCAAGTCATTTTGCTTGTGCCTGCCTTAAACATGCACCTTGCAGCAAAACTACAAGTCCGTGGTGTCTGGAGGGTGAAATTCAGCAGCCCCCCAAGTTAAACGAGTGCAATTCTATGTATTCAGTTTGGGGAGTCAGCTTCTCCAAACTGCAGAGGGTGGGCTTGGAGCAGCCTGGGTCAGCTGTTTTATGTTCATTGTCTGGAATGCTGCCTACCTTATTTGACTTGCTTTGCCGTTTTATGCTTTTCTTGATGGACTTCTAAAAATAATTTATGTGACGCCCTGCTTGGCTTCTGAACTAAGACACTCATGTCTCTACAGAAAAATGAAGATGAGACTGTAGCAGAGGCCAGAAATCTACCTCACATAGGCAACAGCAGCAGTGAGAACGTGACTGCACTGACTTCAGGCTAACTATATATAAAAAAAAGAATATCTGGAATATCTGTTAGGACTGTGGAGCCCATGCTGACCCTTGAACCTCCACAACTTCACAGCTTTAGTGAACCCAGGTTCACTAAATGGACTCCTATAAACCCTAAAAGTGGTTCTTTACCATTCCTGTCATACTGGAGCATGTCCCCATCTCAGACCTACAGCCTGCAAGCCATGTACAATGCCGAGGGTGGTTCATCCCATTTAGAGCTCAGTTGTCTCCCTTCTAAGCTTCTTGGGTTTTGCTGTAGCCCAGATGGACAGTGTGGATACTAATACTTTCCTCTTGTTTTCTTCTACCTCAGCATCCTTGTTGACATCCTTCATGACAATGCAGGCACATGACATAGTAGAAAAGGTGTCCTGAGCAGGTGGGGACTTTCCAAGCTATGTCAATATTGTGCAGCATGTGCACAGGGGGTCTGGTCTCATGGTGGAAAATAGCAAAGTGCTGTTGAAAGTAAAAAGACTAAAACACAGACAATGTGTCTTAGTAGATGCTAATGAACATGGGCTGGTGGTATCCCACTTAAGGAAATCAGCTTGCATGCAACCCATGTCTTTGCAAGACAATGAAAATATTAATTGCTACTCTTTTTCCTTATACTTTGCCTTTGGCCGCAGAGTCCTTCAGGGGTAGCCTCCCACCCAGCCCCAGCTCTCAGCTGATAAATTCCCACTGCTTGCAGCAACATCCTCTGAAACATACTCACCTGCTCGGCAAAATTCATCGGCCTCCTGGTGCACCATGTCTTTGACCCGATTGCTATAGGTCAACCTGGAGTCTTGATCATAAGCCTTCAGAGTCTCGCTGGAGCTGTAGGACTTCTGGGGTGCCTTACTGTCTTCACTTTCTGCTGAAGAGCTAGTGTAGCGGCGCTCAGTGTCGCGGCGCCGAGTCAGAGATCGATACGGTTTCCTTTCTTTTACATCCATGGCACCCTTGTCTGAGTATTCAACATTAAAATAATGACGTCTGTGTGGTGGTCAGATTGGAATAACCTGAAAGAGAGAATAAAAGAAATGGGATCTAGGTTCATGCCTTTGGGCACCTGGAAGCTAATTTGCCTTCTTTATACATTCTTGCACTGAACAAAGGAAACATTACTTAATGGACTGCAGGAAAACCCTCTTAGAACAATTACTGATGGAAAGAAAGTCTCAATTATGTGTGACTCATTTAATAATTGCCACAGCTAGTGGGACACATACACGCAGCAACCTGCATATGTCTGAACTGGGCATGCACTTGGGGATTTGAAACTGATTGTGATTTTCTGTCTTTCCATGGGAAGTGATTCAGACACGTCCAGGAGGCATGTATTCGGTACATCAGTCACCTAATCTCTGGGAAATCAGGCCATGCTGAAATGTCTCTATTTGGGCAGCCAGAGGACTTTGGAAAAATGCTGCCCAATATTTTCAAAAGTGTTTAGATAGATCGTGAGGTTAGAAGAAAAGAATGAAAGAATGAGAGTGTAAGAAGGCATGGGGGAAGGGAGAGAGGGAAAAGTATAATGAAGGGGTGAGACATGGATGGAAGTATCTTTTTATTCAGAGGGCTCATCTTTACTCGGCTAGAATTATATTAGAACTTAAGCAGAGTTGAGAAAGTGTAAGTAAATGATAGTGCCCTGCTTTGTGTAACAGCATGGCCTGGGGCTTATGCCTGTGGGAAAACCAGTGTATATATGAACCAGAATGCAAGCGTATGTATCCACACATGGAAGAAAATTATATCAGAAATAAAACACATATTAAAATTATTTTTGTCATAATCGTTAATAAATTGTCTTTTCGCTTTAAGTTTATGAAATGCAACATAAGCCACAGGGAAAAAAAAGTCGATGACTTTCAGTAAGATGGTAAAATATGGTTTTGAATACTTAAACTGGTTTATGAGAAAAAATACCGATAAAACCTGCAAAACCAAACATTGAAACCTGTAATTACAGGCTGAGTTTCTCAGGAACTACGTCCTCCTGACCGCTAAAGAGCAGAAGCTGAATCCTGAAATGCCACACCAGGATGGTGCTGTTTACTAGCACTTAAAAACAGAAAGGAAGAGGATTGGAAAGCACCTATTAGTTCTTGGTGTTTTTCATAGCAAATACATATGGAAATGCATTGGCAAGGACTGAATCACATTCTGATGGCATTTCTTCCTTGCAAGGTTACATCCTGAACATACCAATGATATTTTCCTTCTTCATGACTCTCAGACCCCAGACTCGCTTCAGATGCTATATACCCTTGATTTGTGTTGCAGCACACCATAGCTATGGTGCAAAAGCTGAGGATGGATGCGCTGTGAGCTTTGCAGGTCAGCTTAAAGGGATGTGGTGCAATGTAGCGTTTGTCAATACCAACACTATGAACCACTGAAGGACAGAAACTTCTTAACACAGCTTCTGATAACGTACAAATCATAACACTCATGCAGAAGCTTGAAGACAACATTTTACTATGAATTGCTCACTCGCCAGGCTGCCTGGGACAAGCATAACGGAGCAAATGCTGGAAGGCACTGCAGGACTGGAACTGCAGGATGGCTGTGAGATACACCTGCAGCTGGGCAAAGAAAAAGTGGGTCCCAGTCCTACTTCTGCAGTTCTGACCTTGGTAAAATTCTGCTCCTTGGGTTTTGTCCCTTTAGCCTCCAAAATGAACTTTGCAATAACAGAACCTCGTTCTGCTGGCTTGATGGTTTCTGGGAAGAGTACCACAAAAATTAAGTGGAAAAAAATCCACTTAATTCTCCCCAATCTATTTCTCTGGTGACAGGAGACCAAGCTCACACTTCCTATTTGCCAGCAAAACACATAGAAACTATTGAACACAAATGGAAGGATGGGGAGGAAGGGGAGAGTGTCTTACACTTTCCTGAAGTCATCTGCAGAGATTTGAGCAACACTTTGATTTTAAACATGTATTTAAACCCACCAAACTCACTGGCTTAAATTCATTCATGAATTATATAAGTTCAGTATAGTGAACGCAAACGGAATTACTCGCCTGGCAAAATTCACACACATTAAATGAGTTGCAGAATAAGGGCCTGAGAGGTGCAAAAACTGAGGCCTGAATGTAGAGGCAATAAGGAAGGAAGTGTCGCTATGCTAAAAGGTCCGATTTAACACAGAAATAGTGTGTAAGAGATGTACCAAATATTGGTGGATATTTTGTGCTTTGAATCAATCCTATTGGTACTTTTGCACTGGAGAGAGGTAAAAGGAATAAAACATCTGAGTGCTTTTCAGTGCACTGTTTTCCTCCCCTGAACAAAAACAACAAAAAAACAGGCTTGAAAAATTCGGATTTTTTTTTTTTGTGATTGCTATTGAATTTTGTTATCCCCTTTATACCATCTCTGTGCGAAATCCTCCAAAGGAGCAGGTTTGTTATACCTTTTAATAAAACACCTTAAAACAGGCTCCTTCACAACTGTGCTGTAGTAAGACCAGTTACAATGAACACCGAAATTGTAATTTGTTGTCACGGGGGATGGAGATAGCAAAATGTGAGCCAGGACCAGTTGCTAAATTCTATAAGAAATAAAGGAGAAAACTTCTACCTGCTCATGAGTATTGCAGAAATTCCTACCAAGGGCCAGTCATTTAAAAACCCTCTAGTAGGGGAGGTACATGTGCCAAGAAAACCTTTCTGCACAGTTAGAGCCACAAGGTACAAACAGGGTCTGTAATTACCATTAGTAACCTTGCAACTTAGGAAATGGTCGAAAAAACATCAGGAAATTGACGGAATTCCCACCAGATGAATGTTTTTTTTTTTCTTTTCTTAAAGAAAGGTGCTGAAAAACTGAAATTCTTCCCACAGTTCATCAAAAACAGCCCTGTAAATTTGCACCATTCACATACAAGTTTCCCTATAACAGTACTTCAATTTCCAAATCATTCATGTCTCCATAAATTCAAGTCTCCTCAGCCCTTTCTTTCTTTTTCTCACTACTTGTAAGGAAACACTTTTCAAATAGAAAGGTCGCCCCCAAAACACATAATGAAAATGTTTTAATTTTTTTTTATTTTCAGAAGGGGCTGTTGCATTTAAAGGACTTAAGTACGTTTCCATCACCTCTCCATGGGCATGCATTTCTTGTCATCTCATTTTTATGGCCCAGTTCTCAGGTGGTTTGGATACCTTGCCTTCACCAGGGAATTTGCCTCAAAATGTTTCTGTGATAGAATATTATTATTTTTTATCTGCTACTCCTTGTGTTGATTTCGCTTCTGCTACAATTTCATCCATGCCATCAACACCTCACATTTTTCCTGACTTCTCTGGCACACAGCAAATACAAAGAATCACACTCGTGTCAGTTACATACTCAGACACCAGTTTCTTTCCACCTCTAGCTCGTGAGTGTTCCTCATAACTTTAAAAACTTACATAAACTTTCTGGACCTGATATAAAAAAGCAAGGCTTCTAATACTGTCCTTTCCATCCCTTCACTCTTTCTCCCTCCATAAAAGCACAAAAGCTGCCTTCTCTGAACCATTTCTATTTGTAAAGGACTTTCTCATCCTATCATGTAGTGTTTCTGGCTCAGTTTGATTCTTTCATAGAATCATAGAATTGTCTTGGTTGGAAGCAACCCTTTAGATCATCAAGTCCAACCATCATCCTTAGTGGCCAACCACTGCTAAACCATGTCCCTCAGAACCATGTCTAATCATAGAATCATCATAATCATCTTTCATCATACTGCGGTCTGCGTAACAGATCAAATGTCACCTACTTTTTTTTTTGGGGGGGGGTTGTGTTTTGGGGTTTTTTTGTTTTGTTTTGGGTTGGGTTTTTTTTTGTTGTTGGTTGGTTGGTTTGTTGGGTTTTTTTGTTTGGCTGGTTGGGTTTTTTCCCCCAGGCAAGTTAATGGTAATAGCCTTTTTTATTTTTGTTGGCCCGCTGAGTCTACAATCCCAGCTGGACCCCAAGCTGGTTTGGAGCACATATCACAGCTGAAGCATCCTTCAAGCTTTACTTACTCTACTCAGAAAAATCCCACTGACCCCAGAAAGGGTTATTGACATGCTGAAGCCTGTAAAATCAGACTCCTTGACATAATTACATTTCTCAGAATTGTGGGACTCTTCACACATCCTTGCATATGTGTCTAGAAGCAGAAGAAAAAAATAAAAATCAGCTTTCTAGTTCTGGTGCAGCAGTGCAGTGAACACAATGCTTATTTGTAGCTGTTTTTATTTTGCTTTTGCTTTGGTTTGCTCCCAAATAATCCTTTTTATTATGTTTTATCCTTTATATCTATCCTCTTCATCCGCGGTTCTGTTGCTTTTTGTTGCTCTTTGGAGCTTTGATTAACCACACTGGCTTTGTGCTGCAGAATCGCACTCAATGAATGGCAAGGGGAATGATTTATTTTCTGAGTCACTGCTCAAAAGACAAACTTCCATCAATCAAAAAACCAGACAAGAGAGTGTGACACCACAAAGCGATATGCTAGGAGGTTCTTACAGCAAAAAGGACAGGTGGTCTTTGATAGCTGACTTACATTGCAGGTCACTAATCACAGAGATTAGCAGCAAGGTGATAGACAGCGCCTGTTCTGGAAGGCAGCATGTCATATCATCCAATTTTCTGTCAAAAAATGTGAGGGTTTAAATGGTAGAGATAGCTTTATGTGTTTCCTGTATAGTTATGGCAACTGGGTGATGAGAAGGCTGGAAGAATGAAATATCTTGTCTCCAAGAAAACATGAGGAGGAATCCCGGTGGGTTGATTCAATCCACCTTTGTGCTGGAGGAAGCGAAGGGACCTCCCATCATCATTTGTTTTACTCCACAAAACCTCCTATGCAAGAATGGCATCATCTTACATGGCAGGGCCTGCTTTTTGTCTTCTTAAAGTAGATCTTCTTATTCCACTGCTTAAGGCATTTTTTTCTCCCTATTTTTTTATTGCTGCTGCCCTTTGTAGGTTGAGCACAGCAGGCTGGATTTTATTTTCCTTTCTTTGGGCTCCACAAATTGTATCATTAACTAAGACCTAATGCTGATAAGAGTGAGTAAGTATCCTTTTCTTCAATTTATAGAGGAAGAGATGAGGCACGGGGAGTCAAAGTGACTTGCTTAAGGTGGTACAAGAAGAAAGCAATGGAACTGAGAACAGACAGTTGATCTTCCGGGCAGAGTCTTACACTGAGCCCCAGGTTTTTTGAGAATCAAGTCACATAAGCACAGCTGAATACTTAATTTAAAAAATCCTGGCCAACGCATGTCTGAAATCTCTGTGTGAGAAGAGTAGTATGAACTTCAGGTATTATTAACAAGATGCTCTTTGATGTTTGGATAGTGCCCTTCAGTCAGAAAGACCGTGGAGCATGTACAATTGCAGTTGTGCCTGGCCAGTGAAATCCCATGGTGAATGATGAAAGCCCCACTCAGAGTCAAAAGAGAGATGGTTTTTCACCGTGTTGTACAATAATCTTCCCCAAAATGCTAACAGATACCAGGATCAAACTAGCTGTTTTATGTGAGAAGTTAGCCCTAACCAAAGTTGTTGTGAGTTCAGATGTTTAAATGACTTTTTGGTTATTAACATCTTACACCAGGTTAAGCCACCACTTGATATTTAACATACTTGAAACATCGCAGTTCACTGTGACAGACTCACCACACGTCCAAGAGGATGCAAATGAGTGGTTTGAGGGTCTGTATTCTGGTTTCATGACACAATATGTGGAACCTGGGACATCTTATTTGGCCATTTTGATTGATATTGCCTGACATTCCACACCTGGTCTAAAGCACAAAGCCAGCATAAATGTAGTGTTGAATATTCAGCAGCTATTTAGGCATGTACTTAGGAGTGATTCAAATTTAATCTGTATTGCCAGATGATCAGAGGCTGCAATGATTTGATTTTAGCAAATACACAACCATGGATTTAAGAGTGTGATGCTATTTACCAGGTTTCTGGGAGATTCTTCTATAACATAAAAGACTTCTGCATTTTTTATTAAACTTTAAGCTTCAGATTTATAACAGAGGTTCAAATCCCAGGAGGTCTTTGTAGGAAATAAATTAAGCTGTAGGTATAACATCCTTTCACATTTTTGGCAAAGACTTTGGAAAGAAGCAAGCACAAGAGAGAAGAATGAAGAGTTGAGTTAACACTGCTTGGCTTCAACCCAGTGTTCAAAGAAAGTAACAAAAACTCCCTTTTCTGGTCTCAACCACTAAGCCTTTCTTCTACTGGTAAGAGACTTGCTAGGCAATCCTGTCCAAAAGATGTGATTTGTGACCTTTTTGTGAATAATTCTAAAACTGCAATGAGCTGGGGGCCCAGAAAAGATTAAAACAGTAGTTAAGATTCGAAGTAGGGTGGGAAAGCATGAAGGGGGCTGGAATGTAATTATCTCAATTATTTCTGGTTTGCAAATCCCTAAGTCTTCTCTCATGGGCTGCAGCTCTTAGCCTGTGCTAGGGGAAGGTTTTGGGGCCAGAAGTTAAAAAAGCTTTTGAATAGTTTTTGACTAATGTAAGCAGTTTGCAGCTGCAGTCATCAGAACCCAAAATGGAAATTATTTTGGAAAAAACATTATTTTCATAATGAAATATGCTTTGTTAGCCTCTTTTGCCATTCTTGGAAGAAACAGGTTTTCTTCAGAACCTCAATTTAATAGATAATGCATAAAGGTCGTTAAATAATAAATGCCAGAAGAGACAGCCTGAAGATGTACACTGACTTAGGATGAGCCTGCAAATTCTTCCCGCCTCACTATGACAGACTCAAGGTTTGGGGGTGTGATGAACCAGTGAAAGCAATGAATCCCAGAGTGAGATTTGAGCTGTGGCATCAAATACAGAAGTGGCATCTCCACTGTATGCAGTCACTGAATTAATTCCACTAAAGCTTTCCCATTCTTTCTCCATAACCCACCATCTGCTGATTTGGGCTTTTACCTGGGATACAGAAGGCCAAGGTTTAAGTCTTTAATCTGAATCAGACAGGACAAAGTCTTGAATATGCCTCAAACATCACAGGTGAAAGCTCTAAGCACAGGCTTCCTCAGCCTCCTTGGGGGAGACGTTTTCCTCCAGGAAAGAAAAACAGAGTCTATTTTGCCTTCTGAAAAACAGCAAAATGATAAATCTCTCTCCAGTCACCATACAAGGCTCACTCAGCATTATAAGCTTTGTACCCACTCTTCTGTAAGCTTTGTATGTAATCCTTAGTGGTTTGCTGTGGTCTACACTGCAAAACAGTGACCCATATGAAAATGTAGCAAGAATCCCAGGATAATTTGATGCACACCTTGTGTCATTCTACCTCTTTAAACACCATTTGGTTAAGGAAATACATGCATTTAGATACAAACCCTCTGTATCCCTGCTTCTCTGGTAAGTAAACTGAATAAGAAAACTACATGTATGGACTCAATGGAGTCATAGGCAATGTTTGCACTTTAAACTCACTGCCTGGCATGTCACAGAATCACAGGATGACAGGGGTTGAAAGGGACCTCTGGAGATCATCTAGTCCAACCCCTTGAAAGAGCACGATCACCTCCAGCAGACTGCACAGGACAGCATCCAGGTGGGTTTTGAATGTCTCCAGAGATGGAGACTCCCCAACCTCTCTGGGCAGCCTGTCCCAGGGCTCTGCCACCATCCCAGGAAGGAAATTCCTCCTCATGTCCAGGTGGAACTCCCTCTATTCCAGTTTGCACTCATTGCCTCTTGTCCTGTTCCTGGGCACCACTGAAAGAAGACTGACCCCATCCTCCTGACCCCCACCCCTCAAGTATTAGTAAGTATTGATGAGATGCCCCCTCAGTCTTCTCTTCTCTAGGCTAAAATATCCCAAGTGCCCCAGCTTCCCTTCGTAAGAGAAGTCCCCTAATCATCTTGTATGTTTCCTGTCTCTTGCATGGGCATATTGATGAGCTCATAGCCCTTTCCATAAGAACAAAGATTCGAATTCATACATGCTCTCAGATGTACGTAATTTTTTACTGTTATTGATTGTTACTACTCCCACAGAAGAGAACTGAATGAGAGATGGGAGTCCTACAGAAGAAAAGCACGTCTGCCTCTCTGCAGTCACCACTGCGGGCTCTAATCCTGCCTCTGAAAACATTTTCACTATCAGGAACAACTGTGTTTGCTGCAGAAAAATTAAGAAAGAGGAAACTATTGATAGATAAAATTTAAAGCATAAACCTTGTCATGCACCTGTATCGTTTCATAAAAGTATCATGTGTGAAAAGGAGTTCAGAGCACATCTCCTGTTCTACACCCTTTGAATGCAATCCAGTGTCTGGGCTGCTCACTGGAGAGGTATTGGAGACGTGCAATGTAAAACTTGCAATACCAATTTTCTTTTTTTTTCTTTTTTTTTCTTTTTTTTTCTTTTTTTTTTTTTTCTTGGCTTGGCTTTGGAAATAATAGAATAATAGTTTAGGCTTGCACTGGCTTTCACTGCTGCAACTGAATGGCCATGGATGCCATAGGCTCAAACGAATTTGGAGGAATACACTCAAAGGTATGCTAAAAAAGCATTGCTAGGAACAGATTCGGTTTGTACCCACCTATTATTTAACACTTTATACAGACAGTACGGAACAATATGACAGAGAACTTCCTGCAGCAGAGCAATGCTTTCACCTAGACAGGCAGGGCAAACAGCATAAGGAAACGTGACTATTACCATCTCTCTTCTACAAGGAAAGGTTGGTATCTTGTCCAGGTCACAAGATTCAAGTAACTAACACCCAAAACTCCTGCAAGATTAGTCACAAGGCCAACCTGTCCTTGTCTTACTACAGAATCTTGTGTAAAATTGTCTTTGCGCTTGTCGCAGATGCTGTGGTACTGGGTAATCTGTCCTTGCTTTCATTCAGCAGGGAAAGAAACAAGCCTGTTTTCTTGTTCTGATAAAATTCCCCAAAGAGTCCGACTTCAAACTAAGTTTATTAAAATATGAATTATCTGTAAAAAGACTGCAAAGACCCATGAATTGATTTCTGATTTTCTATGGGCTTATTTTAGGACTTCTCTGTGAGATAATCAGAGTGCATTGAGAGATGCTAGGGATTGATTAATCAGTATAACCCCTACCGTGTCCAAAGCTTAACTTTCAATTACACATCAAGCTTATGCAGTAGTCAGTATATTTTTCTTAGGTAAAATGCCTATGAGGGAAAAAATAGATAAAAATAGTAAATTAGAAATAGAAAATAATTGTTATTTGTTTTTTTTTTTTTCTTAAACAAAGGGCTCCCTCATTGGAATAACAAGGAGCTATGTAAAAATGAGATTTTAAGTGGATGCAATCCCTCTTACAAAGAGAACTCCATCCGTCATCCCCACAATTCTCTGTCTGATTGACACTGACTACACTCTGATTGCTGGGTTGCAGCTCAGTGCGGACATGAAAAGGGTATGAACCTCCAAACCAGACTTTGATGCACTCTTCCAGACACACAAATGCTGCAGGACTGCAAGATGTGTTAAGGAGGGGACCTAATAAATCAATGCTAAATGATACTGTAGATTAGGTGAAAATATAAACCATTGCATTTATACCATCCTTGCAAATTTCTGCTTTTCTCCTTGCCCAAATATATCAGAATAATAGTAGGGTTTATTTTTATTTACTTTTGGTGGGGGTTTTTTACCACCATGGTAAAAACTCAGAAGGTAAAGTTTATATTCTAGTTTTATGCTTCAATTGTAAATCTACATGGTGCAGTGAGCAGGCTACCAGTATAAGTAGAATTTGTCTCACTTGTTTTAATCAGTCCTGCAAACTTCTTCAGCCAAACTAGTCACACTTGATTCCTTCTACAATCAGTGAAGAAAAGAAAAAATAATTTCTAGGACAAGAATCTTTTAAAGAGAATATTTTATATATTTATTACAGATATGGGTAAATTATTGCCTATAAGTGACTTTCTCTATTAACTCCAAGGTGACCCTAGGTTGACTTGTTCAAGAGTAGGAGTATTTTGTTGGTTTATAGAATCATAGAATCATGAAGGTTGGAAAAGACCTCCAAGATCATCTGGTCCAACCATCCCCCTACCACCTATATTACTTACTAAACCACGTCCCCAGGTACCTCATCCAACCCTTCCTTAAACACCCCAAGGGATAGTAACTCCACCACCTTTCTGAGCACTCTGTTCCAATGCCCAAACACTCTTTCTGAGAAGAAATTTCTCCTGAGCTGAGTACAGGGGGATGACCACCTCACTGGTCCTGCTGGTAACACTAGTCCTGACACCTTATACCAGGATGCCTTTGGCCTTCTTGGCCACCTGGGCACACTGCTGGCTTATGTTCAGGCAAGTGTGAACCAACACCCCTAGATCCTTTTCCTCTGTACAGTTTTCCAACCACCCTGCCTGTCTGGGGATGTTATGACCAAAGTGCAGGACCTGACAGTTGAACTTCATCCCATTGTCCTCTGCTCATTGATTCCACCTGGTCCCTCTGGAGGGCCTTCCTACCCTCCAGCAGATTGACACTTACCCCCAACTTGGTGTCATCTGCAAACTTACTGAAGGTGCACTCAATTCTCTCATTCAAATCATCAATAAAGATATTAAAGAGGATGGGCCCCAGTACCAACCCCTGAGGAACACCACTTGTGACCAGTTACCAGTTGGATTTAACTTCATTCACTACCACTATCTGGGCCCAACCATCCAGCCAGTTTTTAGACCAGCAAAGAGTGTACCTGTCCAAGCCATGGGCTGTCAACTTCTCCAGGAGAATACTGTGGGAGACTGTGTCAAAAAAACTTTGCTGAAGTCAAGGTCTTTGACTTTGACTTGCTGAAGACTACGCCAACAGCCTTTCCCTCATCCACCAGGTGGTCACAGAAGGAGATGAGCTTGGTCAGGCAGGACTAGCCTTTCATGAATCCATGCTGGCTGGGTTACTACATATTTGTTCTGTGATTGACAGAGGATGACTTGCTCCATAATCTTCCCCGGCACTGAGGTCAGGCTAACAGGCCTCTAGTTCCCCAGATCTTCCTTACAACCCTTCTTATGGATGGTTGTCACATTTGCAAGTCTCCAGTCATCTGGTACCTCTCTGGTTGCCCATGACCATTGATATATAATGGAGAGGCTTGGGAATCACGTCTGCCAGTTCTCTTAGTACTCTTGGGTGGATCCCACCTGGCCCCGTGGACTTGTGACAGTCCAGGTGGAATAGGTCTCTAACTAACCACACTGTAAAGTTCTTCATTGATGTTGTTGCGTGACTGTGATTTCTAAATGATTTAGCCATTCAAGGCAGTACATTTGCATCTCTGCCATGCTACAGGCAGGACAGACAGACAGAAGAGAGGACACCTGAACAAAGTCATGCAGGAAGTCAGTGGCAGAGACTGCACAAACCCCAGTCGACGTGCCCTTCAGAAGCCTGTTTGCTGGAATTCTTGGATTCCCTGCCAGTATTCAGGAAAGCCAAGTATTTTTTTTTCTACATTTTTCAATAGATGAAATCCTTGATAAGAAATAAAGTGGTTTACCCAAGGCCAAACTAGAAACAATTCTAAATTATTGGTGCCAAGATCACTAGTTTAGTGGCTAAATGATAAGCCATTTGATTTTCAATGGGAAAACATGTCTTGTTTATGACTTTCTGTGGCAAAATGGAATCACTTATTAGGTCATTCTTATAACAGAAGAAGTTTTTGTATCATTAACTGAATGAGTGGAAAGGGTCACTGGTCTGCTGAAAGGAAGCATTGCTGCCATGTTCAGGAATCCAGCTGGAGGAATATGCAGATAAAAAAAAAAAAACACTGAGGAAAGAAAAGGTAAAAGGAAATGTGGGGTTGGGGAAAGGAGAAGGCAACTGGAGATGTAAATGGCTGCTTAGCCATATCTTTAATGACTAGTTAGACCAAAGATTAGAAGAAATTGAACTAGCTCTCAGTCAACAAAAGATGCAAATAGATTGTAAAGCAGAGCAGGATTACATTAATTTACACTAAACTAAGAGTAATGAGTTAGCGTTTGTGCAGTGCTTAGAAAGCAGAAAATGCTATATAAATGTTAATTATTACTATTTGTTTCAAATAGAAGCAACAAACACAATCTTTTATATGTCTTACAAGGTAAAAGACAAAAAAGCAAAACTCACTAACAGGCTCCCCACCATTTAATTGAGAAGTAGCAGAGTGTGTTCTGGAAAACAGTATTATTCAGTGGCTATCTCTGAATCATCAACTTTTCAGCTGAAGTCATTGAGTGAATTTCTGGAAGGTTTATTTTTTTGAAAATTAAAAAACCCCACAGAAACTCAACAACAAAACACCCAAAACACCAAGGCTAGATGCTTATCATGACACTGCTTTCCCTGCAGTGTATTGTGTGCATTTCTGGCCTTGCACAAGGTCAAAACTCAAGAGAATTTAAGAAATCAAGGTTTAAATAGCAAGTAAATCATCTTCCTTTTGAACTATGCAATTGTTCCTGAGATGGCAAGATAGTTATGTCTACTACTGAGAAGTAAAGGTCTAGGAAACTACGCTAGTTTCTCTTACGCCTAGCTATACCACTAATTTATTGTGTGATCCTGGACAAGGCATTTAACCTTTTGGACCCATTTTATGAAAAACAGATATAACCATTCTTAGCTGTTTCACAGCCAAATAAAGGCTCTTGTTCGATGCTTTTAAACAAGTCACTTCAATAAATAATGTATGAGACATGTATCACTATTAAGAAGATGACTGAGAGAGTCTGTAAGTCTAAGAAACTTATTAGGTGAGATCATACAGTTCCAGGATGGATTCTGGGCCATGACATGTGAATGATTTGCAAAGATTATTAGGCTCGTCGGAATCATGAACATAAAAGAATCCTAAAGTAAAATGCTTATCTGCTTTTTTGCAATTCTTGACCCAATTTCCTTCCTACCTTGGCAAACTCTTGCAGAGAAGAATGATAAATAGCAGAGGTCCAACCACTTTGCCTGTTTTAAAAATTGCAAAGGATAATTCAATTAAAAAAAGTAATTTATATGAAAGAAATATTTTGCCAGGATATGAGCTAATAAAACCTTATATTTAGTGCTCATGATTTTTTAAAGCAGTATACAAATGTTAATTTATTAGCTAACAATTATATCTGCAAAGAAGGAAGTGGTACAGATGGAGACAGAGGAGACAGCAACATCCTCAGTCATAAGCTCCTGAAGCCAAATGTCTCATTGTACATATCATTGCCCAAGTGAAGCTGGATCAATGCTTACATCTGTTGGATGCAGAAATCCACAGGAAATCCAATTGTCAAGAATCCTTTAAACCTAACTGTTTTTACCAAAGTTCAGGCTCCTGGGTTTGAAAATGTCAGCTTTGGTGGAAGAATGGTTCCATGTTTCAGCATTTCTCATGACAAACCTGGCTTCAGATGTTCCCTCCTGCCATTGCTCTGCCACCCTGCTGCTTGCTGCCTCCCTGGGGATACTGATGCAGCTGTTTGTAAAACCACACCACGAGCAGAAGCAGATCAGGGAAATGGTCTGGAAATAAAAAGAAAAAGAGCCCTTATCTGCCAAACCTTTACCTTCTTAATCTGCTCCAACTTTAATTGGGCTAGATTAAAATCAATCTGGTTTTAGAATGTGGTTTCACATGGAGTTGCACTGGTTCAGGCAAGAGGGCAATACACTGGGGCAGGAAGAAAAACAGATCGGGAAACTTTTTCCCACCGCCTAAACTGAAGATGGAACCATATCCACTTCAGGTCATGGCACTCAGTATCTCTCCTGACCTAAAAAAAATCTGTATTTCTAACAAATTTTCAAGCAGTAGGACAGGAAGGCTCTAATAACCTTTCTACTATATCTTTTCCAGCTCTGGCTCCTACCACCCATCATCAGATGTATATTTTGTCACTCAGAGATAATATCACTCCCCTTCTGCCAAGAGAGTCGCTGCTGCTTTGTGGAAGCCTACTTGATGAGACCCCTCTGCTTCATGTTCACACCTCATCCGTTTCTTCTTGCTTATAGACATAAATTTCTCAGTCTTTAATTGGAATTACTGTTAATGTTTTATTCTCTGCTATGTCTTTGCCACACTGTTTTCAAGAAGAGCTGAAAACTGTTGAAAGCAAAACAGTCATATGCACCCAGCATTTCCTTTCTCTTTTTCTTCCTTGCAATTATTGGTATCCCATGCAGGACAAATTAATGTGAAAAATGCAAACAAAATAACGTAGATCTTCCTTACTGCCTTGGAGGTTTTCATTTTGGAAATGATGTTGCATGTAAGATATATTTTAAGAAAAACAAACCACTTTTTTTTTCTCCCTTTATTTCTGACCAGTCAGGAGTGAATTTGTTGTGTTGTCTCCTGGACTGGCATTGAGGTTTACACCAGCAATGGCTTCTGTGAACTGATCCAAAGCCTGCGAAATTACATGAAGTCTTTTCCATTCATTTTGCTGGGGGAGTAAAATGGGGCTTTATAAGCTCAACTCCCTGTGCAAAACTATCAACATTCACATTTATGGTATGGGCTGCACTGCGTCATATTTCAGCCTTCAAAAGTGTCAGTGCTGAGGATGAAAAGGAATAAAATTAAGAAATTGGAGTCTTTCAAAAATCTCCTTCCCAGAGTGAGCAAAAATGAACCCATGAAGGAAAATATAAAGCGTGTCGGCAATTTTTTAGATGTGACCTTGGGGGCCTTCAATTTGCAGGGTTCCCCCCAAGGACCTTCAAGGAGGCCTGGGCTTGATAGAGCAGGTATTTCTCCAAAATTAGGCTCCTTTCAGGAATTATAAGCATAGTACCTGCTATAATTAAGGCAGTTTTGAAAATTTCATTTCATAATTATATTTAGCTGCGTTCTGGGGCAGCCGCACGTTCAAGCTGTCACTACACATGTCCAGTGCCGCACTGGGTCATTAGGCTTATAAACAGGTTTAACCTAAACACCAGGGCCTGTGCATTTAAGCTGATTTCTTGGGTAGGTAAAGAGATATTTATATTTTCATTTAGCTTGAGTGATACCAGCACCTGCCACTCTCTCTAAACAGAGCAGTTAACCCATAACTCCCTCTGTCAACTCCTGTTGACGGAAAGCAAAGCAGATAAATTAATGGCTCCCCTGAGAGGAGCGAAGGGAGAAGACTCATGTAAACAAATACCTCACAAAATATAACTGTATTAATGGCAATGGAAACGAAAGAGAAACAACTTCTTCCTTTCTCCTTTATAGGCACAGCAGGCTGGAGGCAAACACCCTCAATGATGCTAAAGGTGGGAAACTCATAGCAGGCACTTCACAGCTCGTGCAAGAGCAATTAGTGCATCCCCAAAGCAGGGGAAAATATTTCAGCCCAGCCCGTGCCAACCACTGGAATGTCTTTGCAGCTTCCTTGAAGTGTGTGGGTGTGTAAATACTACCTTTGTCCCTCTATGTGTGTGCACATGTGTGAAGTCTTGCCACTGGCAGATGCGCCCAGCAAACAGTGATTAAAAGGAAAAGGAAGAACATGTGAATTTTTTAAAACTCTGGTTTGGTCTCAGGGAAACTGAGTCTGATCTGGCTTCTGCTCTCATCTGAGGGGAAGTTCAGTATCTCCAGTGGTTCTGCAGCAGATGTGCTGGGGATGTAGTGCTGTGACATAAACTGAAGAGCATTCATCTGTTTCCTCTGTCGAAGGACAAGATTGAGGCATTTAGATATCCTGGTGATGGCAATCTTATAAAAAGCCAAATCAGTAGCTCAGTTGATTGAGCCTTAGTCTGGGAATGAATATAATTAAGAAAGAGATTTCTCCTCCCCCCCATCTCAGTGATGTTCCTTCTCAAATCTTTTTCTCTTGTCTTCCCTGTGATGGGAAACTCTGAATTTTCCTTGCATTTCCTGTGACCACATATTCAATCTTTTGGGTGTCCTGGGGCACCACAGGGTTTGTGCACTTTGCAGTCTTCCGAATACTTGCATAGACAAAAAAATTAAAACAAAGACCCTTCCTTCCCTAACTCACCCTGGCTGGCCAGTTTTACTCATGCCTTGAGAGAATACAAGAATCTCTGTGATTGTCATATATAAAATTATTTCAGAGATTAAATAAATCAAATGTATTTTTTGCACGCTAGGCCTACAATGTGGTTCATTGCTGCATGGTGGGAGCGGGTGTAGGGCAGACATGATCTGCGCTTGGACAAAGTTCTGGGCTGAGGGAGGACTTATGGAGAGACCATAATGCTGTGTTTAAGGGAAAGGCAGGTTGCATGTCCCTGTCAACTTGCTGTCCTGGTCAGGATTGCATCACAACTCCAGTGTGCATTACCTCCCCACACATTGCAACATCTGGATGAGAAGGTGTGAAGAATTTAGACTGACTGGAGGATCTTTAAGCATCTTTTTCCTCCCTCATATCCCAGCTCATCCAGAAATGTGGAGGAGAAGACTGTAGCTGAGCTGTCTCCTGGGCATTAGGCTGCAAATTGTAATTCAGGGAAGGATGTGTGTAAGGGGGGGGAGATACAGGTACAGCATCAAAGGAAGGAGCTGTAAATGGAAATCTTATTGCCATGTGTTTTACCTCCTGCCCTGGCATTGTTTAGTGTCTGTGCGTTGGCTTGGACTGGAGCCAATGAGTCAAACAACATCCTACGTGTAATTATATGCTTAATGGAAACAAGCAGAGGTCTCCATGGCCTAGATTTGGAGAGGATTGTTTCTTAAGTAGTTGCCTCTGAGGAAGGGGGAAAAAGAACATTCAGAAGCCAAGGGGATAAAATGACTTTGGAAAGGCACCAGCCGTGCTGGGAGCACATGGTCTAGAGCTTCTGCAGCAGTCAGTGGAAGCTGCTGCACCTCCTTGGATGGCAAATAAAGAGCAAGAAGTTACACCAAGTGGTCATCTTGCGCTGTTGAGGGTCTGCCAGCTGCAGCTCTGAAAGCACATGCTGGCATTGATGCCGAAAGCTGAGACCAAGGGTGTGACAGAGATGATCTGGCAAGACTTGCAGTAACATGGAGTATTTCCCTCCCAGCCCAGTTTTCCACATTACCCTTTCTTGTAGAGGTTAATGGTCCTATAAGGGCATCAGGAATAAATAAATGTGCCTACCCATGAGCCTCATTAGTGTAAAGCCCAGTGTTATCATTCAATTTATTAACCCTGCATAAGCTGGGTTAGCACAAGGATGGTAGACGTGAGCCTTCCACTGTCTCTGCTGCAGCAACAGCAGGACAGCAAGCAGAGCTGGACTAGGTAATGTTTTAAGCCCTTGATTTTATGCTGCTGTGCAAAGCTGCTCTCACCAGGAGGGCTCTGCATAAATGTATGGAGAAGGGGTGTTAGGGTCACAGACAGACACCGTCAAGATCCTGGCCTAAGGCAAACATGCCCATGGCTCTCTTGCTTCATGCTTTTCAGCTCACATCATTAGCTGATCTATATCAGAGCAGGCAGCTGTTTCATGGAGGAAAGAGGAGAGAAGGTGTAGACCATACATCTGACTCCAGGTTTTTGGAAACAGAAAAATACAATGGGGTAGGGGCAGAGGCTGCATTGGGATACCGGTGCTGGGCTCAGGGTCCGTCCAACAAACATTTTCTTCCATAGGACTGCAGAGGGAGAAGCACTCCAGGGAGTGTTTAAGCAGTATATTTTGTCAATATTAGTAACTAACCTCTCTGTGTCCCTTTCTTAGCCCACACTTCCAGCCCCTCTTCTGGCCCGTGTTTGTGTTTTACAAACTGGTATGAGAACTGCAGAAGCCTTCCAGCTGGGCCAGGGCTTTATGTAGGCTAAGGCTGAAATTAAAGCATTTCACTGAGACATAAGAAAAGACCTCCGTGACTCATAAGTTTGGAAACAAACTTACTTAATTATTTCTTTTTTTTTAACTGAGCAAACCCCCCCCCCAAATGAACAGCAACAAAAGCTGTAAGTGGCTTTGATGGTTGCATGTATTGTTAAAGAAGAATGCTAAAAGCTTGTTGGTCCTCAGACAGATTTTTCAGCAATCTAAGCTAGGAATGGCTCTGCTGAAACCAAAGACACAAAAGAGGTATCTAGACTAATAAATTAAATATTTTATCACAGTAAGTAACAGCCTGGGACTGTTCCCTGGTGCTGAGGCCAACTGGCATGGAGAAACCTTCATCTATGTAATAAACCATCCTAGTATCCAAAATAAGCTAGATGTAATCTTCCGCCTTCTGGGACTGGTCCCTGGCCCATTCTGATGCCTGAACCATAATCAGAATTGTTTGGCCCAGGTCAAAGCATTGCCAGAAACCTCTATTAATTGTTGTTTAGCCTTTATTTAACAGCATAAACAATAACTGCCACGTATTGCTTAATTTACTAACACAGACAGAGCCAACACCGCAGCTGGCCAAAATGTAAGGAAACAGGTACCTCCATATTTACAGTAGTCTTTGGATTCCTTTGTAAAAGAAAATTGTTTTGATTATAAGTTAATTACTCAAGCCATGAAATCCCTGTGATATCCTGCTCCTTAACTCATGCTAGCATTGCCTTATGTGCATTGCAGCGACCTTGGAAGAGCTAGGTGGTGGTAGTCTCACAGCTGGCAGGCTCAAACGTGGCAATAATTGGGAATTTCTATTTAATTCTTTAAGGAAATCCCCACTCCTTCCCTTTCCTCCCAAAACTGTTGAGCAGTGTAATTTTTCTGAGCATTTAAGTTCATTTTCTTTCTTCCTCTTTTTCAAAAAAATCCCAAATGAAATAGAAATGATCTTTCATTAGAAGTCCATCAATGTAGTGGACATCATATAGAGCACATTGTCTAGGAGTGAAGGCAATACCAGCCAGAGAGGAAATGTTGCCAGGGTGCCCTCCTGACTCTAATCGCCAATTTCAAGCTATTACATGAAGCCCTGAAAATCAACAAACAGTGTGAACAATAATGAAGGGGTGTTTAAGAAAGGAAGATGCCATTTGGGGGGATTACTGGATGTGAATGCTATCTCTCCTGGCTTTTGGCAAAGAGCAAATTGGAATCACATTGTTGTCAAATCAAACATTTCTAAAGCACCCCTAGGGATTGTTTTGCAATTTTGTTAATATTTTAAAAGCATCCCTTGATCTCACCTGCGCCTGCATGCAGCTATGATTTCATTACACATCAGAACAAATGTCTTCTCTTTCCCTCCCTTCTGTCCTCTCTACCTTCAAGCTTTCACCTTAATAAGGAGCACTATGAACAATTGGTTTTGAAGCCCATGAGCACTTGGATTCCATCAGAAGAGGGAACTTCAATCTCTCCATGTTTGCAAAATTGGCCTTTTAACCAGCATTGGCCAGCCATGGTTTTCCCAGAGGAAAATCAAGACAGAGAGTGTCATGTGTAGTCAGCAGGACCTTGAAAGGGATCATGTCTCTGTATTCAGCACTGGTGAGGTCACACCTTGAGTACTGCATTCAGTTTTTGGCCCCTCACTGCACGAAGGACATTGACGTGCTGGAGTGTGTTCAGAGAAGGGCATCAAGGCTGGTGAGGGGACAGGACAATAAATGTTATGGGGAGCTTCTGAAGAAACTGGGGTTGTTTGGTGAAGAGGAGTTTGAGGGGAGACCTAATCGTTCTTTACAGCTACCTGAAAGGAGGCTGTGGAGTGCTCACCTTTTCCCCCTAGTGACGGGTGGTAAGACAAGAGGAAATAACGCCAAGGTATGCCAGGGCAGGTTTAGATTGCATATTAGGAAAAATTTCTTCACATGGAAGTTTGTTAGGCATTGGAACAGGCTGCCCAGGGAAGTGGTAGAGTCCCCATCCCTGGAGGTATTGAAAAGGTGGTTAGATGTGGTGCTTAGGTATATGTTTTAGGTGTGGTTTTGGCAGGTTAGGATGATGCTTGGATTTGATGATCTTAAAGGTCTCTTATAACCAAGAGAATTCTATGATTCTATGATTCTGTGATTGTTCAGAGGAGCTTGGTGGCCTGATTCTGAATGCCTGTCTTCAAGACAAACTCCCAACTCTATCCTAACTCTCTTTTTTGAATGCAAGCTGAATAAGTAAGTATTGGGGGGGGGGGGGGGAGATATGGAGTGTGGGTGTGGGTGTGGCAATGAATGAATAAAAGCCTGGATTCTTTGTACATTTTTATATAAAAAAACACTTAGCAGAGACCTAAAAGGATCAAGACTATCTAACTCAGCAGTATTTATGCTGCTGTTTATCTTCAGGATGTTTGACATAGAGGTGGGCTTTCCCTGAAGGACAGGGCAGTGACTTGCTTGACATCTGTGAAGTGCCATCCATCAAGCGAATTAATCATGAATCACAAAGTGATAGAAAGTGTGGGCAAGGCAGGTCAAACGCTCTGGCCCTGGCCAAAGAGCAGCCAGCTGAGCAGTGCTTTTCCTAGCAATGACCCATGCTCTTGCTTATCCATCACCATAAAAAGGTCTAGCTTGTTTTCTGGCTAAACTCTTTCTACTTATGAGGTTCTGTTTAAGTTGTATCAATTCTGTCATTCTGAAATATGGATGTCACACCAAGGTAAACAGAAAGATAGAATAATTAAAGCACAGTGCACTCATTAGTGGTAGAAGTTTCCTTGTCAAGCTGTCCATGTAATGAGTAAAAATGCCTTGCCAGTAAAGCAGCCTATGAAATGACCACAGATAGTACATTGGAAAGCAGAGCTCCAGCTACAGCTGGAGAAGTAGAGGCAAAGAGGGAGAAAATTGAGGGACAAATCTGTGTGGTGAATCACTGGATGCTTCAGCTGGCCGCAGAATCAGGAACTGAATAGAGATCTTCTGTTTCCCAGTCCAAATCTAGTCTAGGTCTTACAGTTAGACTGGTCTCAACTTTGAGGTGTTTAAGCTTTTCTGTCACTGCAGTGCATTATCTGCTGAGAGCACATTGTTATCCCAAGCTTGTAAGCTGAACAGCTAAAATCCCTTCTGCCCTCCACTTGCCACATCTATTGGCTTTTTTCCTTCCCAGTTAAGTGTATTCAAATATGCAGATGCTTCAATGAACTCAAGAGTGGGCATTTCAGTGGTCACTTCACATGCTCCCTCTAAATTTGACTATTAAGCCATTTTCTTTATTCAACTGTCTTTTAAATAAAACAGAGCTGGATTGTTGGACATTTATTTTTATCTGTATTGCTTTTAAGGCTTCATTTAATATGTAGACTCCAGACAGCAATTGTTGGACATACGTTTTACCTCTCTGGAAAGACACCAGTTTGACAGCAGGGGACTGGGCAACTTCCTAAGTCAGAAGCAGCCTAATTCACAGAGTGAAACAACAGCTGCTATTTCGGATAGGATTAGCTCTAAAGACCTTCTGAAGATCAACCTTGTCTCTGTGTGGCACCTGCACATGGTGACTTGGTTGTGAGGATCCTCCAGACATGGTCCTGCTACACAATTCTCTTGAGAAGATCAAACATTGTGGTCCCAGGACAATGTCTGAAGGTCCTGTCTGCAGGCTCCAGACCTCAGTGGGAAACATCTTCACATCATCTGAGAAGTTAAAGCAGAAACTGAAGGAGCTTGCTCATTTGGCAGGCACAGAGAAATAGTAAGGGACATCCTAACCAAGGGAAGCTAAGGAGAAACCTTCAACAGTTGTGGACTCCTTATATCAACCATGGAGTTTACCTTCCCAAATCAAGAGAATCAGCCTCCAGAACAATGAAAGGAGCAAGTAGGATTTAATGGTGCATAGGAACTTTAAAAAATTGGGTAGTCTGCAGGATCTGAAACGTAAACAGGAGAAAAACTTGATGTTGGATCTGTGAGAAGGAGTTAATGTTGCCTTAATGAGAGGACTGGCATGATGGAAGAAATAGACAGCAGAAGTGAGATGTGCATCATGAGCACTCGTTTCTTTAAGGCTCAAGCAGCTTGAGGCTGGCAAGCCCTGATAACCACTTGCTAGCTGGCTGATAAATGGGTCAGATGAATTCTGTCACGCTTGGCTGGGGATGCTGGCCATGAAACAGAGGGGGGGATTTGTGTGGAGTAGAAGGTCCATGTAGCCCATGCTGTTTGTGTCACTGCTTTGTGAGTCATTGCTGGAGAGAAGAAATAGAAGCTTGAAGAAAAGCCTGGAAAAGGCTTTGCAGCTGAGATAATCCATCTATGTCTGCTGCAATTTCTTCAAACCTGCCTTATGTTATGACCTGTGCCACAGAAATTCATGTTGAAAAGTGATAGCAAGAATCTAATGTGATAATGATACTTCTTATTTATAGCAGAAATGTTAAAGATGCTTTCTTATTACCTTGAAACAACAATATCAGCAACAAAACTTAGTTTTTATCTTAGCTTAGGGTGGGGAGAAGGGTGCACATATTGAAGGATTTGTTTGGGGAATAGAAGAAACAAGTGAAGTAGACTGCCTGAGCTTGTCATGGCTTATTAGAAGGTTTGAGTTCAGGAGAAGATGGCTTAATCCATCCAATAAGGTTTGTTGCCTTGTCCCAGATCAGTAAATGTTGACCTAGTGCAGTTCAGTTGAATCTCAGTGATCCCAGTGAAGAACATGCAAATCCAGGCCTCATTACAAATACAATTAAAATGATTTCATTATCTCTCTGTAGCCCAATACCTGCAAAAGGCTGTCTGAAATTGGGCAAAAATCCTGCATGCAGATTGGCCAGCAGGAGAAACAAAGGGGTTGTAAAAATCCACAGAAATCTGAGGGATTCAAGCATCAAGGCAAAGAAGTCGTGGATATCAGTATTATTTAGTTCAGAAGAAGAACAAAATTTGATTAAGAAAAAGGAAATGTGTGATTAATATAATGAAATATTTTCCTAATGATTAAGTCCCTTAGGGAAGTAGAATAAAATAAATAATAATAATAATAATAATAATAATAATTTAAAAAATAGTAATCAAACATCTGAAACTGGAGTTCTCAAAGTGCTATGGAAACATGGTGTTGTGTAGAAATGAGCAGCCTTATGCTGGATTGGAAGGGGAATAGCCTTCTACTTTTGGGTTTGTTCTACTGGATAATTCATAGTGGGGGGAGGCAAATCTGTACCAGTGACTGCAAAAATCTGTCTTTGGTTCTCAGTACTTCAGCCCAGGCAGATGTGGTTAAACTCCTTACTGCTCAGCACTGCAAAGGAACAATGTCTCTGCTCTGGTGAGACACCAACCCAGAGAGGTTGTGGAGTCTCCTTCTCAGGAAGGAGCCTGCCTGGATGTATTCCTGTGTGATTTAGTCTAGGTGATCCTGCTCTGGCAGGGGGCTGGACTAGATGATCTTTCAAGGTCCTTTACAATTCCTAATGTTCTGTGGTTCTGTGATACTGCGAGTACTGCATCTAACTCTGGGGTTCCCAGTGCAAGAAAGACACAGATCTGTTAGAGATAGTCCAGAGGAGGCCATGGAGATGATCCAAGGGCTGGAGCACCTCTACTATGGAGACATAGTAGACTATGGCTGTTTTATTCAGCCTGGAGAAGGGAATAGCCTCTCCCTAAAGGGGCTCCATGAAAGAGGGAGAAGGACTGCTTGCAAAGGCAGGGAGGGACAAGACAGGCCTTAAGCTGAAGGAGGGGAGATTTAGACTAAATATGAGGAAGAAATGCTTGACTGAGAGGGTAATGAGGCCCTGGCACAGGGTGCTCAGAGATGCTGTGACTGCTCCTAGGACCCTGGCAGGGTTCAAGGCCAGGTTGAATGGGCCTTTGGGTAATCTGGGCTAGTGGAGGGTGTACTTGACCATGGCAGGAGGTTAGAATTAGATAGGCTTTGAGGTCCTTTCCCACCCAAATCAGTCTGGGATTCTGTGATTCTATGAAAAAACAAGCAAGTTTTTTCCACTTAATGGAAATCCATATCACTATGCAGGGGTACCTTCCACATAACCAGAATGCAACTCATTGACCCAAAACAAGCCTGTATTCTTAGTCTTGGCATTAGAAGGATCGATCCTTTGTAAGGAAAACCTCTGGAGCTTCAGAACTGCTGTACAAGCCCCCTCCCCCCTCAAACATCTGCTTGTTATTTGTATGGAGCGTGGGCTAGATTCCTTACTCAATGGCAATCCCCAGCAGTTTTTAATGGGCCCTAAATAATCCTTAACTTATCGCAACAGCTGTTGGAAGGCGGCCCAGGAGGGCGGTTGAAATGATAGCTTGACTGAAGGCAGGAGATGCTTCTCATAGCAGCTTTGACGGAGAGGAGAATCAGAGCCACCGAGTAACATCACTAAGCTTCAGAATATCCCAGTGTTCTTGCTTTTGTGAGGCGTATTCATTGGAGATCTGGAAACTGTCAGCTTGTTCCAGCTTTGTAGTACCCTCAGGGAGAAAGCAAATACTCTGCTGACTATGAAGATGTGCAGCTATAACTGCAGTAATTCAATACAAAGAGTGAATCAGGGTGAACAGACCTACCATTACAGAGAGGACACCAGAATGGG
This sequence comes from Gallinula chloropus, assembly GCF_964237585.1. NCBI lineage: Eukaryota > Metazoa > Chordata > Aves > Gruiformes > Rallidae > Gallinula > Gallinula chloropus. The sequence continues at coordinate 192,879,206 of NC_140085.1, forward strand.
GAGACTTTTAATTGGCAGATGTGCATTGCTTAGCATTAGTGAAGACAATGAAATTTCACATTCATGAGCATTAATGCATACTTTATCTGATCTACTGTATGTCTGTGCCTTAAATTTCCTCTTGAGCACAGCTGGGTGTTAATCCCCTTTTCATGTTATACCCCTCTCTGGCAATGAATACACTTGTCAATTAAAATATGTTCTTTGAAGTTATTTCAAGCTTTCCAGAGTAAAGAACTGCAAAGTCTCACTATGACCAAGGATTAATTAAGAAGGGCCAAATTTGATCTCAGTTATGGGAGTGTAAATGTGTTGTAACTCTATTCCCAACCTAGCAAGAGAAGACATTTACTCTTGGTTGTTGTGGGTTGGTGGTTTTTTTAATAGTCTTTGACCAGGAAGAGAGGGGGATGTTTTATCCTTATGCTGATACTCTGTGGACTGTTCCTGTGGATTTCAGTCTTGCAAAGCTACACATCCTTTCTTTTACATAAACCCACCTCTGAGACAAGTTATCCAGATGATCATGACAGGTAATTTCCTGGAATATTTACAACAAAAGGAAAATGTATCTTTGCCCTCTATCTCTTGAAGAGTTTTATCTCTAGGTATCTCTGGATTGTGTCTGCACTGAAAATCTTTCTACTGACTGGTGTGAGGCAGACATGGAGTTGAAAATATGTCCTCATATTCTGATTTGTGCCTTTATTATGTATGCCATGCCAAAATGGGATGCAACCAGTTGTTCATGTTTGGTAACTAAATGCTGTTTGATATTATTTTAAATTGTCATGACTAGATGTTGTGTCTACTGGAGAAGAAAGCAGAATCTGATATTCAGTGTGGTTCTTCAACTGCATGAAAGCACTCATGGCAGATTGGAAACAGTTGTAGACAAGCCCAACTCAGCATCAGGTGTATCACTCCCTGCCACATGAATTGAAGACATAATTCCTTAGATGCAAGCCAGCCACTGTAAAGATTCATGAGTATTTCCAGTAAAGTAGTGATGGCAACCAGATCCTCCACACTTGGCTGTGGATGGAGTTTGCATATGGAAAGCATTCTGTGTACACAAAATCTAAATGTAACATGGAAATTTTGCATGAGGAGATTTGTGAGAGCAATTAAAAACAGCCCTTGACAAGCTCACTCCTGTGCTACTGAGAAGACCTGGAGAACATTGGAAGAAAAGAAGGATGTGAGACAGTTTTTCTACCTCTGACCTGGTAAAAGAGAGGACAATAAAGGTCAGTCTGACGATCAGATTAGTTTAATTACATATTTGTGATGTCTTCCAACATCAGAAATGGATGGGAAGGAACTGTGCAGGGAGAGCGGGAAGGAGAGCAAAGCCATGCAGCTGGTGATGGCAAATGCAAACAGTAAGACTCTGTCTACCATGTCTATCTGATATATTGTTTTTGAAAGGTAATGAGCACAAGAAAGGGAAAATGGTAAAAAAGTGTAATATTTTACAACAGAAGTTCAATAGTACAGCACTGATCTTTCAATGATATAGGAAGAAAAACACTAAAAAAAGAAATCGTCAGCTGAGTGTTTGAACATATTCCTTGACTATTTCATTAATCCACCTTAATTTCTTTTTAGCTTGATAGTGTGATCCATAGCAGTTGATTACACTGTAGAGTGTGGTAATTTGTTCAACTAATGTGAAGTAAATGAAAGATAAGCAGACATGTTACATGAGTCTTGTAAAACTTGATATAATAATCCCTAACTCTGTGTGCTTTCTTCAAAACATGAACGAAGTGTCATCACACTTATGTATTGAACAACCACAGAGTATTATTACCAAAACATGGAAGTGAATAGAGGGATTAGAGGATCTGTGATCTCCCTAGGAATATATTCGAAAAACAAAGTATATCAAGTACCGTCCTTCACATTTGTATTAGTCCTGTGTTTAAATTGTCCTGCTTTAGGAAAGTTGTGAATGTAAATAATTTGATTTCTTATTCATGGCATTCATTCCACCAGTGTAAACGGAAACAGGATCTAGCACCCTGTTATAAGATGCTTGTGCATGTTATTTTTAAGTGGAAGGTGGTGAAAGATAAATCTGTCCACTGGGTTACTTCAGATTTACTTCCAATGGGTTTCAGCACTTTAAAGTGTTTCTAAAATTATATCGACTGAAACTCAAGTAGAACCCTATTGAATACACTCATGGTGTAGCAGCTACAGTTGCAAGGCTTAGAGAACCCTGTCTCTCATATGTACAGAGCCTTGATGTCTCTAGAGCCCATGGACTGTTCTTCCTCTTTCTTTCCCCACATGGTTTCTTCTCTTCACTAATTTTTCTTATTGTATTTTATTGTATTAGAAGGGAGAGGGGAGGGAAAACACAGCAGTTGACTCTCACAGAGCTGCAAAGTGGTAAGACAAATCTCAGAGGTGGTCTAATATCAAAGGCAGTGCTGTGCTTGCTGGGAAGTCTGTGTCTTTTGACTTCTGCTCACTATTATTGCTTGATGAGCGCTCATTAGTATTGCCTTTGGGAAAAGAAAAGAAGCAGGAAGGGGAAATGAGGGTCTGCTCTTTGTGTTGTCCATTGGGCTGGCCTACTGTACAGTACCTTAAATAACAAGTCACATATCAGTGGAAACTCAATCACTTCTCGCAGTATTGCTTTATGTAGAGGATCAATTCACTATTATCATAAGTCTTTGATAAAGTAATAACCCCCCTTCTTGACCCCAAGATCTGCTTCATGGTCCTTCTTAAGGCCTGTCTCTATTCTTTCCCTACAGCAGGTGTCTGTCACCAGTTCTCCCTAAAGAAGGTCCTACTTAAATCCTACCCATGACCCTACACTCACTGTGTGCTTTATATATTCATTCATTACCTGACTTCACTTGTCAGCCAGAGCTTTAAGAAAGAGTTTTAAAGACAGGGCATCCTGGATACACCTATGTTTTACCTTGGGCAGGTCAATAGCAAATGGATAGCATTAAAAATCTGTATTTGCCAATATTTAATAGTGCATTTTATATAAATGTCACGATAACTGCTGCTCACTGGCATGGGAATAGTCTGTTTGAACTGTACCCAAGTACTAATAATGAAGTGGACAAGAACTTTCCCAAGTTTGAAGAACAGCACATAAAGAAAGGGGAGGTGGGGAAAAAAAGGAAGGGAAACAATCCTGAGAGACTAGGGTCAGGAATTAATCTCAAAAAGTTGCATCAGAGGTTAAATGGTTCCGTTTAAATGAAAGGCAACCTTCACAATTTTGAGATATAGTAAGTCAGGCCAGAAGTTTTTATTTGGAAATATGATAACTGAGAGACTTCACATGTCAAGCTACCATGCAGAGTACTAAAACACAGCCAACAAAGTGAGCAGCTAGAATACACTGTGCTCAGGAAATGTGTGCAGTTTTTAGTGCCACAAACTCCTGAGATGTGAGACTATAAAATATCTTCTTTGCTGCTGGCTCTCCACTGAGGATTCTTTAAAACTGGCCCTGAGACATCAGGCTTTGTAAGACGCTGAGGCTGTCTCCAATTCCCATCCAAGATACTGTTTCCCTGGCCACAGAATATGATCTGAGAATTGGCCTTAGTGGAACCCAGATTCCTAAAGCACAAGGCAGGCCACGTGGTGAAATATAAAGGAGTTGGAAAACAAATTCACTTATAAACTCCAGGCACAGATCTGATCACTCACAGAATCAGGCTGGGCTCCTATTTTTTTCCAAAGGACAGCATCCTGGCAAAACAAACTCTGCAGGGTTTGCAAAGCTTTTGTTCTGTTACATACAACTTAATTGTTGGGTTCTTCTCTAACTTGCATTTCTGAGTCATTTGTTTTTAATTAAGCCTCTAATTGCCACATTTTCTTGGATCTTTCTATTGTGTCCCTGAAAGCACCATCTATGTTCAGAGTTTACTTCCTACTGTTCTTATCCTGAAGAAAAAGACGTGTTGTGGATATATCCAACTCCACCTCTTTCTGCCTTGATTAGGGGAACTGACTGTTGAGTGTGAGCTGAGCACAACCCATTTCATCTCCTTTTGTCGTTATATATCACCCTTTCTAAAGGTATGTCTTGGCCACATCCCAGCCTCCTGGAGTCCAATATACCATCAGTGCAGACATTTATAGCAATCTTGAATCACAGAAAGATATGGAATAGCAGAGGTTTTATTTGACAAAAGAGCCAGGTGCACAGGAGCTAATTCCCTACTAGTACACTACCATATTTCATGATGTCTGCCAGGGATAGGCAGTTTTCATTCCCTGTGGGAGCTAAGTGGAAGCTTTACCATGAAACGCTGGAAAAACAGCACACTAAACCCACCAAAGATGTGCACTTCGGGAGCAATCCTGCCCCCCTTCCTGCTATCCTGCAGCATCTCAGAACTGCACATCCACCCTTGGAGAACGACTATCTATTGCTAGCACCCTGTGCAATCTTATCACAACAACCCAGCCCTTTACATGGACCATTCTGATCCAAACATAGCCTTGGGTTCCTGTCTAACAGGACAAAGAACAGCTCTGAAAGGGAAAAACAAACATAAAAAAAAAAAAAAGAAACACCAACCCAAACCCATTCTGGAAAAACACAGAATGTGTGATTCTGTCTCTTGTGTGTGTAGATGTAGGCTGGTTTGGATCTACACACTGGCAAAACTAGCAACAAAACATAGGTCAGGGGAGTGAACGTGCTATAGGGAACACCGAAATAGGTTCATTGTATTCCTCTGGCAGCATTTGCAGCCACGTGGCTGTAGAGTATGTGATCCTGTGGAGTACAGAGCAGTAGAGATTTGGGTCCCTGGAGCCTGGGGCTGGGAAAAGACCTTTATCCGGTCTGTAGATAGATGGATGAAACACAGGATGGAAGAATATAAAATACGGTAAAACATGAGAACAAACTTAGCGGTGCTTAAACAAAGGACTTGCAGTTGTTTCTTCCTCACCTTCTCTCTCATGGCTGCATGGAAAATAAAAACAGTCATGGCTATAAATAGAGCCGCCGAGGAAGGAGGACAAATTCTGCATCATTCATGAACATGAGTCTCAGACGTTCTGCCAGAGCATAACTTAAACATTTGCTTACATCAAAGTAGAGCACGATCAAAAACTCTGGGCTTCCCTCAAGGCTTGCATTCAAAAGAGAAATAGAAAAAGAGCTGCACTCTACCTCTGTTACTAGATGCATTGTATAAATGAAAATTAGTGTAAACAGTCTGGAGATAACTAAATATTAAATGCACACAATTTATATAGCTTGAAGGAAAACAGTAATTGCTTAAACTCATGAAAGAACTGTAACTCCACACTCTATTGTTTTATTCTTTAGCAAACGCAGAAAGAATTGGGTAAAATAGAGCTGCAGCACCATTCATAGGTCATCATTATCACCCTGAGTACCAGAAAGGACTGCCTTCATGTCTAGGCCCCTACAGTCACAGGCAATTATATCAAATGCAAAAAAACCACCTAAATGAAGGCACTCGGTTGTTGTATCCATCTTTCCCCCAGGGATTAATGTAGCCCACATCAGACAGAGCCACCCTACCTCGAAGATGCCTGATTTGGCAGGAAGGCTCCTAATGCAAACAAGTTACTCAGCAACAAAGCCAAGCCCTTGCCCACACACTTGCACTCACCAAGTAGAAGTCATAAATCACTTCTCTAGACAGTATAACAATGCTAAGACCTTCAGTACCTACAAGAGGTAAAATCTACACTGGGCCACACATAAAAAACAGGGCAGACTAAGGGCATGGCCATCATTGTAAATTCCCTGTAAAGGGCAGGAAATACCTTGTGAAAATGTCTCAGTGAACCATTCACCATTTTTTTCAGAAAAGCTTTGTCACCCCTGCTAATATCACCCCAAATCTGGGAGACTTTCAATGTCCCTGCCACATCAGCTTGCTCTGCCAAAGATGCAATCTCCAGTCAGAGAGTTAATCCGCTTAATGAGCGATGCACTGTAAATTTAAGGATAGGACATTACCAGGAATCCCAGAGGGCTTGGTTTTAGCCCTGGGGTGCTACAGTCTACAGCCTTGCATGGCCTTCCTGTCTGAATTCAAACCTTGTCCTATTTATCTTACGTATTCTTCAAGGCCAGGTATGTCTTAGTATAAATTAGTGTAGTGTATGACCAGGCTTTGGTTCAATTACACTACATATCTGCTAGGGTTTTAGTAAAATACCCACTGACTTCAGAGCACCATGCAGCAAAGTTTCTCCTTCAGACATCCTAGTTTCAAATAAAATCTGAAGCAGGAAGAAGGGATGTTGGGGGATACCTCAGATCCTGGGCATACCTCATCTCCAGGACAGTTGGGTGGGATTAAGATCCTCCAGTTTACATGTGAAGAAGTTGTGTGTTTATATTTGAGACACGCTCAGGCTCAAGACACTGTTTAAAGTAGAACAGGAATTTTCAGCAGATGAATAATTTCATCATGAAACAGGCAGATCAAGTCCGACTTAGGTCTTCGATGTTTACAAATAGAGGAGCTGAACTTCTGTGTGAGATGGATGAAGATCCTGGCAGATCTCTGTTTCCTGGTCAGCTCTCCATCTTTCTGATACAAACTCAGTTGCATGCAGCTCCTTGGATGTGTGTTTTTGTTCTTTTCCAGATGAGGATTAAAGTGTCACTAGATTTGTCTGGTTTTTGGGAACTTTAAAGAACCATGCGCATTTTTCTGTTACAAATATTTTTCCTGTGTTTGATAAATTCCTGTATCTAACCATTTCTTTTTTTTTTTACTTGTAAACCTGCTCAACCCCAAATGATGGCAGGTCAACAAGAAGTGAGCAGATCATACGAAAAATGTCTACTGATCTTTCTTTAAAAAAAATAATAAATCAGTGTAGTAAATATAGGATAACAGCCTTTATGGCTGTAGGTCTAGGCAGCAATATCAGCTTCTTCAAAGGAACAGGACTCAACCTTATTGAAAATCATTCTTGCTGATGATCAGCCTATTGATGTTTGCATTGTGCTATCAGGTCCCTCTAGAATCAGATATTCTTCGTTTATTTGTGAATCCCTGATGGACTTTGCCTCCATTCCCCATTTAAACAGCTCAGTCTAGCAGATTATAGCCACCAGAAGCTACTGTGATGGCAGAGATGGAAAACAATGTAATTTATAATCTAATACACTATGTTTTGTTCCACTATAGAACAGAAAATATCAAGTACTCTGATGATCTCTGCATCATGTATGAGGCCCAGAGAAATTAATTAGGTTGTCTGTCAGGTAAGGAGTAATGCTTATTATTTCCAATATCTTTCTTTACTGGATTTTCCTCTTTTAATCTGTATATTTTATAAATACATTATATAGATAAACATTATTTGTGATATTAAAACAACTGGTCAGTAACCTCAAGCTAGTCCAACTCCACAGTATACGAATTCCTTGCATATGTTAAATTGAAATATATCTGATTTATACTCTGGTGTTAAAGCAGCTCTCCCAAGGTTTCTAAGCTCTGGCATTGTTACCTGGGAAAAGTAATATGCTAGTCTAGTTCCCCAGTTTAAGAATGTTGAGGGTTTTCTTGCCTTTCAGAGATCTATTATTAATGCCTCCTCATGAACCAGTAGTTTCATATAAACACATGTAAGTACTTGGAAGAAAAGGTGTCTGCCCAATTAGAACGGAGATCTAAATTTAGAGTAAGTCAGTCCTGGAGATGAAGGTTAAGCAATAGGAAAAAGACAGGGGTTTTGCAGGGATGCAGAAATGAAAGGAATAAATTTTGAAGGACAAGGAAACTGAAAAGTTATGCAGAACTGTGAAAGTGAGGACTGAACTTAAATCACAAGGAGGACTTCTCTATTCCCCAGGCAATGCTGAGGGAATGATGCCGGTCTCTGATGAGGACAATCTGAGGGAACTGGGGCTGTTTAGCCTGGAGAGAACTGAAGTTGTTTAACCTGGAGAAAAGGAGGCTGAGGGGAGACCTTATTGCTCTCTACAACTACCTGAAAGGAGGTTGTAGTGAGGTGGGAGTGGGTCTCTTCTTCTGAGTAACGAGTAGTAGTTCAAGAAGGCCTTTTCCTGTCTGTACCCGGGCAGGCGTCATTCCAATGGCTTCGGCAAAGAAGGGTGGCGAGAAAGGTAACCAGGGAATATACCATCAACATTCACAAGCGGATCCATGGCGTGGGCTTCAAGAAGTGAGCGCCACGAGCTCTCAAGGAGATCCGTAAATTTGCGATGAAGGAGATGGGTACTCCTGATGTTTGCATTGACACCAGGTTGAATAAAGCAGTGTGGGCTAAAGGAATAAGGAATGTTCCTTACTGTATCCGTGTGCGTTTGTCCAGAAAGCGCAATGAGGATGAAGATTCACCAAACAAGCTCTACACACTGGTTACCTATGTACCAGTCACAACATTCAAAGGTCTACAGACAGTCAATGTGGATGAAAATTAAACTTATTTTTATATCAATAAAAGGATGACAAGTTTAAAAAAAACCAAAACAAAACCCCAAAAAAACCCCAAAACCCCGTCCCTGGAGGTGTTCAAGGCCAGGTTGGATGGGGCCCTGGGCAGCCTTGTGTAGATCCAGGCCTGGAGGTTGGTGTCCCTGCCTGTGGCAGGGGGGTTGGAGCTCTATGATCCTTGGGGTCCCTTCCAACCCAGACCATTCTATGATTCTATGATTCTAAGGACAGGGAACTACTTGAAAGCGTCCAGTGCAGAGCCATGAAGATGACGAAGTGTAACACCTTCCTTATGGGGACAGGCTGAGGGGGCTGGGTCTCTTTAACCTGGAAAAGAGGACACTGAGGAGCGACCCCATTGATGTTTATAAATATGTTACATGCAAGTGTCAGGAAGGTGGAACCAGGCTCTTCTCAGTGATGTCCAATGGTAGGACAAGGGGGAATGGATGCAAGCTGGAGAATAGGAGGTTCCATGGGAACATAAGGAGAAAATTTTTCTCTGTGAGGATGGCAGAGCCTCGGGACAGGCTTTCCAGAGATGTTGTGGAGTCTCCTTCTCTGGATACAGTCAAAAACTGCCTGGATGTGTTCTTGTGTGACCTAATCTAGGTGATGCTGCTATTGCAAAGGGCGTTGGACTAGATGATCTTTTGAGGTCCCTTCCAACTCCTAATATTCTGTCATTCTGTGATTCTATGATAAGAAGAGAGGAAATGGTCTCAAGTTCAGTCAGGGGAGGATTATATACGATATCAGGAAAAAGTTCTTCCCTGAAAGAGTGGTCAGGCATTGAAACAGGCTGCCCAGAGAGATGGTGGAATCAACATCCCTGGAGCCGTTCAAAAACATTTAGATATGTCACTCCAGGACATGTTTTAGTTGCCATGGTGGCATTGAGCAGACTTTGTGATCTTTAGAGGTCTTTTCTAACCTATGATTCTGTGATTCTATGATACATTTGTAAGAAGCAATTAAAAAAACCCCAACAATTAGTATTTACATGAAGCCCAATCTGCAAAGGCAGAACAGATGAGATGAAATAACAGGAGTGAAAAATCCAAGACTAAATGAAATAACAGGAGTCCAAACATTATCCAAATAAAATCTATTTAGCACTGATAGCTAAAGTAGCAGCTGAAAGTCATTATGCTGACACTGGCTTGTTCCCTTCCCTGTCTCCCACCCTGCTCATAGTTACACATAGCGCTGATCAAGTCAGTACAATGGTGCCATGTAGAATCTTCTAACTCCTGTACACTTAAGCATTTCTTCATTGGGAGTGGGAACAGCATCTTTGCACCTCTGGGATAGAATAAATGAAACAATGAGGGTTCCAGGATGGTGCTAACTATGAGTGATGATCCACAAGGAAGCTACGCCCGAAGTTACTATTCCATTTAACTACATTCTTTTTCTTAAGAAAAGTCACAAATAAACTACCACACTGCAAATTTCCTATTTCTTTAAATGACGAGAAAGCCACTGCAGATGAACTTGGTCTTACTCCTCATTGAATTTTGATTGAGAGGGGGATTCCCTGGATTCCTAGATCCTGAAAATATCTGCTTGGAACACCAGCTCTGCATACAAACTGTGCAATATTCAAAGCAGTTCTGTATTCCTCTTTCAATGAACTCCTGTGAGATGTATTCTTCAGCTGCAATAACTGCCTAGTTTCCTTCTCCATGACCTGGCTGAGCACTGAGGATGAAGAGACCGTTCCCATCGGTTCCCAAGATGACAGAGGAAATCAGATTCAGGAGTCCTGACCTGTGTGTTTATCATTAGGGGTTAATTTCTTGGTCAAAATAGGAAAGATTCAGAACACAAGAGCAAACTGAGAGTGTGACCTCAGGAAAGTCTGGTAGTATTATTACTTTTAATTTTTCATTAGCCTAGGTCAAAAGTGAAAGTGCATCAAGGCAAGAAAGACATGCATTTAGAGCACGTTGGAAGTCATTATACATCATTTCATGGAGGAGGAGGAAGATTGCATCAAAGTCAACCTCACTAACCAAACAACTGCCTCTGAAGTATTTTGCTCTTGGTCCTATCTTCCCTAATGAATCTCTGCCTGAAGTTTAATCACCCCATATCACGACTGCTCATTCTGTAGCAGAAACACTCAGAGAGTTAGACCATGTTTGTTCAAACCTAAACTTTATTTATTTTTTTCTTATCTCATTTGGCTCACAAAACATTTAACTCATCAGCAAGTGAGCCAATTCTATATTTTATGTTCCATGTAATTATTTTTCCACATTCAATTTTCATTCCTTATTACAGATGTATTTTACAATGTGTATGATTATATTAAAAATAAAAATCCAATTGGATCAATACCAAAAACATATTTTCCTGTTAACCACACCAATAATTCTCCTTTGCTTTTTCAACTAACACAACGTTGCTTTGGAACTAAAGAAGCAGATTGTTTTCTAAAGCTGGGGAATTTTTGGTGAAAATGAGATTTTTTCCAACTAATAAAATAAGCCATTGTTATTTAAATATTAAGTTTACTCATATGAAGCCTGACAAAGCCCTGTGAATAACATTTCCTAATAACTACCTGCTTCTATGAGAGTAGGATGATCTTAGAAAGGTGGTGATAAATAATGGCCTGTTTTCCACCACAACGTCATAAGTCACCCATATTTATAACATGCCATTTGCTGAAGTGTGCATGTTTACAGGCTCTCTGGAGAACTCTGATAAGGGCAATGATTGGTGGCAGCTACACTCCAAACAGCTGATGCTCAAACTTCCTTTCCCCACTGATGCCAGCTTTCAGCGAAGCTGGAGCAGAGTGCTCTGCATCCTTTGGCAGTTCATTCGCTGTGCTCTCCAGCAACATGGCAGCAGGCGTGAAAGGAATGCAAAGCCACGCTCTCATGCCCTGCCCTTCAGCATCCATTATTTACTTTACTCTCTTCTACCTGACTGCATCAGAAAAGGCTCCTTTTAAGGCTCTTTCCTCCCTGACTGTTTTTAGTAGGAGCCCGCTGTGTTTGCAGTGTTACTCTAATTTAAGCCGGTGGGAGAGCACACTCCATGGTTTCACCAGGTGCTGGGCTGGGTGGGTGTCCACAATGACATCTTCTGAAAAGCTTCATTATTTTTTCCCCTTTCCCCAGTGGCCACTATGCCCCACCTTTGCCATGGCAATTCTTTAATTGCAGCCCAGGCTTAACTCAAAATCTTCCTGACAGCATTTTTTAGCCAGTTCCAGAGTTGCTTTTCAGACACGAGGGCTGAATGGTAACTTCAATGGCATATGAATCTCCAGCTTAGCAAAATGGGTGCATAAAGGAGGTAAGAAAGGGCTTTGTTGTGCTTTCAAAGCTTTGCTATAAAACTTCAGTGCCAGAGGAATTTTTCCAGGGTAAGAAATAGCCTAAATAGCTATTCCATTGATGGCTAATATGGAGAGAACAGGAATTAATTATCAGGAATTAACTCATTATAACTTCAGCATGAAGATATTGTGGAGGGTCTACTGAAAGCGAACAACAGAAAACAAACCTTAAACTTATGTAAGAGCTGCCAAACTTTGTAAAGCTGGACCAAGAGCTGAAACAAAAGCCATGCTGGTATTACGGTCTGCTGATAATGTCCTTCCATCAGTTGTGTGGCCCTGAAACAACCTCATCAGACGGTCGTTTGTCAAAAACAAATTTAGAGCAATCTACCATATGTAATTTACAGCCGTGGCTTGACAACATACTGCAGTTATCCCCAGCAGACACAACTGTTTACATTTTATACACATAATTGGGTCTGGTTCAGTAACATTTTTCATTGGTGTGTCTGCCAAAATTATTAAGCTATTAGTACATGCTGAATCGGTGCCAAGCAAAATATTTGCCAATAAAAATGGCCTTATCTGTATAAATGCCAAAAAGGTTTGTGTTTTTTGGTGTGTGCGCCTGTATTTTTAAGACTCTACTCCATATAGATATATGCGTATGTAAATGTTTAACAAAGCCATGACTTGACATTGATGAAGCATATTAGGTCAAGATAGCCCAGCATTTGAATGTGGCCCATGGGATCGTGTCTCGTATGCCACATTTTCTGCTGTTTCCGCAGAGAAGATATATGGTGTCCAGTAGAAAAGATAATGGAAGAATCTTCTTCCTAAACGACTTCCTAGCAAGGTGTGGAGGACTAACCATCATATCAATACCAAATTTGGATGGGGGAGAGGGGGCCCTTAATCGAGCATTCATCTCCCATCATGCAATAATGCTCAGCCCACCCTTTAAACATGAGCCCACAACACTCTGCAGTTCATACCATCACATCCACTCCAGCATCCATCCTTCTAAGTCCACAAAATGGGCATTTAAATTCACAATCCAATCCTTACCTACACGGAATTACAGAAGCTCAGCTAGCTGCATTCTTTTTTAACATAAAGTGTTGGAAATCTTCATGTGCGTTGGTTTTGTGACTGGTCACAGAGATCAACAGAAAAAGAGCAATTTTGTTACTGGGAGTTACACTTCTTTACAGTACTGTTTACAGCTCCAATGCCAATTCAGGAAAATGCTTTCTCAAAATCACTTACCCACACTGCATCTCAACTTCCCAACTGAAGAGGAGGTGTGCTATGTTATTTAAAAATGCCTCTTTTTAAGTCTTGTGGAGAAGAAAATAGTTTGTAAGTGGCAACTCTTCAGGAAAATTTTCTCCCACCTTCTCAGGAAATAGGTTGTTTGCCATAGTATTCTCAGCTCTTATTCAGACCATCAAAATGTGAGTCCCTCAAACTCTCCAACTCCTCCAGTTATCTCCTTCCCTATAACCCATCCATGCAGAAGCAAAGAATGACCTGAACAACTACAAACTTGTATAGAAGTTAATGTGGCTTAAATTTATGGGGAACTGGGATGCTTATTAATATTGAGCCTCCTGTGAGGTTAAAGAGCAAGGCTGAGATAAAGAACAAAGGAACAAGCCATACTCTTCAACGTAATTGGACATTAAAGATAGCCTCTTATGTTTGTTTGGCTGGAAGATATGAAATCAGCAAAAGAAACATAGACTACAAAGCCCACAAATCTGTGACACAATAACAGCAGACCTCAGTTCAAATAATGAAAGGGGCGCAAATTTTCCACACACATTAAAATGTTTATGGTGCAGTTATCTATGTGAGTTTTACAGGTGCAATTCCTCTTATCCTAATGTATACAAATAAAATACGTCAGCTAAAGAGCTCTGTAAAAGTCTCTTTCCCTTCATTGACTGTAGATGCAGTCCAGAGTGACTACCCAAAACATAGATGTCTACACTGTAGAGACCTAAAAAATAAGGCAAGGTGAATTCTACCCCTATGAATCACCAAGTGCTGTTTGAAATCTGCTGAATTCTTGGCTCCCCAAACTTAGAAGGGTCTTATAAATATTCAGCAAGCCCACAGGAGTTATTTAAAGTCAGAAAATATCAACATGCTGGTATTTTATTATTTGATTAACTGAAAAAAAAATGTTCAGCTTAACACCTGCAGATCATGAGTTTTTCTGGGATGAATATATAAATGTATGAAATACAAGACTTCAAAACCAAGTTGAATTCCTCCATATGTTTATAGAGGACACTAAGAATAGAACAGAGTTTTATATCATCATATTCTGGTATTTCTACTGCTTTTTGTTTTCTTTAGTCTCCTTTTTAAGATAATCTGTGCTGAGTTGTGCCAATTCTCCAATCTTTGGATGACATCCGCTTAAAACCATTGGGCATGAAAAGACAAGTCAGTTTTGATCTCACCTTCTCTATATTTGAAACAGGGCCTTTATCTTTTCTCAAGCTGTGTGTTCTTCTATGATTAATAAACCCATTAGCCATCACTTAATTATAGGGGTTTTTTTTCCAATCAATCAATGTGCAATGCTCATCAAGAAGCCTTGAGTTTAATTTTAAATTATTTTTTTCCATATGGTAACTGAGATACAGCATTCCCAAAGTGCTGGCTCTACAGCTGCACAGTGTAAGGTGGTTGACTTTGTCTTGGACAAGGCAAAGATCAGTTGTACTTAATGATCTTAAGGGTCTTTTCCCAACTAAACGATTCTATGATTCTGTGGAGATGCCATGGAGGTGTTCACACCTGCATCACATTTTGGCAATGAAGGATTCAGTTTCATCTCACCCAATCTGGCTGATTGGTAAGAACATAGTTTGGCCTGGATTTTCCTCCATTGGTTGGTGCAGACAGAATGGAAGCTGCTAAGGGTGGTTTCCTCATTAGGAACCACGAATCTCCTCTGAAGGGGTCTATATCTGGAAAAAGACCAAGGGATATAGGAAATAGGATTCACCTCACAAGACAGCTGCCTCTTGCTCATTTTCTTGACTCTCTATGCATATAGAAAATGGACAAAAAAGTAAGACTTTTGTGCTCAGTTTAGCCACCCTGTTTTATATATTCACTGAAAGTAAGAACTGGCCATTTAAAATGCCTTTTACTTTCTGAAGTTTATGAGACCCTTAGGAATTTTTAGGTGAGATGAATACTGCCTCAAATAGGATTAAGTGGGGTGATTCCAGGCTGTAAATTTTCTATTCATTATTTTATTGTATTGTGAAAAAGGAAATGCATTGCTTCTTCCAATCAGAACATGGATATTAAAATCCTATATGGAAATGTTCATAAAACTTCTATTAAAAGATAGACACAGGACACTTACTGAAAGGGACTCTGGCATTGCTTGCCTATGTGTTACGTCCCTAATCCTGTACAAATCCCTCTCCTCTTGCTCAATTCCCAAGAGCTATGTGGTTGCTCTTCAAAAGGAGACACCACCATCCATTTTGTAAGGCCCAAGAGAAGTGGTGGAGTCTCCATCCCTGGACATGTTAAAAAGATGGTTATATGTGGTGGCACATGGTTTAGTGGTGATTGGCAGGTTGGGATGATGGTTGGACTTGATGATCAATTACAATTCTATGATTCTATGATTCTATGCGAGTGATAACAAACCCTTATCACTTCCACCTTTCCTCTCCTATAACTGCTCACCCATAGCAGCCAGAAATAATCTGCTTTTTTTTTATTATTGCATATTTTTTAACATCAATAGAGAATAAAAGCCTCTACCTGCTGTTGCACAGCTGAATTTCTAATCTCTGGTGCCAACATGGCTGCTTGGGGGCCAACAAGAGAAAGTGGGGTCAGGCATGGGGGACAGGACAGCTGTGCTGATGTGGTGCAACACACACACATCTCCACAACAGCAGCAGAGATACTCCCAGGTGCTAATTGCTGTGCAAAGTTTTTCTCTTCACACATGAGCAGCATCTCTTGACTGTGTTGAGCATGCTGGTATAGAAATTAGAGTCAAAATTATTTCCTATGGAAATACATGGTTGGGAGGGAGTTACTTCTAATTTGTATGATCAGCCATAAGGTAGTGGCAACTATTCCTGAGGGATAACTCTGCATCAGTGTTGGCTCCAGCTATTGGCGGGACTGATAAAGGAAACAGAATCCGATCCTGCTGCGCAGCCAGTGATAATCTGATAATGAGTGCTACTTACTAGGTCCTTTTCCATGTGTTTTCTTTGATTTAGAGTCCGGGCCCTAAATACCAATTTGCTCACATTATCTGCAAAACAGTTTGCAGTCCTTTCAGACACCAAGTGAGCAAATGTTTCCAGACCCCTCTGCAATTCTTATTTTTCTGGCCTGGAGCTCATTTATCTGCAGAACATTCGGGTGACAACCCTCAGAAAAGTGACCTTCAGCTTACACAAAAAGCCAGGCATTAAATGGACTCAGAAGGTGCTGTACATCCACTGTGTTTGATGATTACCAGGGGCCTCTGCTCTCCTGACAATTAAGCCTGAAATATTGTGACAGCCGCCACTGGGAACTGAGCAAGAGACGGAGGGAGCTGAACGTTCAGGCATCAAAAGTGAAGGTAAGGAGCCTGGAGTGTGGGGCCATCAGTGGTTAGATCATTTTACAGTTAAAAGTGGTGAGATAGGTGCTAAACTTCAGGCATCAGCTAGAAAATTACCTCAGTTTTCTTATCTGTAAAATAGGTCTAATTCTATTTGCTCTTCTCCAAAGGACCATGATGTATTTGGTTTACTACTGGGTCTGGATGCTTCAAACTCTTTAGGAAATATGAAATACTCAAGCAGTGATGAAAGGGCTGTGAGTACAGGTACACTCTGTGATATACAATATGCATCTGTTCCATATAGGATGCTAATGCCAATTTAAAGATGCTGAAAAAGTCCTGAACAGATATTAGCCTGGAGAAGAGGAGGCTGAGGGGAGACATTATCACCACCTACAACTACCTGAAGGGAGGTTGTAGAGAGGTGCACGACGGTCTCTTCAGCCAGGTGACAGAAGATAGAACAAGGGGAAATATAGGGTTGTAGTCGAGTCTGAAAGAATTTCAAATGAGGCATCAAAACAAAGTTCATTTGGTTTGCTTATAAATATACCAAGGAATCTTTAACAGGAAAGAAAGTGTTGAGGCTATTGACTTAATTATAAATTTGTTCATTATTTATGTTATATTCTGGCCTATCTAAAACTTTCACATGCCCATGTGGTTCTTCACTTGAAAGGTTCATTTCCTTCAATGCGTGTTGTACCGCACTGTCCAGCTGAACGCAGGACAAGTACTCCAAAATAGGTCCATTTTAATGACTGGTGCGACCACATGTGTCAAAATATTGAGATGAACACTTAGGATGATTTAACACATCTATTTGTAAAGCATTCTTGGACAAGATAAATGGTTATGGGTGAGGAGAGATGTTTCAGATTCTTGTATATATACCCTATGAAGCCAAGTCTAACTCAGAAAAAAAAAAAAAAACAGACAGTGATGGATGAACTGGTTTTGGCTGGGATAGAGTTAGGTCTCTCCATAGTACCTGGCATGGTGCTATGCTTCTCTTCCCAAGAAATCATTCTGTGTGATGGAGCCCTGCTATCTCAGGGTTGGCTAAATATCTCCATTCTGATGGGAAGCAGTGAGTTAATTTATTTCAATTTGCTTGTGCACATGGCTTTTTCTTTGCCACCTAAACTCTTTTTATTGCAACCCACTTGCCTTTTGCAGTTTTACCCTTCCAATTCTCTCCTCTGTGCCACCTCAGGAGAGTGAGTAAGCAGTTGAGTAAGGGTTAGCTGCCTACCAGAGCTAAATCATGACAATGTGTTAACCTCAAAAATGCCTTGCTTCAAAATAACAATAATTACAGTATTAAAAAACCAAATGGACACAGGTCTTTGTCTTATGATCAGGCACATAGACTCTGGGAGAGTGAAGGGATTTCAGCTCTTTCCTCCAGTTAGCATAACCCCTAACACTTGCTATCTGATTTCCTTATCAGCATCTCTCTACAAACCTGTTCCTATTATTGTTTATTAAGATATGCCTTCCTTTGGGTTTTTAATGCATAAATATCTGCTGATAGCAAGGGGAACTTCCGAAGTTCAGAGTATCAAAGAGCAATTTAGGTTGGATGGAACCTTTGGAGGCCATGTAGTCCAGGACCACATTTGAAGTCAGACCTAATTGGGGAATTAGATCAAGTGAGTTAGGTTCTCATATAAACAAGTTTTTAATGTTTCCAGGAATGGAGTTTCCTCCTGTGCCAGTGTTTGAATAAACTCATTGTGAAAACTATTTTCCTAATCTCTAAACAAAATTTCCATGTTACAATATGGACCAGAATGAACCTTGAGATGTCTGAATTTATTTCCTTAAAAGGCTTCCTCTACGACACTATCAGAGTACAAATGTCTCTCAGATGATGTTCCCCCTTGCAACATAGAAATAGCATTCTTTAAAAAATGCACTTTTCTGCCTATTTTCTCTATATAGAACATAAGTATTTTGTTGAAAAGTCCAGCATTTAGTGCAGTGGGTCTCTGGTATAACTCACAATGACAGATAATTCTATACTAAAAATCCTAAGTAATCATGGTGTTGAGAAATAGATGAGACATACATCTTTAGGTGCTTCTGTTTCAAAGATATTTTGCTACTGGAAACTTACAGAAATTTTAGACTACATTCAAATCTCCAAGGGCAATACTCAGTTTGAATTTTGAGACAAGGTTTCAGGTACCTTTTTAGCAAAATCTAGTTTCCAAATCAGATAAAAGCCCGTCAGAAATTACTTGTGTCTCCATGCTGATATAACTTCAAAATGCCACACAGGAAGCACTCCAGCATCATTAACTGGTGTGCAATGTTGATTTTCACACTGCATTTGATTGAAAACAGGAGTTTATCAGCAAAATGCTGAAATAGCCTTGAATATGGGGAAGTGAATGAGTATAATTGCTGATGGGTTCATTTTATTATCAAGGAGTCTTGATTATAGCTTCATAGACTTAAATTATTGCAAATCTAGGACAAGATCAATTTAGTATCTAAGCAAATATTTATATGAAGCTGAAGATTGGCATATATCGATCTGTTTATAAGTAGCATAATTCTGTCTGCAAAATGCATTGGCATTGAACAGCGGTCTTTATACTATGCACTTCCCCAACAGCAAGGAGATGCAAAGAAAGAATAAAATGTAATTTGGAAGTTACAGGGTTCATCCCAGTCAAATGGAACTGTGAACCCAAGCCAGTGGTTAAGGACCACCCTTTAGATGGAGACTGATTAATGCCAGGGTATCTATTGTAGACAAATTGATAACCAGCTCATGTAGTAAGTTACACATCCTTCTTGAAGGAAAAGAAAGCA
Organism: Gallinula chloropus; assembly: GCF_964237585.1. Taxonomy (NCBI): domain Eukaryota; kingdom Metazoa; phylum Chordata; class Aves; order Gruiformes; family Rallidae; genus Gallinula; species Gallinula chloropus. The sequence goes on from NC_140085.1 coordinate 192,898,407, forward strand.
TTCAGAGCATCTATCAGAGCCCAATTTGTCAAGCTGGCAATTGTCCATGGGTAACATCACCCAGGGCAGAGCATCAGTTGCAACATCCCAAGTCTCCCAATATTCATGAGAGGTCGCCTTGATATAAAGTAGAAGAGAGTTTCTAACTTGTGGGATGAAGAAGGATCCTTGTGAAATGATGACCCTCCCCAACAAAGGCTGCTTTTGTTGCAGGAAAAGGCGGTTGTGGGGGCAGGGAAGAGAAGAGACCGGATTACCTTTTGTTGCTTTTGACAGTTGAAAAGGGCCTGGTGAATGATTATGCTTAAAACTAACAAACAAGGAGAAAGAAAAAAAAAGCAGAAAAGGAGAAGAAAAAACCCCTTGATCCCTCCCAGTATACAATAGTTCCTTCTGAAATAAAACCAAAATAAAAATAACTTTTAGGGGTAAAAAAAAAACTTAATTTGACTTTCCTTTCTGCTTTTGACAAGTGTAACAGACACACACACCCATACACTTGGAAGGCTCCCACTCTCGCATTCATCTGAAACTTTTCCAGGCTTGATCCATTCGGCAGCAAATCTTATGCAAAATGCAATAATAAATCAAGGGAAACTAGAGCAGCAAAAAGCACACCCTTGGTTGAAGGTCCCATTGTTTTAGTCACAAAAGAATGATTCCTGGTGAGCAGCAGTTGTCATCTGTTTTGCATACTCTTTATTTTGCTCTTAATTGGCATTATGTGGAAACTTATCTAGAAGGCCATGGGAACCAAAAGGCATCCCTTGCCCCCTCCTTCTTTGAACAAGCAGAACCCAATTAAAGCACAATTATCTCTCTTTTGCTATTAGCATCCTCATCTAACAGACAGACACGGAGAGAAGCATTATTAATCTGAGAGCAGCCACCTTTTCTTATGAAAATTCTTGTAAAGATCATAAGAAAGTAAAAGAGGCACAAGTGGTCCAGGCTTTGGTGAGCTGAAGTGCAGTGGTTTCTTTTAAGATATTTGATCTGGGTCTCTGGATGATTTTCTAAATGCATTTCTTTTCACCAGGGAGTAACTAACCTAAGATTCAAAATGCTCTCATGCTGTTTGGATGCAAGCCTGGAAAAATGAAGGAGATGGCCAAAGAATAAGAGGAATAAAAGATACAGGTGTCTTCCCGGAAAGCCCAAGCTGTCTCAGAAGGCCATGAACTTGACATTTCCACTATGGCTCCTCTGCCATCACTATGGAAAAACATCTCAGGGGAAACAAAAAGACCCTTTTTCAAAGTGGGGCGTGTAGTCAACTCCCAAATGCACATTGTGCTGCTGGGTGTTGAAAACCTATAGCATACACGAGTTCCTGCAATCCCTACATCCTTCAGACCTTCAGACCTCCAAGATGAGGAGGGAGGCTTTCAGCCCTTTGGGTTATGGGTTTTTCTGACGCATTCCCTGAGGTGTCCTTGGGGAACGAACACCCGCTGCTGATCCCAGTTACATACGTGCCCAGCTATTACAGGCTTCAAAGATAGCTCTGCATACCTTCCGTATCAGAAGCCATCCCCAAGTTAGCAAACATTTGCACTACCACTCATCCTGTCTCATCAGCAGCTACTAAGAATATGCATGTGTCAGGAAACGTCATACATTTTATCGCTTCAGCAAGTCATGCCATCACGAAGCAGTGAGTGTCCCAGTTGTATCCCTTGATTTTCTCCCTGGATGTAACCACAGTCTGTAAAAAAAACTGAGCAAGAAAACAAACAAGAAAGCTCCTGCCCTTTTTATTTGTTTTTCTTTAGGATATTCTGGTGCTTTGTTTTCAACATGTGGCAGGTCCAGCTTACATCCTTTGGTGAAGAGAAATGCAGTGTGCCAACATGGAGAGCAGAATGCTCCTCTGAGAGATAACCCAGAGGGGCCTGTCTGCTGCCCAAGGCATAGACAGCAAATCTCAATGTTTAACAATTTTAAGGTGTTCAGTTTTACACTCATTGCATGGGCTTTCCAACCGAGTTCATTTCAAAAACAAGGTAACAGAATAATGCCTGCCAGGATTGTTTTCAGGATGCTATCAACTCTTTGACCTCCCACAGCATATCTGCCTGCTTTCTTCCCTGGAGAGCTCAGTGCTGAAGCTACACAATTCTCCTGCTTAGACAGAAAATGATGCCACTGCCTATGTGCTGTCTGTCTTTGTCATCACACAAATGCTTTTTTGCTTTTACCACAGTTGGCCAGTGCAACAGGAGGGAAGAAGGCAATGCCCTCTCTCCAAGAGCCACTTGGAAGGGAGGTGGCTGCTGCAGACTCTCTAAATAGCCAGGGCAACTACATCAGGGAAAACAGGCCACTTGCGTGCCTTTCAACAGACTCATTCTCAGATTTTTTGGAGCTTCTGACAGTGGGGTAAGCATGTTAATGGGAATGGTAACAAGGGAATGGTAACAAGGGAATGGTAACAAGGGAATGGTAAGGAATTGGTTAAAGAGATCAGAGAGATTCAAACAAAAGGGAACAACGTGGAAATTATGCCACTGCATCCATAACTACAAAAGTACATAATTTCCTCTGTGCCCTCCCATCATATAACACCCAGAGGCTGTTCGGAGAGAGATGGAGTAGGATGAGCAAATCCCTGTCTCCCAGCACAAAGATGAAACCTGTAGGGAGGCAGCTGCAATGGAAAGGATCAAAATTAATGTCAAGCAATAGATGAGATTTTGGTTGAGATTTTGATGAGATTTATTGCTGCAAATGTTTTCCCTGGCAAATGTCACACCATTAAAATGAAAAAAAAAAGAAAAAAAAGAAAAAAGAAAAGAATGTGAAACTCAAAAACACGGTCCAGATACGTGACAGCTTGAATCTCCGACTCTCAGGGTCATGGATGGCCTCCTCTGTAACCAAATATGTTGAAGAGTGCTGAAAAAAGTCCTTTCACCCCATCAAGGCCACCACCTGTGACACAGAGCACACATTATATGGAGAGCAGGGACGTTCTGTGAGCACGCTTTGCAGTGTGGATGACTCTAAGTCACTTGGAGAAAATTCTGCAGCCTGAGCTCTGCCTATCACAGCAGCACTTGTTTTTCACACGTGGTGTAACATGAGTGAATTAAGATCCTGGATAAAAATAAGCAGAATGTTCTGCGCTTGCCTGTTGGAGAAGCATCTTAGAGAGCCTCTCCATCCTCAATGGGACTACCAGAAGAACAACTCCTTAGTTCCTGGTAATTGCATTTAAAAGCACCAGTTCCCCGGCACTGACAGTGAAAATTGAGGATCGCAGGTGAATTGTGTGCTTGCCTTGAACAGGGCAGCAAACCCTGCATGAGGCTGGCCAAGCTAATTTTTATTTTCCCAATAGGACTGAATGCTCTGTAGATGTGAGTGCATGCCTTAGGCACGCATTCACCTTCCCCTCCCCACAATCACCTTATATTTAGCAGCCTTTGGAGGAAACAAATTATTTCCATCACGCAGGGATGAACAAACCTCCTTGAGTCACATGTGCAGCTCAGAAAAAAAACACATTTCTCCAGCCTTCAAATTCCCTATACCTGGGCTGCTCTTCTCACAGGTGCTTGTATTTCTTGTTTCAGCTAGATTTGGAAGATCCTTGTGAAGGCTGCCACATGCTGTCACTTGTCTTTTCTGAGCTGAGCTGTACTTAGAGGTGCTGATCTCTGTATTAAAATCCAATACGCTTACTTTCCAAAAAAAGGCCACATTAGGGTAATATACTGCTAATAATAAGTATTCAAGATAGCATTTTCAGCTGAGTCAGACTGTCCATCCCTGCTTAACAGGTTAAATGTGTTAAAATAAAGAACTTGCTTCTTTACCTAGGACAGATAAGACTCATATCTATTGGCATCCCTTGCAGAAAACTAAACTAGCCTTAATGTAGCAACATGGTGAAAAGAGGTGACTGCTCCGCTTCAAAGGCACATAAACCTTATCAAATTTATGATTGTCCATTATTATAACTGGTAATACTCTGCTATTTTTACAAAACGGAGTCAGGGGAAGGATGTCGCCTGTTGAAGTTTATTTTAAATTGCCTGCCTTATTTAAGCCTGCACTTCATGTTAAGACTTAATAGGACTCCTCACAAGAGCTAAACACATGCTGAACAGTTTTGCAGCAGCAGTACTCAAGAGTGCTTTCTCGTACCAGGTGAAGACAGATCCCATAACTCACTTTCATTTATCTTTCCATACTTCTGTGTTTTGGGTTATCCAGTTGCATGAGAGATGAATGCCCCTGCTCACTTTCCTGTTAGTTTTGCCTCATGATATGCAGCGGCTTCTTAATCCCAGTGAGAAAGCATGCAAAAACTCAGACTTCCCCAGCAGCAGAGCCAGGAATAGACTCTTACACAGTTCTAAGATAAGCATTAAAATCGTATGAAAAAGAAGAGGGTTTTTTTCATTCATAAACATCTTGTGCTCTCCTGCAGAATGAGGACCAGTGCTTACATGATCCAAAGCAAATTTTGCTCCCTCTTCCCACTGTCCTCCCCATACTATCAATCAATGTCTTATTAGAATCTGTAAATTAAAAAAAGTCTAGCCTGGGGCAGCCAGGCATTTTAATGCTTTTACATGATCAAGATGAGTTTACCTTATCCAAGATGGACAAACAAGAATTAACTGAGATGTAAATCCCTGCATGGGAAGCTCCCACTGGAGCCCACAGTGAAGTTGTGTCTCTATGTGGTAACTGTGGGTGATGAGACAGGGCTTGCACAGTCTCCAGGGGTGGCTCAGGGCACCACAGGCTGTGCAGCTCAATCAGGGCTGCAAAGTGAAGAGTTTCAAGGAGCTTTGGGTGCATTACAGTGGGGGTCAGGCTTGTTACAGTGCTCATAGGAGCTCCACATCTGTGGCAAGGGGAACAAATAAGCAGCAATGGAGAGGGAACAGAGGATGCTGTGTCAGCAGCTGTGAGTGCAGCACTTTTGATGCACCATCCATGTCAGCCTCCTGTGTGGCACTATCAGATGTGCCTATAATGCACATTGCAAGACGCGCAGACTCCCAGAATTGTAGGGGTTGGAAGGGACCTCCAGAGATCGTCGAGTCCACTCCCCTTGCCAAAGCATGTCCCCTAGGACAGATCACACAGGAACACATCCAGAGGGTCTTGAATATCTCCAGAGGAGACTCCACAACCCCCCAAGGCAACCTGTCCCAGTGCTCCGTCACTCTTACTGTGAAAAAGTTCTTCTGAATATCATGCAGAGATGCATAAGGAAACCCTGAATGCAACTCATTGAAGTCCTGCAAACAGCAAAACTGTGCTAGAGCGTCTGGGTGAATCACCCTGGTCGTGGAGGTGGGTGGTATGTGTACTCAGTGTTGCACTGTGCAGGCTGTCAGTTAAACCTATGTCGTTAATGCTCTCCAAATAGCACGTGGTTTTCAGAAGGAAGATTCTATGATATTTTTGTGTATTATTAAGCTACAAGGAGATGAGCAATAAGTACCCACAGGCAAAGATTTCTCCGAGACACTCCATATCTGCAGCTAAAAGTGATTCCATTGCTATGAAGTTACTTCTTTTACCAAACAGTGTAACAACAGGATCTTTGTTATGGCATTGCTGTTGTGTATCAGTTCTTTAGAGGGTGTGAGATCATATCTCTTGCATGTCACAACAGGAGGAACAAAACCTAGGCTGAAAATATCTTTCTGCTGCAAAGCAAAAGAAAAACAAAATCTGATGTGTCCAAGAAATGCATCTGCAATTCACACACAAATCTAAACAAGGAGAAAACGATTGACTGACAGCGTACAAACATTCTCGTATTAAACTTCTGATTCTGTACTGGTTTCTACGCCTACCCCTTCACACACCCCACAGCCAAGCTGTTAATTACATCCTTCCTATTGTTTTGCCAATTCCTCCTCTGGCAAATAAGGCAGCGGGGGGAGGAAGAAGATTATGGAGACTGATACACTTGACAGCAAAAATAAATAAGCAAATGTATAAATAAATAATGCCTCTAGTAGTCACAAAGACAAGTCTGCTTCATCCTTCTTCCAGTATCTTGAGCCAAACTTCAAGGGTTATTCAAGAAAAAATGATGATCTGGTGCCTCAGAGAAATAAGTATCAATTAATGCTTAATTAACATTGCATGACAGATTGATTTGACTAAATAGAACCTTTTAAATTAATGTCTCTATATTGTGGGTTGAAACAAGATGCCTTGTGGGAGAACGAGCAGCTCCCTGTTATTACATAACATCTCTATAGCTGTAGCACCTGGAGGCTTTAAGTGCATCACTAACCTAACGTACTAGATACTGTATAAATACACAGATGGTAAAGATGTTTTTCTCAGATTTGTAGTGCAAATGAGAAGATATGCCGTGTACATCTTGTAACAGGTTGATCAAGGCTAAGAAAACTTAGGGGGACTTAAGGAAATTTTAAAATATGCACACATTATCTATCTAGTAGTTTCTGATTAGGTGGACAGGACAAAGAGGAGTATTTACAAAAACTTATTCCTAAAAATATATTCATATAAGTTGCTTGTAAACACCTCAAAAGAGATAGGAGTTGCCTTTTGGGATAATAACTAGAAAATAGATAGGAAAAGAGTGCACGGGATTCAGCAGCATGGCATGAAAGCCAACAACAGCCAGTGTTTTCAAAATGGGAATCATAATGCCAGCCAGCTAAAGTTATCTTTTCTCATCTGTGTAAAAATAGTCTGATGGGCAATGAGATGCAGTTTCCATCGCAAAAGCACAATTGATCAGCAGCTCTGAAATTCAGCCGGTTTCCAGATCAATGTTGGCTGCTCCAAAGAGGAAACATTGGCTGAAAAGCACCCTGAGAAGTTCTCTACCTACCCTGAGGCATTTTATTCCTTTTAACAATACAGTAAAATAATATTCTCAATTATTTGTACTGTTCATGCTCATTTTCTGTGCACATTGCCCCCTGCTAACTCCATTCGGCAGACAGCACTGGACCAACCAGCATGACATACCTGGGAGAAGGCTATGGGGAAGAATTCCATGATTCCACAGAAGATGTATCAACTTGAGGTCTATTATTGACCCTATGACCACTAATCAAATCAGCTGGCAACAAAAAGGGTATGAATCATAGAATCATAGGGGTTGGAAGGGACCCTGAGAGATCATCAGGTCCAACCCCTCTGACAAAGCAGGATCCCTAGGACAGGTTGCAGAGGTCGGCGTCCAGACGGGTCTTGAATATCTCCAGAGATGGAGACTCCACACCTCCCTGGGCAGCCTGTCCCAGGGCTCCTTCACCCTCACTGTGTAAAAGTTCTTCCGCATGTTTGTGTGGAACTTCCTATGCTCCAACTTTAAGCCATTGCCCCTTGTCCTGTCTTCACAGACCACTGAAAAGGGGCTGGCCATTTCCCCATGTATCCCATACTTAAGATATTTAACATTAAAACATTAATAAGGTCCCCCCTTAGTCTTCTTTTCTCTAGGCTGAACAGTCCCAGCTCACTCAGCCTTTCCTCACAGGGGAGATGCTCCGGGTCTTAATCATCTTTGTAGCCCTCCTTTGGACTCTTTCCAGGAGATCCCTGTCTTTTTTATACCAGAGAGCCCAGAACTGAACACAATACTCCAGGTGGGGCCTGACCAGGGCAGAGTAGAGGGGAAGGATCACGTATCTAAGTGAAGAAAAATTTACAAAAAAACCCAAAACAACCCCAAATTTCTTCAGATTAGGTAGACAAATTTGAATTTACCTGCAGTAAAAAGCCATCTAAGATATGTCCTGTGAACTCACCCGTCTTTTAGTAAACAGAGCTTGTCATGTTCAGTGACTCCCAGCAATTTTGGGAGTTTTATTCTAGTTTTCCTCTTCTTTTCCTCACTCCACTCAGTTTGCTGTAGGCTGTCACCTCATTATACTGTTACCACTCACCATGAAACCCTGACTTTGAAAACTCTTATTTTACTGACAATTTTTCACCTCTTCTTTTCTTTTTTTCTTTGATGCATAGTCTTTATCTTGCTGTGAGATCTTTCTCAAAGCTAAATTTTTTGAATCCTGGCTACAGACAAAACATTTCGTCTCACACCAGCCCTAATATTTCCAAGCAACCCAAACCCCAACACACTGTATATTTGATTTGAGTAGGCTAGATATGCATATTTATATGTCCTACACATATATATGTATAGGAGACAGGTTCTGAGTTCCTAATGAATTCATCCTGTTCATTGTTATTATGGAAAAAACAATTCAATCCCTTAGAGCAGCAACTGCTTCCTCTCCAAAGAGTGAGGAACAAACCCCTCGACAAAACATGCAGGCAGAATTACCATACTTTGGGAACTGCCTCCTATTATTTATGTCAGTATCTGCACAGCATTGGTGATTAAAGCACTGGTGTTTGCTAACCACTTCCACTCTATCTTGCAAGTCAACATAATTCCGCATCAATTTCATTTAAATATCACTTTATATTCAGGGCTATGAGTTTAAGAGCTCCTCCCTAACATAGTCGTAGATTTTTTCATTAACATCCATTTCATTCTCTCCATTCATCATTCCTGTAAAGATTTTCCAGGTTGAGGTGAACATTTCCTGCTTCTCTGCATGGCAGGAGCATGTAGCTGCCCCAGCCCTCATCTGTAGTGCTAGGTGCTGTATGCATATCTTCCAGGTGAAAAGCTCTTGAAGTCTAAATAGAGAAGATGAGTATCAAAGGGGAACTTTGACCCCACATCACAGATAAGAAATAAGGGCTTAGGAGCATTAATTCCTACAATCATCCCATCTAGCTTTGGGCACTGGCCATGCATAATTTAGGTATTTAGTTGCCCTAGACAGTAGTCTACAAAGAAAGAGAAATCAAGACAGAGTGACTTCTCTACAAGCATTTCATGTGCTACATGGACTAGATATTTCAGAGAGATCCAACATTGTCCCACTGCCTGAACAGAAGACTTAACAGAGGCTTCAGTATCCATTTTCAAAATATGCAGCATCTTGGGGGAAATCTCATCAGACCATCTTTCCAAACTGCTAATTCATTCTCTTCTTCAGTTTTGCCTATGACTTCTGAAACTTCTGAAAACTTTGTATCATTTTGACTCCCCCCTTCGATCCTCACATTCCTGTTGTCTTCCCCTCTCTCTATGTACAGGATTTTACCTGATTCCTTCATGAGAAAACTTTCTGACATAACAAGGTTCCTATTATGTGTCACTTTCCAATCCTTTTATCTGATTGCCTCATCTTTACTTTCTCATCTGAGATGAAGCACCTTTTTCATACTCCTTTCTTGGACCTCCTGTTTTCTCCATTATCTCTTTTCCCTTCCAAAACTTCTCATTCCACACATGACTTTAAAAATAGAAAACCACCAGACTTTCTAGTTAAACACATTAATTCCATAAACACCAGCTAACGATCTTCCTCTCCTCCCACACCCTGCTTTGTGCAGGTGACTGGACTAGATGATCTCCAAAGGTCCCCGTCAATCTCAAATATCCTGTGATTCTTTGATTCACAGTTCTGTATCTCTACCCCCTTTGTCTTTTTCTGTGTACTTAACAGTCTCAGTTTTGCTTACTTTCCATTTGAGGAGTCCTAGACATCATCTCCAAGCAACCATCCTTCTCTATCACTTTGGACATTGCCACCATCCTGTCACATGCCCATAACCTTGTCCTCAGCTTCAACACATACTCCTCTACCAGATGCCAGTTCCAAGTTGCATGGAAGTCTTGAAGATCGATTCGTGTAACATACTTAAGGTAATTCCTTTCCTCTCTATCTACCCATCCAGGTAAATCTTTTATCTTAGATTTTTATCGTTGAACATCTTAATTACTTCGGAATCCCATTCTCTGTTTTTTCACAGATGTCAATTTGCCCTAATGATATTCCTTGTATGCAAAGGCCATTTTCCCAGAATAGAATTGATTTCCCTTCCTTATTTATATCAAAACAAGCCTGTCTGCATCCAATCAGCCCAAACACCCATTTTCGACAGTCCATGTGCTGGATTTTCAAATGAGTGCTATTTTCCTCCATGCTGCTCCCCATAAATATCTATAAAATAACCTTTTTATTTTTTTCCTCACTCTGCAGTAATATCTGGAAAGCACTAGGCTACGGATGCTTTATTACCGTTGCCTGTCATACTGACCAGCACTTTCTTATTACATCCACGGGTCTCCATCTGTCTGTCACTGTCCATAGCTTCTTGATTTGTACTTAGATGTAAGTAATTTCATGCAGAGAATGTCTATGTTTCTAGAGTGCCTGACACAGTAAAAATGAGTTCTTGACTGGGACTGTAAAGCAAATTATCGTTGTCAGATAATAAAAATAAACTCAAATCAGTAATAGACATGCTCTAAAGAAATTAGTTAAATTCCTTACAACTCCAATTAGATAAATCTGCACAAGAAACACTGCTGCAATCATACATTGATTTTAGTCAACAAAACATAATTAAAACATCCCATGTGCTGGAATTGGTACTCACTTTTTGCACTTACTTTCTTAGAAATACCTAGGAATAATCCATCAAATACTTCTCAGCTGATGCAGTTTTAACCTGGACCTGTGTTATTCTCAGTCTACCTGTAAAAGATACAGACCAAAAAAAAAAGTGTTCTGTTTAGTGGTTTTTAACTTATTTGCTATCCTAAATGAATTTAAAACAACTGCTAATGGTTAGACAGGACTCGTAAAATAATCATCTAAACATGCATTGTTCCTAGTGTAATGTCACTGTACTAGAGTATGCTTATTCATCCCATGGAAAGAAATACATATTTTTAAACACTAACTAAGGCTTTCTATGCAGTACTTAGAATTAAATGCCTCTGCTTGGCTATCTGTGCAAACATCGACCTGTTTGCCAGGAGATTGTTTTACCAACTTGTGTTTGGTACTTCCAAGGGTTTCCGATTAACATGGTGGCTGTTGTGTGATTTTACAGTGAAAAAACCTTTTAATTTATGTCACTACCCCAAACATTTCCTTTTTAAAGTCTTTTACCTTTGTAAGATCTTACACAGATGCTTCTTCCTCTTTCCACTCACATCAGAACATTTTGCCTTATCTGAGTTGCTTGTGGTATCGAAAAGCCTCAGTTCAAAAGAAACAATGCATGTGTGACAAACCTGTCAGGCAACAAGCAGGAGTCTCAACGAAAATGTAGCAAGGTACTGAGGCTCCTCTTCTTTTATGCCTTTCATTAGCTGATTAGCCTCAAACCCCTTCTCTTAGCTCCTTTTCACATCTCAGGGAGACAAAGTCCTATAGGAACTGTGGAGGTGGAGAAACAACCTCCTTTCATTGAAAGCCATATTTGCCAAGGCCAGCAACTCTCCCAGGCTAACCATTTTGCTTGATATGCGTCTAATTTGCATACACTTGGGTCTTGCAGAATTGAAAAAAATCAAAACAATTAAGAAGTCTGAATGGTGTGGTAGCAGGCTATTATAGAGGTATTCTTCCACTTCTTTCGTTGGAAATCCTGTTTCTGCATATATGGTCCAGAACTACATTGACCTTTTAATCTTGCCAATTTTAAATTAATTTGAATCCAAGCTATCCACTGAAAAGGTACAAAGGTCACCTTTAAATAACTGCACTGCTACATTGCCTTTTACTCCATGGTCCACATCCTTTGGCTTCTTCCCATTAATTCTGCTTCTTGAGCAGCCCTCTTTTCTACTGATTGTGTACAGATTATTTCTCCCCACATGCATTTTTTGAAGCTGCATCTCATTTTGTCATTTCCTGCCTAAGGTTTCTAATCGCTCTATCTTCACTGATTTATGCAGTGCTTCCCAATTTGGATCATCTGTGATTTTAATTAACATGTACTCTTTTCCTGTCTTTTGGCTAATGAATGAAGATGTTTAAAGAAGACTGGACTCAAGACTGCTCCCTGATGTTCCCCTACATGAAAACTCATGCGATTCAATGCATCTTCATTTATTATCTTACTTTGCTAATGGCTCTGTGGATGGTTTTTAATCAACATCATAGGGTCCTTATCTAAGCCAATCTGAATTAATTTAGTGAGTCTCCTCTCTCACTGGTGTTCACTTCAATGAGAGGGAAAACAAAAGCTGAAGAGGCCATCGCTCACCAGAATGCTTTTCTGGGAGATCTAGATATGAGGAGGAGGTGAGAATAAATAATTTATTCTTCTCTCTTGGGATTCTGGTACATTTATGGTCCACCACCACCATAATACCTATACTTCTCCTAATTTTTAAAATATGTATTGTTAAACTACTTGCCAAGGTAGGGAAGTGCTATTATTCCCACTTTAGTAAATAAGCTCCAGAGCAGAGACAATGAGGAGGTGATCGGCTCTTCTTTAGCAATCGTGGTTACAGATTGAGAGGTTACACTTGGTTTTGAATTTAAATCTCTCTTCTGAAGGTGTATTGCAATTGTATCTATATTGCAATCTGAATGACATTTTGAAAGGCTCAGAGCATGCAAGTTCTTAATCCAGACCACTGGGTATAGAATATGACATATATTAATATCTGTTGGATCTGGTCCTAAAAGTTATCTGGGTATCTCCTTCTCATTCAGCTGGTTGTGGACATTTTCTGAAGAGCTGGAACAATGTGTTGTCCTTTTGATGTTATACAGAAAGTATGTACAGGATTTGAATACAGATCTGCAATGTTTACAATGTATTCTCCACCTTTCCTATCAGGAGGATGATAATGTCATGTGGTGGACATTTAAACCCCAGTCACTGCTCTGTGGCTGCATTTTTCTCTTCCCCAAAAAGTAGGTTCTCGTCCTGTCCACATGCTCAGCTTCCTCCACTGTCATCTCCCAATAAAAATTTTTCAAGCAATAGTTACATTCCTTTTGCATGAAAATTAAAAAAAACCTTTCTGCTACAGGAAAGAAGGGTTAGGAAAGGTATTGGCAGTATGGACTTACTTTACGTGAGCAATTTATTTTCTGAAATACTAGTTGATGATTCTGAATCAGCTCTGAAATATTCTCAGAAACTTCAAGATATGCATTTTTTAATAAAAGCCAGAAGGACTCTAAAAATTATATATAAATATACTCTTCCCTCCCACCCTTCTCACCAATCAAAACTCATGGAGGAGAAAAAAAAAGGGAAAAAAAAAGAAAAAGGAAAAGGAGCAAATATTTCCAGGAACATCAGGAGCCATAGAGAAATGAATCATGAACTAAGAAATGATCTAAAGGAGCACAGACAGAGGTAAAAACAGGCAGAAGAAAATTTATAAAATATTTGCAGGAGCAAAATTTATAAATACACACTATATTTCTTAAACACATGTCAAAATTAATATGCAGTCTTGCTTCTGCCTTTTTCATTAATACATTTAGTGCCAAAAGACACGTAGGGCAAAATGTTTTTCACCAATATTCTGCTCATATCAGGAAATAATTGCACCTTTTTTTTTCCCACTCCAAACTTTTAAACATGGCCTAGTCGGAAATGAATTGCCTTAGACTTGCTAAAAATAAGCACAAGAAACTTAATCGAAATCCATCACCGGTCCAACTTACACTATACACAACTTCAGAGAGGTGTAATTAGCAGTGCATTGTAATAATTTATTATTGGTTTATAAAGCCTGAACAATCACAGCAAAAATGGGGCAAATGGGAAGCTGTGTGCCAGACAGATTATTCCGTTTTATATTAAGACAGTTATTTTACCTTCCGTGTACATTCATCTATCCATACAATGGGAATGCTCCATTGAGAAGGATGTTGAATATCGAACCTTTGGCTCAATATGAAATACGAACTCTGAGGCACAGCTGTGATAATACTTCCATTTGCATTATGATGATTAACATTGCTCTGAATAGGAAGCATCCGGCAATATTAATTGCAGAAATAGTGATATTCCAATTGTCATAAATCACTGTGCAGTGTAATGCAAGGTCTCTGAAAACCCACTCTTTTTTTGTGTGTATGTGTTTTTTGGAGTTAATTTCAACCTCATTTTCACCAGGCTTTCCCATTTGTGTCTGTTGACAAGACAGTAATTACGCTTTTCTCTTGATTAACACATTCTTTTCAGTAAAGTCCCAAACAGCTTTCACATGAAAGGCTGAATTCAACAGAGCATGTTTTTTTCTCATTAAAGACTTAGCATTCACCCATAGTTAATTTATCACACAGATACTTCCTGTCTCATAGGAAGAAGGGTGGCCTTGAAGTTGATGCTCCTGATTCGATCAGAAGTTTTTTCCACAGCAGTTGAAATGAATGCCTTTTCAAATATGATGATTATTGAATTAATTTACTAAGTGAAAATAGAGGGGTGAATGGAATACGATTTCTCTACTAAAGCACAGATTTATCCTCACTTGAAACAATGTAATCTCTAAATGTCTACAAACATATTGAATTTTTACATATGTATTTGTGTCTTACTATCAGTTCAACATTTCCCCCTTCACTTCCATTTTTCTCCTCAAAACTGTATAGTAAAATTGGCAATATTCATCGATTAACCCAAGCGAACAACCTTGATGTTTCGTGCATCAGCTTTTGTAACAGCCATATGACGGAATCATTTATTTTGGTGTAGTACACTGTAACCCTAAAGAGCATCCAAAAATAAAAATGCTTTCATTATCAGTGTTGTTTAAACAAGACACCTGCGTCAGGGACCACACACAAGTTGAGAACAGTTTCTTGCCACCTGTACTCTTTAATACAGACTTTTGATGGTTGGATTGATTTGTGGTTTGCTTGCTTGGGGGCTTTTTGGATATGCTGTTTCTGAATGAATCATATATTCAAAAAGCAATTGGGGCAGGTATAAGGAGTGTTGACACTGGAATTAGTAGAGCTTTTCTGGGCTAGCCTGCTGCATTGGTCCATCCTTGATTAACTCAGTAGATGGATGTCCCTGATGTCCCTGAATTAACATGGTACCAATTGAATTCCTGATGACATTGTCCACTTTAAAAGAAAACACATAGCCCTCCCTAAGATAGAATCATAGAATGTAAGGTTGGAACGGACCTTAAGAAGTTGTCTTGTCCCACCCCCCATCAGTGATCAGGGACACCTTCACTAAGTTGCTCAGAGCTCCATCAAGCCTGACCCTGAATATCTCCAGGCATGGGGCATCCACTACCTCTCTGAGCAACCTGTGCCAGTGACCTATCACCCTCAGCATGAAGAATTTCTTCCTAATATTCAACCTAAATCTCCTCTTTTCTAGTTCAAAACCATTACCATCTCATCCTACTGCTACATGCCATAGCAAACAGATGGCATTAATTAGTGCCATCCGCAACAGAACATGGATGGTTCTCGATAGCCTGGCTGCTGTTGGGAGGCTGAGGGAAGGAGGTTGCAGTTGTGCCCTCACCAAGGATGTAATGACTATGCCTTTCTGGAAAGGACTATGTTATTCCCCATCTACAGGCCTGTTGCATATGAGCTAGAGGATCTACAAGCAATTAGACATATTCTGTAGTCCACTCCATCCCCACATAATGCTTTTAGAAGACATTTACCATTAAGCACATACTCAATCTCAGTGAAGTTAGCAGAGCTTCAATATGTACCTGAGGTCAAGTGATCCCTCAGAGCACCGTGGCTGAACAGGGACAGACTGAGGACTTGGAGGCACTTATGTCCAGGATTAAATAATTACATACATGCATAAACTGGTCACTGCTGCTTCTGATTGCCTCTGTGCTGCACATTTCTCCCCATCTCTTTTTCCATTATCACCCTCTGCTGTAAGTAATGACTGGGGGTTTGCTGCCTAACACAGGAGCTGAGAGGAGTGAAGCTGGAAGTGGAGGCAGTGCGTGCAGAAATGAGCTGAAAATCATCCACCCGAATGTAGCCCTGCTCACAGGACAACCTCTCATTATTTTGTTCCCCTGCGGAGAATGGAAAGGCATGGCTGATGTATTCAGAGATCATAGGCATGTTCCAAAAGGCAGCAATTGAAAGAAGAAGAGAGTCTTGTTGGGTTCGGCAGAGTCAAAGGATAACTTTCTGTAAGGCAGCGTATTCTTTTGCAATGAAGCCCAACCACCACCATAACCTTATCGCTCCCTACAACTAGCTGAAAGGAGGTTGTAGCAAGGTGGGTGTAGGTTTTTTCCCCAAGTAACAAGCAATAGGACAAGAGGAAATAGCCTCAAGTTGTGCCAGGAAAGGTGTAGAATGGATATTAGGAAAAATTTCTTACACCGAAAGGGATGTCAAACACTGGAACAGGCTGCCCAGGGAAGTGGTTGAGTCCCCATCCCTGGAGGTATTTAAAAGATGTGTAGATATGGTGCTTAGGGACATGGTTTAGTGGTGGACTTGGTTGTACTGGGTTAATGGTTGGGCTTGATGATCATAAAGGTGTTTCCCCAGTCTAAATGATTCTATGATTCTATGACTTTATAAACATGCTCCAGACACACACATCCTCTCTTTTCACACCAAATCAACACCATGTGTAGAAATGATTCTATGAAATATTTATTGGCTTTGGTCTAATGTTTCATTGCTATAAACTGACAGCTTGTCATCAGAAAAAATCAAATGATTATAATTATCATCATGATCACCATCCACACAGTCAGCCCTAGGCGGGAAATGCATGGGGAAGGCAAGCTTAGAAAACTAGCAGGAGGTCTTTCTCACCAGCCCATAGGAGGTGGCAAGATTTGCCCAGAGGGACCAACATCACCAGACACAGATTCGTTTGGGAAAGAGTTAAGGCTTGCAATCCTTCTTTCTTTTTGACTAAAAGGAAACAAGGGAGGAACATTAAAGGGAAGATGAAGATGCAGGCTAAGCCTTCCTGGGGGAAGAACTGCAAAAGCAGTTAAGCCTGGAGAGCTGCTCTTTCCAGAGGAACCTCTTCTTTTTCGCCCTCACATCAAGCCTATTTTGAACCTCATCAACCAGGATGGCTCCCAGAAGAGTGTTTTGCACATCCCAATCTGTTCCAATTGTGTCCTAGGGGTCATTTCACAATATATTTCTCTCTGCTGTTGTGAGGTTTTTTGGTTGGGGATTTTTACATTTTTTTAAGAAGGGTGATGCTGTTTTTTAAGCAGTTGGAGGACTACATTTGTAGAGCAAATTGGAAAAGGCTTCATGGTGGAGGCTTCTCAGAATTAAGATAATTTTCTCAGTGTGTAATAATTTCAGGTGAAAAATTGGATTTCTGGGAAAGCAGAAGTAAAGGATGTGATGTGTTCTGTTGAGCTTTGGCAGAATTACATCTTAATGTTCATCAAAGAATAACTGTCCTTGTGCTTTTTGTGTATGGAGCTCTTCCTCACTTGTGGCAAGAACACCTGATATGCTTTGCACAAAGAGTTGGCTTTTAGGTTTTATTTTTAATCATGCATAAGTATCTAAGTCAACATTGCTTGAGTATGCTTTGGTCATCATAGATTTCTCTCAGCTAACTTAAGGTATCTACATACTAGATGTTGAAGTGCTATCAAACTAGACTCACTTGGATGTCTAATACTGAGTTACATAAGTTAATGACCAATGAGACCCACACAAAGCTATGTTTTCACACTGTAAATTAGTACCAATAATTCTAACGTTACCTTGAGAAAGGCTAAGCAGCATTTCAGTAATGACACTATTCAACACATTATTGTTGACCACGATAATAAATTCAGTAAAAATCTTATTTTATCAAGGCAGGAGAACTTAGGGACAGAATAACCTGTGTTTGTCAGCTGAAACAAAGAAACTGGACATGTTGATGCATTGATTTTAGATTTCAGGTGCAGTAAGCAACTCTATAAGAATGCAACAGTTTCTTTCTCATAGTGAAGTTGGTCCTTTATTAGCAGAGTGTAAAATTAACATACCCATCTGATCAGGGCTTGAGAAGCAGTTTAGAAAACCAGCTTTCCTGCACATGTAAAACCTTTCTCTAGAGCTTACTGCAAAATTCACTTTGAGATGCTCATAATCCACAACACTAAATTCAAAGCTTTGAAATATGTCTTCTATGCAATAGCATCTCCAAAATAAATATTTTCCTGACCTACTGTGAAAACAAAAATGTCGTCTTTGGCTTCTGGATAATTTTTTCAGCTACTCCTTTTTCTGTGGGAAAAAAAAAAAATATTTTTTCTGATGGGTTCATTTCATAACTAGAAACATTTCTTCCTGGCCCGTTTGAACTGTATATTAAAAATGTCCTTCCCAAAGAAAGAATTTCTGTATTGCCTTGGAAGGTATCGCAGTGTGTTTCTCAGTTCACAACAGATGTTTCTATAATTGTTGCTCAATTGTTGTCCTGTAACGACTTCAGGTCTTTCAGCACAGTCTCACCGACAATAAAACATAATCTCACCATCAATACACTTTTCGTTAAAGCTGTTAAATGGAAGTCATAATCTTTCCCTTTATCCAATGCTGATCTATAATCCAAACCCCTTCAAATGCTTTGCAATGAAGGGTAATTGCTGCCCCTATTTTTTTGCCAGTGGGTAGGTAAGCTGACATTGAGAAGTTTACAGGAGCAAAGCTATTGAGCTCGAGGATGGAAAACTTGACCCTGATAAAGGCTGGCTATTGTGAGCTAAGCTATGTGGAGCCCATGTTTCTCATTGACTACAAACACTACTGTGTATCACCTTATACATGCTATCTGGTCATTTTGTAGGGTTTTGTACATCTGAACTTTGATGTACCCTGGCTTGAAAATGCTTGATTTGAGGAAAATTGTGACTTACTTGCAATGTTTTTATCCCACCTGCCACAGATAATTCAAAAACTCCACTGCAACCTTTATGTTCGGAAATTTCCTAAAACCACAGTAAGCATAAAAAATGCCAGACACCAATGAATAACAAGGTGTACAAAGCAAAAACTCCCAGTATAAACATAATAACAAATTAATGGTATGTGAAATGTATAATAAATAATCTTTTAATATATTTTTAGAAGTCTTTTTCTCAGAAATTAAAATATTCTGCAGCAGCTGGAGTAAACCAATAGGTAGATTGGAATAGATAGTTCTGTACTACTTGGAAGCACATTGTGTCTGAGATGGGTTTGAATAACCTGTTCCTTAATTTGTAATTGATTTACTGGTGTAAATCAACTGGTTGTTGCATTATTGAGACCAGTACCATGTGAGCAGAAAGCAAGGACACTGAACCTTAAATTTAGTGCTTCTAGGTTGGGAGGATGTGCTCCTCCCAACCCAGAAGCCTCCTTGCTTTCCGAGAGTGTAACATTCTTGAGGAGACTGTCAAGAATGGAATTCACTCAAGGTGTACCATGTGGCAACTTCTTCATATACTTGGGACCTCTGTCACAGCCTTTCTCCTCCAGCTCAGTGTGATCATACCCCAACACGTAACAGACACAACCATCTGATGCATCTCCTGGGCTGGTAAGTCTGACACAATACTTGAGAAAGATCTACACCTTTCCAAACCATCAGAGAGGCCAGGACAGATGTCCTAGGATGTTCCAAATAGCATAAAGCGACATAAATCAAACCTTTAATCCATCAGAAAATGAATTTATAACTGCATTCTTTCTCTACAGCTCACCATGTGCTATGCGTACCCTGTTGCAGCACTTAGTGGCCTGTTCTGCTAGCTGTCGTGATGAGGTAAATGTAGGCATGCTGTGATGTCCTCCCTGGAAAACATGGAAGAATTCACCTCCTGCATTTAGGTGGCCTATTGCCATTTGAATGGCTTTAACAAGAGTCCACACTGCAAAGGAGCAATCAAGGCTAGAGCTATGAAAAGGTTTTCATTTGTGGTCACAGAAGAGGACTGTGGCCTCCAAATGCCCTTCTCTTCCTCCTTTGGCTATCCTGGAAGCCCATGGTGAATAATTTAGATACTTCTGGGAAGTCCCAAGAATGAAGTGCTATTAAAAAAGGTCAAAGCAACCCCTTTATGTGGCTGGCCGTGCACACACTCATGTATCTACATATATATATATATACACGCATACATATATATAGTAATGAAATTTGCTGTTATCAAAAGAACTTCAAATACCAAATGAGGGCTGAACAGCTAGAGCTAGATTGGCATATTATACTGTACTATAATGATAGCACAGGAGTAGTTAATTTCCTTCCAGAGTCAAAATGTCTCTCCTTCTCAACTGGAAAGCCTGAGGTGGCTGAGCTGCCTTCACTTTTTGTTGAATATGTATGATGATATTAAAGGCTATATTTTCATTAGGAAGATGCCGTGGGTCAGAATTTCAGGGTTTTTCCTAATTTCCCTTAGAAGAAGGAACAATGGGTGTTCTCTCTCCCATCTTGCCAGAGAGAGGAAAGAGCAAGCACTTGTGTGGTGCTCAGTGGCCAGCTTGGGCAAAGACATGCTGAGGTATCAGCTACATAGAAGAACTCACAGATTCACAGGATCACAGGATGGTCGAGTTGGAAGAGACCTCTGGAGATCATCTGGTCCTGCCAGAGCAGGGTCATCTTGAGCAGATTGTGCAGGACAGCATCCAGGAAGGTTTTGAATGTCTCCAGAGAAGGAGACTCCACAACCTCTCTGCACAGCCTGTCCCAGTGCTCTGCTACCCTCACAGTAAAGAAGTTCTTCCTCATGTCCAGGTGGTACTTCCTCTATTCCAGTTTGTGCCCGTTGCTTTTAGTCCTGTCCCTGATAAAAGACTGTCCCCATCCTCCTGACCTCCATCTCTCAAGGATTAATAAGCACTGATAAGATCGCCCTCCAGTCTTCTCTAGACTAAAAAGTCCCAAGTCCATCACCCTGTCTTCATAAGAGAGATGTTCTTGTCCCCTCAGCATCTCAGTAGTCCTTTTTTGTACTCTCTCCAGTACAAAAAAGTTTTTGTCCTTCTTGACCCAGGGAGCCCAGAATGCACATAATATTACATTTATTACAGAATTCAAACCTCTCGATAGTCACACCCAGATGCAAAAGTCCCACTCACTTCCGACCTCTGCCAGAAACAACTTCTGTGTCACGGGAAAAGCCCCACCGCTAAGCCTTGCTTCAGAACTTCCTTCTACTCATTTCCTTAATAAAATGGGAACATGCCTTCTGTCGAGTGCTGGGACTGCAAGACAGAACCTGTTTAGTGAGATGCTGTAACAGCCTGTCCGTCAGACCTGTCACAAACATCTTTACAGCTGTGATTGTGCCACGGATAGTTCACTGGATTATTTCTGTAAAGTATAACCAGCCTCATTGTTCTCCACCCTCTGAACAATTAATAATTCGTATAAAAATACCATTTCATTTTCTTTAATAGGAAATTCGGAATTCTCCAATGGTATTAGCCCCCCCTCCTTGCTACCTCCCAGGACAAAAATGTACAAATGGCATTTCAGTTTGACTTTGAGCTACTCTTCCTCATTTCATTAGTTAATGCATCTCAAGGGGGGCTTGAAGCTAATGTTATAATCTTGAGCAAACTGATGGGATATTTCTCCGCACAATAGAGGCTGAATAAAAGCAAAGGATCCTCATTCACACACACATACCCGCCTTGCCTGCCCCGCAGCTAGCTCTGCTCCCAGCAGCTCCATCCCTCCCAATGATGCTGCATACTGTAGAACCACATTTTACCCCCTATCAATAGATTTCCATCGCTGGAGAATGAGATGAATGAGAATGACGTTCCTTCAGACCTGTTTTTGTAAAGCAAACCTATATCCATAGGAGCAATTAGTCCCCTGCTGTGAGTTTAGACACGCCAGCTATAGTGCAGCTGCTTTCTGTTGCCAGCACTAAATTTTCCTCAGTACTGGATCAACGTGTTTAAACACTTTGATCTTCTTTATCTCAGCAACGAGATTTGAAAGCCTCCTGGATGAACAAGCTTTCTTTCGGGTGCAACTCCATCTTATCCACCATTTCAGTGCTGACCTGAAACTTTTGTGCTTTATTTACTGGAGAGGCGTCATCTTTTGAAATGGCTTCTCACATCCTCTCAGAAAGATTTTATTCCCTCCCCCCCCCCCCCCCCCAACACTGAGCTTTAAGTAACGGTACTTCTAACAGCAGATAAGAGGCACAAAGGGGACTCAGTCTTATACACAGCGATTCAGAATCATCTTAATCTCCGTCACGCACTTTCCAATTTTCTTTTTAAGCTCCCGCAGCACAGTGTGCTCCAAACACAGCTGAGAACTTGCTATTTAAGCTGCCTTATTACTGTTATGCTATGAAAGCTTAACTAATGTTTACAATATACGAGCAGAAATAAACTGAAGCAACGGAACATGCACCTTGGACGTGGGTACAGCTAGGGAGATGATGGGAGATAAGAATTAGTGCCACCATCCTCTTTCTGATGGGTTGAAGCTGACTCAGTTTTCTCCCCTCACCACGAGCAGGAGTAAACTCTTAGTGATGCAAAACTACTGAGTAGGAAAAAACAGGGAGTGACTGTCAGTCTTATTCCTCCAACCACTGCAGAATTCCCAAGCTTCCTACCCAAACCAACTCTCTGTCCGTTTGTATGCTTGTGAATGGAGAATCCAGCTCAGATCTCATTAGTGAAATTACCAGTCTGAGCTTTGGACTGTAGATTGATTTAACCCCAAACTGACCTAATTCCCTCTTGTTTAAAATGTTACCTCCTGTGATAAAGGGTTTCATGGCTCGAAGAAACAGACGGAAAGAGATGGAAGAGCCCACAGAGTTTCATTGATATTATAATTTTTTGGATGTCAGGACCAAATTAAGAGGGCTGCACTCTTTCTCAGAAATGCAGACAAGGCATTTTCCTTCACCCTAGTCTTTTTATGCTGGCAGTGACGCAGCTCTGGAATAAACAGCATCATTAGAGACTTTTTCTTTGTGAAGGTTTGTTCCCTAGGCATGATTTTAATAGTGCAGACAAACAGAAGAATTGATGGAGAGACAGATAAATGAGTCAAAACTGAGGTGAAGATTATTTCTGCTGTAGTTTGAGTACTTCCACCCTGCACCGGCTGGTTTTATTACACAGGTGGATGGAATGTGCTCTGCTCCATTTCCAAGGGAGCCACACAAACCCAGCGTAAATCAGTCAGCAAGTGCCTTGAACCGCACATATTAGGAATGCTAGCGAGAGGAATTCCAAAATGAAGCGTGTTTAGACAAAGAGGTGATTATTGCATGGAGAGAAAAGGAGTGCGAAAATTTCAGCTGGAAACAGGAAGGGAGCACAGTAGCTCAGGGAGGTGGAAAGTCTGATGCTGTATTTATGCAGCCTCACAAATGGGGTGATTTCAGTCTCCTGTATACGATACAGTAATATTTACTGGAAGTGAATATCACAGGCGGTTCCCAAAGAGGATTTTGGAGGCTGGCCTTATAATATTCATGCCAGAGAGAGAGACAGATTTTGGTTTCATTTACAAAGGGTCTGCCCAGGTGTGCTTTTATGGACGCCGATGGAGTTATGCAATACAATGCAGAATGGAGTCAAATGATACCGAAGTGTCTTATATTTGCATTGCAGAGAAAGGAAGGGAGAATGGAGTGGTTGTATCACTGTGTGCTGCACCTTGGACCATAAAAACGCATTCCCAGTGGGCTGGCACCTGCTTAGATAAATGGTTTACTTGAAATACACAACGCAGTAGAGCTCATACGTTTATCCGTACAGCACTAACATAAGCTGCCAGCTGTGGCCAGTCGTCCAATATGTTCTCTCTCCATCTATGACATACGAAACCATATGGAACCATCTACCCATTAGGCAGAGATCATTTTCAGGCAGGAAGGTTTTCTGACACAATTATTAGCTGTGACGTTCTTGACCAGGAACAGACTGAAATAGGCAGGAAACAAAAAGGGGCTTATGTTGTCTTAAAGGGTCATGTGAAGAATTTTCTGTTTTTAAATCATCTTTCATGATGGTTTTTTCTTTTTTTTTTTTTTTTTTAAGGAGAGCCTTTTATTACTCAGCTTAATATGATTCTGCTACATGGGTTACTTTTCTCTTCACCCACTTCTGTGTTGAGACATCATGATGCAGGAGGGCTACTGGTTTCCCTGGAGTTTGGGTTTGATGAGGGCCAGCAGACAGGTACGTGACTTGCTAGAAATAATCTGGTATAGGAGCAATTGCTGCAAACACTATTTGCAAACAAGTGGTCCCAGAACTGGGATTCAGCTGAATTTCCTCCCTAAGCGACCTTCTCACATGCTGTGGGCTTTGCGCTGAACCAAAGCTAAACACCTTATATCAGCATAAAATCAAAGGAAAACAGTGACAAAACAGAGTCACTGAATGAGTTCAATAATATCTTTATTGAGACAGAAAATCCTATTAGGGCAGTTTGCCTGCTCTCAATCTGGAATAACTCAATTATTCTTGATTTGCACCAATGCAAATGAGATGAGAATCTGCCCCCAGAACACTTGCTAGCTATGCTCATTGACATGATCAGAAGTACAGTGTTCCCTATAATCAGCCCTGGTTTACGTCTAATGGATATAAGCAGAGACAAGAGCCTCAGGCATTTCAGGCTCTGTAGTGAATAGCTGATCCCCCATCTGCCCGTAGAGTATGTAGATTACGTACGGAGAATCTAGGAAGCCAGTTTTTGGAATGGTGGGGTCCCCAAATGTGCCTGAAATCAGGAAATATTTGTAAATACTGCAGCATTCAGAGATACTGGACCTCTCCCCCCGTGTGCATTGGGCCTCCTCTAATTCAGGAGAAAAACTTCTGAGTTAAATCAGCATCCAATTAAAATCAGCTTTGACCCTTGATTCAGCATGGCCTATGCAAGGAGGAGAAAGATGGCATAATTACTGCTACTATTAAAAAAAAATTCACCTAGCATCCTAATGCTTGATTTGGGCTCTTACACTCTAGTGATTTGAGGTAGATACTAGTCACTAGACATCAGTTCAAAACTCAGCTGTGCGAAGTACAGGCTTCATAGATGACTTTAAACACAGGTAAAATTTTGTGGTCAGCTACTGTCTTCTATCTGACACAGCAATGTCCAAAGTCCAGCCCTTTTCTTCTCTTTCCCTTTTTATAGGAGCTGGTCAACACTGAAAGGATCTGGACCTGAGAAACAAGCTTTGTGCTGTTCTGCTCGCACTCTCATATTATGTGCTCTAGAAAAAAGGGAGATCGACAAGTGCTTGTGATCCCACCATCGCCCACAATTAAGACAGTAAATGGGTAACCAAGAAAAAAGGTGGGATTTTTTTAAAGTAATCTTGCACAAGAGTAGGTGGGTCTCTGCAAATGTTCAGGTGATTGGGTGTGTTTTCCCTAGGCAAATAATGGTTTTCCGCAATATTTTCTTGCATAGAATCATAGACTCTCAGACTGCTATCACTCCATGCCCTTGTGAACAGTTCTTCCCCAGCTTTCCCATAAGCATCTTTCAGGGACTGGAAGGCCGCTATAAGGTCCCCCCTGGAGCTTTCTCTTCTCCAGGCTGAACCAGCCCAACTCTCTCAGCCTGTCTTCATAGAAGAGGTGCTCCAGCCCTTGGATCATTTTTGTAGCCCTCCTCTTGAAGCAGTCCAACAGGTCCAGCTGTGCCAGTTTCTACAGTGTTGTAGACCTAGACCTGAAATCTTCCAGTGTTCACACTGGTGTTTATCAGAGCACTGGTGAGAAGAAAACAACCAAGGACCTTTTCAAGCAGACTAGGAGTTACTCTCACCATCACTGAACACTGTAATGTGTAGTAAGTGGAGGTTTCAGACAATTTTTTCCTAGCTAGATGGCCATATGCATCATAACAGATGCAGTAAGCAAGAATTCATATCTTACACTTCAGAATTTTTTAGGCACCTAATTACATGCAACACAAAACACCCGAAGTGGGAACCTTAATCCTCCGCCTAGTTAATGGAGACATTTCCAGATAAACTAACATTTAAAACTAACATTTAACTAACATTTAAAATCAGATGGTGTGAATGCACCAGCAACTGTCAACAAGGAGGTAATAAGAGCCAGTCCTGCCCAGAGAAAGAGCACTAACTGGGAAGCAGGATACAAGGATCTATATCGAATAACCTCCATATGTTAATCTTTCCAGGGACATTAGCCCACAGTTTTTGAGTCCTACTTTGCTGGCACTCCAGTTAATAGAGGATGCTGTTGTCCATCTGCTAGTCCAAATCAGTTGTTCCAGCAGTTGTGTCTTTTTCACATGATCAGGGACACTTTTGTGATGCTCGGATGTTTCTAAAAGTTTTATTTTCCTGAGCTACAGTACTGAACAGCACTGGCATGTTGGCATCTCAAGAGGTTTCTAGTACTTCAACAGTTTAGCTTGAACATTATAAACTCAGTTCTTTTTGCAGTCATTTGTTTATTTTTATGACACTGTGACAATCATTTTCCCACTGATGATTTGCCTTTGTTCCTGTAGCTGCTTATACTTCAACAGCATGTCTTTATCATGAATACTTGATGTTTTTTGAAATGCCACATGCAAGCATGTCACCACACAAACATTTTAGCTCAATACCATGCCATACCATATGTTATTAGTTCAACCCATTGCTCTCCCATCTTTAAATCCATAGCAAAATTCTCTTCACTCATGTTCATCATTGCCAGCTACCAAATCAACTTATCACTTCAGCTTCAACATGTATTTCTCTGCCTTAGACTACAGAAATCTGGATCAGATAGATAAGCTTCCTAAACCTACAGGATTTATTGATTAGGATTATAGAGATCATAATCAATCAGGAAGTGATAAAACAAGTGAACCTATATGCTTTGATACATACTGCAAACCTTACAAGGAGTGGCTGAGAGAACTGGAGTTGTTTAGCCTGGAAAAGAGGATGCTGAAGGGACACCTTATCACTGCCTACAGTTACCTGAAAGCAGGGTGTAGAGAGGTGGGTGATAGTCTCTTAGGCCAAGCAACAGGTGATAGGATGAGGGGGAATGGCCTCAAGCTGCACCAGGACAGTTTCAGATTAGACATTAGGAAAAAGTTCTTCACTGAAAGGGTTATCAGGCACTGGAACAGGCTGCCCAGGGAGGTGATTGAGTCACTGACCCTGGATGTGACCCTGGGTAGACAAGGTGCTCAGGGATATGGTTTAGTAGAGGAATGGTTGGACTCGATGATCTCAAAGGTCTTTTCCAATCTAGTGATTCTGTGATTCTATGATACATATGTACAGACAGGTTGTTGAAAACATAAAGATCCATAAAAATATTTCACAGTGCCACCAAAATTTTATAAATCTCCGTGCTTTCATAACTGTATTCAAACAAAACATCCCAGGAACTCAGCAAAACTTTGATAGGTGTTCCAACCTGGCACTTCTGCTTTGTTCAGTCTTTCCCTACGTTTTGACACCTACTGCAAACAGTACTACACCATCAGTGCCAACCTCAAAGAGAGTATCCAGAGAACACAGTTGATTGATAGTAACAAAATTCATCTCAAGCACAAAGTTTTGTGGATATGTGAAGGACTAGCAAATACTGCATACTCTACAAAAAAATGTTGTCAGCACACTTGCAGGAGAAGCAAGCTCCAGAGCTGCCCATCAGCCAATTTCAAAGCCACTGCCCTGAGATTCTGGAGAAAAAAAAAAATTAAGGGAAGTTGACTGTTTTATTTGTCACACTATGTAGTGGAAGAAATTCTGCAGGAATATTTTTTGTCACAACTTCTTGAGCACCTCTTGGCAGAAGTAGAAGCCAACTTGCTTGGTGGTAGAATGTAACAGAGATTATATCAAACTTTAACAGGATCTGAATTCCTTCTTATTTCTATTTTAGTTAGTGATTGGGAAGAAAAGGCCCAAAACACTCGTCAAGGCAGATCAAGCTATAAGTTCTCCTTCAGGCTGCAAAGCTAAGGTGCCAGTAAGCTGCTTTTTGAGAAGGCCCTGGCACATTAATTCCCCGGTGTTGAAGATAACAAAACAGACCTTTATACAGGTGAGACCTAATTGGAATTACCCCGGATTTTCATTAACTTCAGACCTATATTGACACCAATGAGGAATTAAAGTGAAGACTCATTTTTCTTCTGTAGCAGGCAAATGCCTGCACAGATCCCAGAATGAGACATGCATCTTGTCCAGTGCTACCATTCAATAGATTTATGACTCATTTTTACCTGATACCTTTCCCACTTGTTGCCTACCGAGACATGATGTCTTCTGGGGTAGGGTCTGTCCTACTTGTCTTTACTTGTAGACTGATGTTGCCTGTAACTACAGCAGCATCAAACTGCTGCAGCTGCATTCAAATGCAAATACTCAAAATGACAGAAAAAAAATGTTTACACCTGTATCACATCTTTCCTGTGTGGGAAGGGGAATCAGCTGCAAAAGTAGAAGGCAGGTCTGCTGTGATGCAATATTATGGCTTGTAATGATATAGTTATTTTAGCAGGACACTTCTATTCTCAGCTGACATACTGCTAAAAACTTCCAGCGCTCAGTCAGGCTGTGCTGGAGCAGAATCTCTCACAATGCTGCTGCAATCCTGACTCGTACCTGTGGATGTTACTGTAAAGCAAATAACAAATGATAAAAAGCAGTAATCGGACATGAACGACATGCACTGTGCTGTCACGGGTAGGCAATACAAATTACTGGCAGAAATTTTCTCTCCTCCCCTGTATTCTGCTCTAGGTGACAAGCTCTTTGTTAACTTTTCCTTCACTGTTAGCAATGAAAATGTGCATATGTAGCAGCTAGAAACTCAAGCTTCCCACGGGGACTGTTAATCCTCCGCTCCTTGGTCCTGCGCTCAGTTCCCTCAGTCACTTTTCCCCTACGGATCCAGTAACAGGAGGAGAAGCCGTGCCGGAAAGAGGAGGAGAGCAATAATTAACCACAAGGAATGGAGAAATGGGACTGGTTAGAAAAAGCAAGACACAATGGCATGTCAAACAGCAAAACATCAGCGCTTAATGGTTTAAACAAGTAACATGAAAGCCTTGTTCTTTCTTGTGTAGTGACACAGGACTCTCCCTATCCACAGAAATATCTCACCATTAAAGGATAATATTAAACAATCAGATCTTTAATAAGCCACTGGAAACCCAGAGGCACAATACAGACCCCCTTTGTTTATCGCAGACCTTATACGCTCAGAGGTCTTCAGATGAATGAGGTGCCAGACAGCAGTCTGGGAAGGCCGGGGGTGTTAACTCAACACCCTCCATCAGCTTCACCAAACCATCACCGCACACACTCAGACTCCACCCCATCTTTCCCACAGTGGCTGAGGATAAGGAGGGAAATATTCCAAAACTATTAAAAAAGCTGAAGTAATTGTAGTTCTATCTGAAAGTTGGGGTTTATTGCATATATTTGTTATGTGAATGACATGCAGAGAAAAAAACCCTTAGCTTTGATGAGTTCAACAGTAAAACCCCAAGAGTCATACACTTGCTTAAGCAGGGGCATCTAGTCCTGTTTGAGATCTCCTGGGGGATCTTGCCCGTCTCCTGCATATCTTTTGGAATACCTTTTGTCATCTCCCACAGCAGTGAATGCCCATGTCTAGGTACCTGATTCAGTCTATACTGGGCTACAATTTCACCCTAAGGCTAGTTTGTGATGAGACAACAGAGTTTGCAAGAAACTTCCTTTTCTTTCTTGGATTACAGTAGCAGTCAGTCCTCAGAGAACAAAACACAACACTGCAGAGGCAGAATGAAAATGTGTGACCAGTGTGCAGCTTGTTTACCCAGTCTGGCTTGCAGCATGGGGAGCAAATCAGGCATTTCAACCCACAGCAAGCAGTAGGAAAAAAAACCCTAAAAATAAAACCAACTTAGGTTTGGATGTTGGGTCTTTAAGATTTTTCCTATTTGTAGACTGGAGTTTCAAAGCTGTAACCTCATAAATTGGGATTTGCCTAATGCCTCAGATAAAGCACACTGAGTTCTGCTCTAACGCCAGTTCTACACCTGCATGATGGAGTCACCTTCCATATGTGTACCACTGGGACACTAACTCCACATTCATTTCATTGCAAGCATTAGATCTAGATGCAGAGAGACAGCTTCAAGAGTGGGAACTTTTGAAGATCCATCCAAATCCTTGATTAAGACAAGGAAACCCCAAGCTACCCGTGTAATGTTTCTCTTTCAACAGCAAAGAAATGAGGAAGAAGGAAGAAATGAGGATTCTGTGCTTTGCACATGGGCTGGCCTGGCAGGTTCTGCTCTGGGTTTTCTTCACATCCATCTATAAGCACAGTCATTTGGGAGTCACTTGACTCACAGACTTGGTCAGACTCATGGCAACTTCCCAAGCACTCACAGCCTGTTCTAAGAAAAGAGATCCAGTGCTATCTTTAAAACCGAAGCAACCTAGAGCTCTGTCCCATTAGCTCTGCAGGACAGATAAGTTCCAAAGCACTTTGGCAGGAAATGTGTATCTGACACCTTTCTCTTCTATGATGCTTCTCCAAGTAGACTCCTAAGCTAAACCACAGCCTTTGATAGGACACTTGGTAAAAAAAAAAGGGGGGGATTTGGAAGGTATCTGGCAAAGATGTCCTGCTGAAGAACTGGTTGATAATGCACATTGTGCCCAGAAAAATCCTTTGAGATTACACTTCATCAAGCTTGATGATTCCCTCTATGAAGAGTAATCTAAAAAAGTGCTGAAGCACATGCAAATAGGTAAGCGAAACCCTTCACAAAGTGCAACCCCTCTCTGAAAGGTGTTATTGAGAATTAAATGCATGTGGGCTGGGTGAAAATTCCTCATTTGCACCAGGACAAGAGTGTATAACAGTCTCCTTTGCTCTTCCTCACTTCTCACACTTGCAGAATAAAGACTCCCAAAACCTGTAAAGCTGCCAGCGTGGTGTTTACACCTTGCTACAAAGAGCCACAAGCAGCAGGGTTTTGATCATGAAAAACCTTCTCCGGGGTGAAATAATCACATGAAGGGGGAGAGAGAGAAAACAAGTTGATATGATAGAAGAAGATACTATGTTTTTTCTTGAACTTATGGAGTCAATCAATGAGAATTTACAAAACTGCCAAGCCTCTAAGAAAATCCCTGGTGTGGGATGAGCTGACACACACTAGATTTGACCTTCCTTCTGTTTTCCCTCTTTTTCTAAGCGCTTCTGACAGAGGACTTAGATGGATTTGCCAGGCAGGTGAATGTGTGCATTTTTTTGGAAGGAGGCAGCATGGGCAGGGAATGGTTACAACCACAGATGTCCCACATTTGTGGTGCTTCTCTAAGCCTCCCATGCACACAAACAAGAGATGCTGCTGTGCCTCTCTCTTCACGTTAAGAGAGATAAAATCAGGTCACTTAAGGCAGGGAGAAGAAAGAATGAAACAAACATAGAGCTCAGAAATCACCACTGAGGGAACATCCTGTACATGTAAGAGCAACACAGAGAGACACATGAAATTCCTGCAGTCAGATTCCAGTTTTTTGGACTGTTCCCATCAGAATGTGTGGGTTTTTTTTTCCTGTCTTTGGTTCCCCACCTACAAAACGGGGACTATACTTACATAACCACCGTGTAAAGTGCATAGGGGGATTAGATGGCTTTTATTTGTTGTATAAACAGAGCTATGAAAGTGCCAAGGAGTACATTTAATAAATAAATAAGTACCTAGTTGTATTTTTACTTCAGTTTCTCACAGGAAGGTCAATCAAATCTTATTTTTTCTGCCACCCGCCCCCCAGAAAAAAAATAGTGCAAACCCCTTAACCCATCCTGTCCCTGATGGGCTGCCTTTACCTAAAATGACCTGCACACAAGACCTGCTTCTCTTGGTAAGCTATGTATGCGAGTCACAGTGAGCAGCACATTAAACAATAACAGATTGATTTGTATTTTAATAATCTGACCTTGTTTGAGCTGTACAGGCAATGGTGTTTTACATCCTATCATGCTGCAGACATGACAGGTTATGGATCCTTGTTACACTGCCGTGAATATTGAACAACTCCAGTGAAGGCTTCAGACTTCTACCACAGAAACAGAGATCAAAATAACTTTAAATACCTTGGAGTATTTAAATAACTTGGAAGTGGCTGCAGCCTTGCTCTTCAGGCTTTAATCTGCACAAGCTTGAGAGATTTTGTGCCTTTTGCATATAAGGGCTGGGGCAAATTTCTTTTTCAGCATACCCAAAGCCTATTTTATTTGTTCCCATCAGATTGACCTGGATTCAGCTGGCTTCCTCCAAGCAAAATTCACTGTACTGCTGAAGACAAAAAGGAAAAAAAGAGCCTTCAAAATTTCTGCCAGATGTAGTGACCCTCAGCTGAAAAAAAAAAATTCCATCAGCATATTATTTTATTTCTTCAGCTGATTTTCTTTTGTCTCCTAAAAGCCTGTGGGACACAAAGACAGCACTAACTTTCCTCCCCATCACAATGTTCAGTGATAACATTAGCTGACCCACTTCAGTGCTGCAATGAGTTATGACTGAAGGCAAATTGACTTTCCTGTCTTTTCATAATGCCTATCAAAAAAACTTACTTTTTTTTCAATCATTATGAGGGTTTACCACTTATGGAAAGTCCTTTCTAGGGAGAAGGAAGCTGACATGATTAAGGTAAAGATGATAAATAGCAATTTAGACTGTTTAATAAACAGTCTTTTGCACATCGCACAAAAGGATGCCTGTAAGAAGTCTGGATTAACAGTGGAGTGTTACTTAACACTGCTTTCCAGTCTTTGGCCAACTCTCAGTACAGAAGGTGTGACAGATATGGCACCTGGGCTGTACTGCAGAAATATGAAATGACAGCATCAGAAAGCAGCCAGGAAAATAGCAAAGGGTTCAGTCCAAGCCTGATCCATGCCTTTCAATGGAATTATCCTAGAAGTGGACCAACTGCTTGCATAGGAAGAAGTTATTGTACAACTTCAATTTCTATTTTCTGATGCTATTTCTATGTCAGAACAGGGTGAAGCCCATGGCAGACTTTGGTCATACCAGAACACAGTTCTCCAGCTTCTTTGCTTCCTTGCTATTTAGGTCACTACCACAGATGACTGGACCCACTGTTATTCCTGAAGTGACTGAAAGCCCTCTTCACCTTTCTGTCATTCTTGAGTTGAAGCCTCACTTGTCTTCCTTCATCACGCTGTGGCAGGTGATCTTCTTCCTTCCTTTTTTGTGCATGACGAATACCAGAACAGAAATAACTGCTTGCTTTTGAACCCTTGTGAGCACCTGCAGATCTCAGTTGTTGCTCATGGCTGTGTGCAGCCTTTAGTCCTCCTTCACTTGGCTCTACCATTGCCCAGATAGGAGGTGGAGTTCCTCTCCCAGGAGGGAAGCATCATCTTAAGCTAGTCTTGTCATAAAATCTTATTGGGCTTGAAAGCAAATGGTTAAAAAATGTGCTGCTTTGAGAAACTAAAGATACAGTTGGATAGACTCATCTCTTTCTCAGTGAAGTCTAGAGATACTTCTCTGATACTGCATTAAGAGAAAAATTGGGATGAAAGGCAACTTGCTTTCAGCTCACTGTAAAGAGACTTCCTCATTCAGTCATAAGATACTCTGATTGCTCACTACAGGGTTGTTTCAGAGCTGGGTGTGTTGCACAGCTAAGGAAAGGATGGCCTTCATCCACCACTTGTAACCAAAAAGTCCACTGCATGCTAGCATTTATGTAGGCAAAATGGAAGGGAGGGAAGGAAAGGCCACCAGCTTGGATAAATTCATTATGAATTCATTCATAATATTCGTAATTGATAATGATGAACCTTTTCCCACATCAGAAGGCAGTTCCCACCAACAGAGCATTATAAGGACAAAAGCAACATTTCCCAGATCAAAGTGGATGAACACATATATTTTAATACCAAGCTGGGTAGTGGGGAGAGAAATACCTTCATGAGTTGGGACCTCTAACTAGCAGGACAGGGTTTCCAGTGATTGCTCTACAAACTACGTGCTGGGCATGTTCTAAAAAAACCTCAGTCACTAGGGACTGCCTAATTGGACACTGACGAGCAGAAACATAAATAAAATACCTCCAGATTGTAGACAGATTACATGCATGCATTCAACTCTGTTATGGCTACACTTTCTTCATTATACGGCCCATTGATAGGATTTTAAAATTTAATCCCCTAGGCCAGTGAGTCCAGAAAGTACTTCCTAAATAACATATTGCCAATACTGATCTGAATTAAGACCAGCCTGTGAATGCTGCAGCATGCAATTGATTTGGCTTTTCACTGTTTGGGTTGTTTCTTTTCTTTACACTCCTCCCACGTGATATAAAACAATAACTGCAGTTCAGAAAAAGAAAAAAAAAAGAAAGAAAAGAGAAAGAAAAGAAAAAGGAGAGGAGAGGAGAGGAGAGGAGAGGAGAGGAGAGGAGAGGAGAGGAGAGGAGAGGAGAGGAGAGGAGAGGAGAGGAGAGGAGAGGAGAGGAGAGGAGAGGAGAGGAGAGGAGAGGAGAGGAGAGGAGAGGAGAGGAGAGGAGAGGAGAGGAGAGGAGAGGAGAGGAGAGGAGAGGAGAGGAGAGGAGAGGAGAGGAGAGAGAAAAGAAAAGAAGAAAAGAAAAGAAAGGAAAAGAAAAGAAAAAAGAAAAGAAAAAAGAGAAGAAGAGAAGAGAAGAGAAGAGAAGAGAAGAGAAGAGAAGAGAAGAGAAGAGAAGAGAAGAGAAGAGAAGAGAAGAGAAGAGAAGAGAAGAGAAGAGAAGAGAAGAGAAGAGAAGAGAAGAGAAGAGAAGAGAAGAGAAGAGAAGAGAAGAGAAGAGAAGAGAAGAGAAGAGAAGAGAAGAGAAGAGAAGAGAAGAGAAGAGAAGAGAAGAGAAGAAAAGAAAAGAAAAGAAAAGAAAAGAAAAGAAAAGAAAAGAAAAGAAAAGAAAAGAAAAGAAAAGAAAAGAAAAGAAAAGAAAAGAAAAGAAAAGAAAAGAAAAGAAAAGAAAAGAAAAGAAAAGAAAAGAAAAGAAAAGAAAAGAAAAGAAAAGAAAAGAAAAGAAAAGAAAAGAAAAGAAAAGAAAAGAAAAGAAAAGAAAAGAAAAGAAAAGAAAAGAAAAGAAAAGAAAAGAAAAGAAAAGAAAAGAAAAGAAAAGAAAAGAAAAGAAAAGAAAAGAAAAGAAAAGAAAAGAAAAGAAAAGAAAAGAAAAGAAAAGAAAAGAAAAGAAAAGAAAAGAAAAGAAAAGAAAAGAAAAGAAAAGAAAAGAAAAGAAAAGAAAAGAAAAGAAAAGAAAAGAAAAGAAAAGAAAAGAAAAGAAAAGAAAAGAAAAGAAAAGAAAAGAAAAGAAAAGAAAAGAAGAGAACACCATTAAGAACCCTAGGAACACAGTTCTAGTTTTGTGAAAGCAATATTAACAGTTTACACAGCTGGCGTTCCTTTCATTTCAGAAAATTTTGAAGAACTTTATAAATTGAAATTTGAGGAGTGTCCTACAGCAATCTGACTAACTCTGGCAATTCTGTGTGACTGCTTAGCAACAAGGCAGTAAGTCCACTGTTAATGCACACTGTAGGGTGAGTGCAATATATTCACTATATCAAGATTTGTTTAGTTCTTTTAATGCACATATGCTAGATGAACTACTCAGTTTGTTAGGTGAAGGAATTTTCAGTTCTCCAGCAGATCAAAAATGGCTGGTCTTTATAAATTTTTGTAGACTTCCCAAAATCTTGACAACTTGGTCATTTTTCTTCTAAAGACCAGTTTTAGTTGTGATTCATAACCTAATAACTGAAAATCAAATTTTAAAAAGCAACCAACCATAGCTGGTGATATCTGGTCACCAGGTCTATAAGTTGGTCATTCTTGTTTGAAACTGGGTTTATTCATAATATTCTTTTTTCTAAATATTTAAAAACTCTAAAATAATTAAGGCATTTTATTTAATCAAAATACCCAATGAATGCTTTTTTTCCTTCTTTTTTTTTTTCTTTCCCTTAAGCAGTCTTTTATATGTCTGCTTGAGTTCTGCTTGACACAGTATTTCTGCCCTCTATTTTTGGAACATAAGGTGGATCCCAGAATTATTGCACAGCTGCACTGCTTCATCTCTGCTTGCTTCAGGCTGGGGAGAGCGTGCCTGAACAGAGCCTGAGCTCCCCTTCAACTCTTCTTGGTACGTACAGGTGGCACATGAAGTGTTCGTTGTTTGTTGCTTTAGCTGGAGAAAAGAGCCGGGAGTGGAGGAAATCGTGACTCAGAGGTGAACACCTTGTAGTGCTTCGTGGATTCTTCAGGGCTGGTGTAACTGAGTCATGATGTGCAGCCCTTGCTGAGGGTTGTGCGCCAAATTCAATGACTCTTTCACACTTGGTGGATGTCTGTACAAATCCACGGACTCAATGAGTCAACAGGGCGATGCTGACTTCCACCAAGATGGACCATGGCCCTGGTTCTAACCCTGATGTCTGGATGAATGCAAGTCTTGTCCGAGGTACCACAGGCTTCTCGACTGCTGGCACTGCTGCTCCATAGCTGTGTTTTGTACCTTTATAGCTGGATCTTGCCGAAACAAATCTTCTCCAGGGGTAGCAATGAGTATGTGACTTTCTTTCCATTTGTCCTTTAGGATATGGCTAAGTCCATAATCCTCTTTATTTATTTATTTTTTTAACAGCATAGAAGCTGCTGTAGAGATCACAGACAAACCATCTTGTTCCAGGGAGGGTTTCCCCAAGCACACATTTCTCAGTGTCTTTCTTTTTTTGTGATCGTTTGGGGTTGTTTTTTTTACCTTATTTTAAAATGCATATCCTATAGAGGCTGCACCACTGACCTACTTTTTAAAATGCATCATAGAAACCCTTCATTCTTCGAATGTTTTAATACAGGATTTATACGGCAAAGGTTAGTCCGAGCAGGTAACGGACCAAAGCAAACATTTATTATGGTGTGTGTAAAATGATGAAAATAAAAAATAGGACATGGATTTTGCCAGGCCTGTGAATAATGCAAGCAGTGAGCCGAATTTTGTCAAAACATAAACCAAGCAATTCTTTTTAGCCATGCAAATCTTCTGTAGCCAGTCTGAAGTCTCAATCACAAAGCTTTCTCTGCAATATTAAAGAGAAGACCTTCCTTTCACCGTAGAGTGATAAAGAGGCACTAAGCCCTGCTCTGTCGTTAGTCACAAGTCATTTTAATGTGGGTCTGCAACACAGTGAAAGATGACCTGCAAAAGGCAGGTGGCAGGCCATAATTCTGTGCCTTGGAAGGTAACGTTGGGATCTACTAGCTGATAATTGACTTTCCTGTTATACACTTATCATCTGTAACACTTTCAGACCCTCAGTGGGTCCTTGCTAGCACGGTGTGTGTTAGTTCCTGTGACAGGCACAGAGCAGTAAGCTGTCTGTAGGGTGGAAATAGCTGTCCCATCCTGGCTGAAAGCAGCAACAACCAACACGTAGCTCTGAATCCAATGCCAGTTGCCAGTCACAGGCCACTAATTATCGTACTTTTATACAACACGGACTCCACCTGGCCTCAAAATTGACTGGGATCCTGTAGTAGAAGCATAGTGTAAGCTATATCCTCTGTCCTGGAGAGTTTATAATCTGACCAGGCAAAGGGCAGGAAGAGTATTTGGGAAATACCGTGACCTTTATTCCCTGTTTTCAAGCATGTCCCTAATCTCTCACAAGCGGCTACAGTCCGAGACAGAAATGAGTCTAGATGGGCCTATGATTTTCCTTGTCTGAGTGTTAAGAGCAGTGAGATGGAATCCATGCACTAAGGACTCAAGTGATTTGGCCAGAGCCAGGTCAACAGCCAAACAGGGCAGAGAGCCCAGGGGTTGCAGCCCAGAGCCTAGCCTGGGAAATGCTGGACCTATTTTTTCTCATTCTTCTTTGGTTTCTTTAACATGAATGATGAGCTAACACTGATTTTTATCTGGTAACTTATTTGGGATGTTGAATATGTGATGAATCCCAGAGCAATAAGTTTTATTATTCTAACTTGCTATTACTAAGCTGAGTTTCACCAAAGCAAGCTGGTGGATGTAGAAAAATGTCTCCAGCCTGTTTCAGTTCTGAACTAGACCATGAAATTATAAATAATAGTCATCTTCTATAAGCCTGTGAAAATACATCTGTAAAATAGTTCACTTTTGGGACACAGCTAAACTTTAGCATCTGAATGTAGTTTAGAAGGACTCCATGTGAATGTCTATATGGGAAGGAGAAAAAATACTGAAAAGTATCCCTAAGTGGGTTATGACCCATGGGCAACCAATGTACAGCTGCAATTGGCTTCAAGTTCTCTTGTATTTAACTCCAACACATCTGTCTTCTTGGAATTAGGCACTCCTAAATGCTTGTGCAGAACTGCAGCTATTTGAAATCATGATACCACACCAAAAAACATCCTTTCACCTTGAATACAAGAATCAATATGGATCTCCTTTACTGTGTGGTAGCAGATTTCAAGGTCAGTCTCCCACTGACAATGTGGAGCCAGGATACACATCGCAGTGCAAGTCTTTCATTTCCATTTTTCCTTATCTATATATGAGCTATATCTTGGTAATTCCCTTTTTCCCATTCAACTCAGATTCCATGGTCCTGAAACTCAACCACTTTCTCCCTTGATCTCTTCCCTCTTGAAAATGTCCTCTGTCCTTTTACTTGTTTCTCTTCCCAGTCTCTTTGCTCAGAAATTCCCTCACCTAAAACACTGCCCTCTAACATTTCTGCCACAACTATTCACTTTTTTTCATTCAGGTCCATGGCACAAGTTGGAAAGACCACTTGTCACTTGTCACTGCTGCAATCCAAAATTTGGAAAATATTAATGCACAGAATTCAGAGCAGAGACATATTTGAATATATACATATATATATCTACATCTTTTATATCTTTTCAGCCATTAACGTGGTTTTGTATTGATAAATGGCAATATAAATTGGGGCTACTGAAGAGAGGTTCATCAACAAGTCATTAAGAGGAGGAGTCATAAAATCTAATAAGGGCTGTCTTATGGGATCTATAGCTCACAGGGGGAAAAACTAAGAAGTTTCATGGACCTCTATAATTTTTTGCCCTGTTCATTTCTACGCCCCAAAAATTTCACAGGAATCTTAAATAGCATGTTATACCTATGCAATTCTTTAAAACAATTTTCTGCTTAATTTAAATATATTTTATTTTTTTTTTATTTACGTAGAAGAAAAATAATTCTTTAGACAGGATATCTCTAGTTGCAGGGAAAAAAAATTCATCTGTTTTCATGTGTCCTTTTTCTTCTAAGGTACCACGGTGTGAGAAGGTCTATTCTGTTTACAGGAACCAAACTGTGACAATCATTTTGTTCTGGGACACAGTGCTACTGCCTGGTGCTTTTAAAGGTCTGGTGGCCTAAATTCAAGTGCAGCTGAAGGACATTTCTGGATGCATGCGTGAAAAAATACTTTCTTTTTAACTGGAGTTTGTTATAAAGCATGGATATTGAACAGGGAAGTCCAATGGCAAGGAAAGGAACTGAACACTGGAAATGTTACTCTCTAATGCATGTTGGCATGGATTTATATATGTACTCACATATAAAATTATACATATAAACTTTATATAAAATGCTGCATGCACAGTAGTTGCCTGTGTACAGGAACGTGCACAGAAATATGTATCTAAATATAATTATTAATAGTGCATGGTTTGATGTTATTAATCTATACCACATAAACCTGTTGCCATGATATAGTTATGACATCTAAAATCAATTTTGTCACTAGTATAAGAAAAAACCTAAACCCAAAGCAAAACAAAACCAGAAAATTCAGGGAGCTAGTTCTAAACTAAATGGTCGAATCTCTTGCATATAAACATATGTTGTCATAAACCACATTTGTAGATACAGGTACACTAGCGTATCTGTCATTCAGACCATGCAAATATCCTCAAAGGCAAAACAAGCCCCATGGATATCTCTAAAACTGTGTCATGTACACAAGTATTTTCTTTCCCTACCATATGAGGAGCTACATGGAAAAAAGTGTCATGGCTTTTCAGAGCTACTTAAGAAACTGAACATACCCAATTGCCTTTCACTTTATCACAGAATCCCAGACTGGTTTGGGTTGGAAAGGATCTCAAAGCCTATCTAGTTCTCACCCCCTGCAATGGGCAGGGACACCCTCCACTAGGCCTGGATGTCCAAAACCCCATCCAACCTGGCCTTGAACCCTGCCAGGGATCCAGGGGCAGCGCCAGCTTCTCTGGGCAGCCTACGTCAGAGCCTTCCCACCCTCCACAGCATGGATTTCTGTCTCACATCTCTCCATCTGCCCTCCTGCAGTTGAAGGCAATTTCCCCTTGTCCTGTCACTCCTTGTAAACAGTCCCTTTCCAGCTCCTTCCTGAGTTTCCGATAAAGTAAATCTGTGTTAGTCCTTCGAATAAATTATAAACCCAAGGAGAAATATTTCAAGACCTTTGGAAACATAGTAAATCTGGGG
Organism: Gallinula chloropus; assembly: GCF_964237585.1. Classification (NCBI taxonomy): domain Eukaryota; kingdom Metazoa; phylum Chordata; class Aves; order Gruiformes; family Rallidae; genus Gallinula; species Gallinula chloropus. The sequence goes on from NC_140085.1 coordinate 192,938,743, forward strand.
ACAAGTACTACACCTTAGGGGAATACTTCTTTATCTTGACCAGGATAGCTTTGTCTATACAGAGGTGAAGATCCCTAGGACAATACTGTAAGTTTTTTGAGCAAGCCTGTCCAGCTGGCTCAGGAGAGGGTACTTATATGTCATTCAGAGTAATGCGTTATATATTGCCTGTGACTACAATTCTGGATGCTCAGAGGTGTGAGAGTTCTTCTGCAATCTGAATAAAAGAGCAAGAAAAGTAGAGACAAAGAACTTTGCCCAAGGTCACTCTGTAGGTTGAGACTCAAAATTAGACTGTTAAGCTATATGTGCTGTAACCTGGAGAAGAATAGTATTCAATTTTCACTGGAGCCTCTGCCTAAGCAAGAGAACACAAGAACAGCCCAGTGTACTAAACCTGGCCAACGTGTAGCAGTTATGTTTAAAGATGCGGACAAGCTCTGAGCTTTTCTCACTGATTAATGCATGACTAACAGGTCACCAGTGAATGCTTCATCAAACTTTTTATTAATCCTGAAATTAATTTCCCATTTGATTTCTCTTTCCTTAGATGTCTAAACATATGCTTGTTTCCAATGAAGCCACTATAAGTAAAGTTTATTAGCTACTTTTTAGTTTAGAGCAATGAGCCTCTAGAAGTTTTCAAGGAAGTTTAACATTTTCTGATGGTTTGTTGCTTTAAGCAGAGCTCCTTGCTCACAAGAAAAACAAAGAGGTAACTAATCCATAAGGAAGTGAAAGGATTTGTCCCCTATTTTCCAACAGTAAAGACAGACAGGCTGTCTAACTCTCCTGACTTTCACATTGCTGAGATCTCTAACAACCCACATATCCCGCCTTTCTCTTGTGATGAAGACCAAGCAGGACATGGCCCTATATGAACAGCAAACAGAGCTGTGAGTCCCTATAAGGTCTCCTGTCATGCTCAGACAGCCTCAACAAATCCAAACCAACCTTTCGGGTCCCTCATTAGAGTCTGCAATCCCACTCAGGCTCCCCAGCCGACTCACCCTCTACCATAAAGCCCTTTCTGTCCTGTTCCCATCCTTTATACAACAGAATTCATTTTCCAATTTGGTATTTTATTTTGATGTTCCAGGCATAAAAAAGCAAATGGTTCCCTCAAGCCATTTCCTCTCTATGAAACTGTGAAATAGCTTTGCAATTTTGGAGCAGTTTAAAATGCATTGTTATATTGAGAAAGAAAAGGCGGGGTGGGGAGAGGGGAAAGCTTCTTTTCTAACTTTGACTACTGAATGCTATAGGAAAACCAGATTGAAATTCTTCAAATAAGGATTTCATAGCTTCTGCAGTTATCGAGGCGGATGGCTCCCCATTTGCATACTGACATCTATATAAAAGAAATGAGACTCAACGGTTTTATTATAATTATATAGCTCGTTTTATAGTATTAATAAGCCTATTGTTATCACCACTGCCTTTCGAAAAAAACCCTCCATGCTTCTGTCATGCAAACTGAAATATTGGAAATTTTTTAACACATCTACTAAAAAAGTAAATCTTTTCCAAAGACTTTCCTTGGTTTGTTGCTCAGCACTGAACAAGTTTGCTGAAGATTATCACCAAAAACTGTGTTTGATCATTGAGTTTTTCAATATTCCCTTGCTTGCTGAGTGCTGCCCAGGATGCACAGTGCTTTATTTAAAATTCACAGCAGAAAGGAGATGCATACTTTAAAGATGGTATCAGTGCCATTTTCTGTGGGACTTCAGGCAGTTCCTAGATGCCTGGTTTGATGTTCTATTAAAATGGAGCATCCTTCATCGAACCACAAAAGAAGGTGACTGATAATTAAGGTGAAAATGCTGCTCTCCTGTCTACTGCAGAACTCTTATCAGACATGTGAACTCTTATCAGGCGCCCTCTTATCTCTCCTCCTGCTCATCCTGTGCTGGAATCCCACACCGAACTCCCATGGAGATCAATGGGAGTTCCACTCTGGATGCGAAAGCACAATAGCTGTTTGAGTGTCCCAAGTGTGGTTTTGCAAGCAAAATGTGGTCTTAGGGACATGGTAGTCAGAGAGGAAATATGAAAAGAAAAATCAATGCTTCTAAGGATGATACAATATTTACGTTGTTCATATATAGCCAAGTTGTTCATTTGGTGTCACAGCCAGAAGAGGCAGGTAAAGCTCAAAGATGAAACGCTTCAGCTTCCCGTATTCACATTCTGGTGGGTTAAAAAAAAGAAAAAAAGGTTTTTCTCCCAGGGTAAAAAAAAATGTCAGGAAACCTGTAGCTCAGTTTCAGAGACTTTTTGCATAGGAAAAACAGAAGCATAACTTTTTCAAGCAGATAATACAAGGGAGCTTTGTGGAGAAGGTCAAAGTCATAAAAGCGCGGGTTTATCTAAGCTAAATCTCTGCGTGTCAGTCACTTCAACTTCAGAAATATCAGCAGGTCCCATTTGCTATCTCTGTGGCTGATCTCAATCCATTTCATATGGGCACAGTGATAGAAGTTGGTCTTCAGAGAGACATTGGAGTACAGATATTTGAGGCATCTGGGGGAGGCGGGCAGAGGCTTTGAACACCACAAGAGGTTTGAACATCAGGTGGTGTGAAAGGGAGCTGTCAAAAGAGATAAAAAGTGGATGAAGGAGAAAGAGATGGGAAAGAGATGTTTTACAGCCTAACAAGGGTGAAGAGAAGTTTCCAGAGTGAGCAGAAAACAGAGGTATATGACATGGCAGGGAAGAGGTTACTGTGATCAAGAAGGGAAATGCTGAAGCTTCAAGGCCCACAAAAAAGCTAATTCTGACCATGTGGTTGAATAAAAATTTGGTAATACTCATTTGTTGGAATTTTACCCTAAGACCTCACTTGCATACTTCTGGATGCTCTGAATTCCCTTCAAGCCCAGAAATTGGGCACAAGTATAGGAAATGCAAGCTCTAATCCTTTTCAGCTAACACAAACCTGTATCTTTAAAGTGCTGAACCACAGGTACATATTTGAAGAACTGTATTGTAGGAGTTATTAGGCATGTGACTCTCTCACATTGTTTTTCATGGCAAACACATGACTACAACACTGTCTGATGACTGAAAAAATATCACTAAGAGATTTAATCCTCTCCACAAAAACAGTTCTAGCTCACTCTTCACCTACCATGAAAAAGACCTCAAGTCTAGATTTATCATCTCCCTGCATACTTGTCAACTTGCATTATCCTGACAGAATGCAAAAATTTGAACACATACCCTCTAGTAAAGACTTCATAGACTCCCAATGTGGGAAGGATTAAGCATCATAATAGTCAAACCAAATAATTTCTTGGGGGTGTTCATATAAAGTCTGTCAAAGACGTTCCATAACTCTGAGAAGAAAAACAAATGCAAATGTAAATCACCTCTAAGAAAGGCAACTTCTTCTAGGTGTCCAAATTCACTAAATCAATCTATTTATTTTTCATTTGGGAAGAGTCACAAACTTTCACCATCTACAGAAACACGAGATGAGGGAAAGTATTCACTATGTTGGCATGTTTCTATTGAAGGTTACTAAGACAGTTTACTAAATTGAAAATACTGTAATAAAAATTAACTCATCTGAAAGAACTTGAACAAGAAAGGATAAAAAATAATATTAATGTTTTGACCACTACTGAAGAAACTCCATCTTCTTCATCTTCCATAATCACATTTTGAATACCATGTCTTTGCCTTAACTTGTGGACACTTGGACCCATGTCAGCATCCAACATAATAAATTTTTATTAGCCACATGCTCTGGAAGACTTAGCCAAAACGAACACCAGACACAGAAACTTAATTACAATTTTGTTTGGGAAAATCTGGACTAAAAGAACTGTTGACTCTTTCAGGAAGTAATACTTGTCTGTCATCTGAATTACAGAAGAAACTGCACAAAGCAGGATAAAAAAGACCTTATTCTTGGTCATATTTTTCAGACACTTAAATCAACAAATTCCTTCCAGTATCTAAGAAAATAGCTGAACCCTGGAAGAGTTCTTGATATGCAGTTTTGTTTCTATGCCAACTTCAAAGGTCTGCTCCTTCATTACAGGGTTAACTTGTATCACAAAGAAATATCTGTAGTATGGAGTGAAATACATTTGCTAACAGAGGAATTATCAAAAGAAGGGATAGCAAAATTGATTATTTGAAAGCAGAAGCTAGATAAATTCAGACTAAAATTATTTAAACTCCTAGAACTGTGAGAATAGTTAAGAACTTGCCAAAAGTTCCAGTGGAGTAACAAATAATAGCACTTTCTTGTGCTAGGTGAGAAATTCACCACCACACATAATACGTAATATGTTGCAGTTCAGAAAGGAACCTCTTCAGGGAAATACTGTAGTCCTTCAAAATAGTCCAACAATGTTGTCAATCGTGAGCTATTCTGGCTTTCTTGAATGTGACTCCTTAAGCCTGAGAAAGACTACAAGGCAGAGAGCTCCTGTTCACACTCACTATTTTTTAGACCTTGAAACAACCTTTGTGCATCTACTCCCATCCACCTCTTGTTTTAGGCTGAGGACTCTTTTTGGGAATGCTATGTCTGTATAGGTGTCTACACCTCAGAGATGTGCTCCTGTGTGGGGTGGTGTATCTAAGCATTGATGTAATTTTAGTGGAATCCATTTGTAACACCTTTTTTTCTCCCTGTTCCTCAGTGGTATCTCTCAGCAACTTTCCCTATGTTAGTTAATGCAGCAAATGAGATTACTCTATCTGCTACTCTGGATATGCTCGGGCAGTGTGCTGCCCACGTTATCAGTGTCACTCTCCACCATCCCCACTCTTTCTCGTTAACTTAAACCTTTCAAAACCACTACCAACATGGACTGATCTATTACTAATCTCTGACAAATCCTTTGTTAATCCTTCCTCACTTGTGGCCAGATCGGTTTCTACTGGAGCCAATGGGAATTTGGCTCAAAAGAAAAGCCATGAACTTAGGGCTGTGATGCACGAGCAGAGTTCAAATATGGAGTAAAAAAAAAACAAAAAAAAAAAAGATTTCTACCAAATTGAATTTCAGAGAAGTGGAGAGACCAAGTTGCTTGTAAACTTCTAGAGGTTTAGTGGAACAACTGTGCACAGTGAGTGTGCTTCATAATATACTGTTGTAAGCAGCAGTGCTTTTCTGGAGTTGGTGGGTAAATTCTTTTTTAAAATTGCCTTATTTTCTTTGGTTGGTATAGCTGCACAGGTGTAGTAAAGGATTTATATACTTTGTCACAAGAATGATAAAGCTACCCCCTCAAATACACCATATCCTTGGTTTGAGAACAATAGGAATTCTATGAGAACTTGTAACTTGGTAAGTTAAATTTTCTTTTCTAACCTGTTTTCCTTCCTGGGCTGTTAGAAATTGGGTTTTTTTAATTTAAAGATCTATTTGTTGTTGGGTTTTATTCTTCATTTTCTAATAGCTACAAAGAAGAACAATCTAGAATCAAGGCTTTCTTGCTCCATATGCTGGGCAGACAAATTTTCCAACAAAAAAAAAGTGTTCTGCAAACAGTATGTACTGTCTGGATCAGAGAAGAGATTATGTAAACACAGGAAGAAGAAGGGTGAAAATGAGGGAATGAGATCACAAAATGAGAAAATTATCTGGCACAATGAGTTTCAATTTACTTTTCTGTGCATTAATGTGAAAAGATGTTATTAACCATCACAAAAATCTCTGTGCTCTGATAGTTGTCCCATTGCTTTATTCAGGAGTGTAGTTGGCAGCTGAAATCTGCAAAACCAAAAATATGAGTGAAAGTCTATGTGTAAGGAGACCTCTGGTTTCTTTTGCTTTGGAGTTAATATTTTTGTAGAATGTAAATCATATCAGTGTGCCTAAAGATTACTTTTCTGGGGTTTGTTTGGGTTTGTTTGTTTGTTTGTGTTTTTGTTGGGTTTTGGGTTGGGGTTTTTTTTAATTATATAGGAAGAAAACACTAAGATTGAGTGATAGAGTCAGGATCTTTGTGGTGAAAGTAGAATACAATGCGTTACCTTCAATCTAATTCTGTATAGTATGAGATCTCCTTTCTTTAAGAAATACCAGAGAAAATAAACATACAAACGTCCAGTGAGGAATTACCCAAAATAATTAAAAGTCATCCAGGCTTGCCAAAACAATTGACACTACATTTTGCAGAGCAGAGGGACTTGTTTAGGAGTATGTACTCACTTGCGACCTTGCAGAATTTGTAAGACACAAATGAAGATTTGCTGTAATTTGCTGTGCTATTTCTCACTCACAGGTTTTTTTCTGTAACAAAATAAAATTTCATCTAAATCACTGGAGAATTAAATGTGACTTAGAATGCATCCCTGCCTGCTCTGTGGTTATCTTCACTACAGATCTCTACAGAGATGGGGAAACTGAAAAATAGAAAAATTAAATGTTAACCCATATTTAAAAGAAAGAGAAATATTTAAATCTAGAAACAAAGCCTACTTAACTCTTGAGTTTTGTGTCCTACTTAACTCTTGAGTATTGTGCCCATTTTTAAGTAGTGTCTGTGACTGTAGTGAATCTGACAAAAGATTCCTAAATACAAGGACCAATGATATTGCTTTTGTCTCAGTTAACTAAGTCTAATACTCCCTATTGAAAGTCTAGTGAAGTGCGATTTGGTTTCTATAGAAATTACATTAGCAACTATTTTAATAAAGAAATCTTTACTGCAAGATTTTAAAACACCCTATAAGCTTCCACATAAGAGTTATGACTATATACTCCAGCAAAGCATTTATTAAAAACTACAAAAGTAGAGGGGCAGAAAGCAAGTAACATCCTATTAAATTCAGTGGAAATTTCCTACACGTGACAGATTGCCAAAAAATTCAAGCGACCTCTTTCCTAAACTCTCCCACGAGAAGGGATCTAGACATGAAACATCTCTTCCCTGTTGCCTATGTTCCCAGTGAATTAGCATTAAGACTACCAAAGCCCTTTTCTGTCCTTCCCCATACCGCTGGGTTCATTTCATGGAAATGGCACCTTGTTCTTGCCTCCTTATGTTGTAATGATCGGTCTTGACAAGGGTTTTCAAGGCGGGGGGGAGCAGTCATGGCTACAGGCAAAATCACAGCTTCTGAACTTCATGCTTGTCAATAGCTGTTTTAGTTTGCATTGCCATACTAATGTGTCTTATAAATATTCCCTGGGGCTCTACACACCACCACGTTGCTGTTGTCTTATTCATCAATACAGTCAAAACAGAAGCAGATGCTGTCAGCTAAGGTCAAGACATGCTCCTTCCAGATCTCAAGAGTGAAAAAGCCTCTGTCCCATCTTATAAAAGAAGGAAATATTCTCTATTCATTTAATATCTAACTCTTGGGGCTCAGAGTACTCCCATGATGACCCAAATAATTAACCTTAACTGCTGTTTGGATATTTACCCTTCATGCCATCCTCTCCACGCTCCCAATTTTATTTGCTCTTTTCTCCCGGAGTGTTTTTAGCACTTGGCACCCATGCTGCCACACTGTCCTCAGGCCACACTGTGCAAGGTGGCATCTAGCAGGATAGGAAGTGACAATCTAGCCTTCATCCCAAATGAACGAAAAATCAAGTGAAAGTCTGAAGTGTGGAAAGTGTGAGGAAGGACATCCCCTGCTTATCTACAGGACGGGTGAGAATGGAGGTGCCGGCTGCAGCTTCCCCAGCATTTCTTGCACTTAAATCTCCAGCACTACAGGCGCTTCTGAATTACCAACACAATTTAGCTCATCAGTTCTTACCTTTCTTTTTTTCCCCCTTTTTAATTTTTGAAAATTTCACCCCGAAGCAGTGCACACGCTTGGGACAGGATTTTAAAACAAACTTGATTTCCATTAAGCTTGAAAATACATGCTACTATATACCAACAAACGCAGGCCAAACATTCCCACTGCTCTTTAACTCCTTTGAAAATCTTGCTATGAGCTTCACACTGGAAATCAGTGACTTAGAACATTATGGTCAGTGTGTTTCTATTTAGGCGCTGATGTGGGATTGATTTGGAAACCAAGGGGAGCCGAACACTTCAAAATATAGCTCCAGGGAAGAGTCATTTTTCACAAAGTCCTTGGCTTTTCTGCTAAGACTAGTGACAACACAGACATCTGGCATGTGCATGGATTTCTGTGTTACGTGCACTTGCGTTTGTGCAGACCTGATGGCATTGCCCAGAGATGCTGTTTTCTCAAAGCTTGCCCTTGTGTATCTTTGTCAGGGAGCTCGTTTCATAAGTAATCCCCTGTCTCAGCTATCACCACCAAACTTATTCCTGGGCAAATCATAGAAACATAGAATGGTCGGGGTTGGAAGGGACCCCCAGGTTCATAGAGTTCCAACTCCCCCAACAAATCATGTTGTTTAATGGAGAAATTATACTGCAGTGGAATATTACACAGTTTTGAATATACTACAGCAGTTGTATATTAGCAGATTACTAAAGCGTAGTACCAGGAGCTCACACAGCACAGTTTGATGACCTTTGTCTCAAAGCACAGTGAATCTATTTATGGTCCCCTTATTACTATGTACACATATAGAATCACAGAATCACTAGGTTGGAAAAGACCTTTAAGACCCAGTCAGTCCAACTGTACCTGTCCTCTACTAAACCGTATCTCTAAGTACCTCATCTACCCATCTTCTTTTTTTATTTACCTAACAAAGAGGTTTGCTCTTATTTTCATATTAGTCCTCCTCTGCAAAACACATTGCACGTCAGAGAATTAAGACAACTGCCTATGCAGCCAGAGACACTGTGATTGGCTGAAGACTTTAATCAAAGTGACAGCAATAAGAGAGAACTAAAATACAGCCTCCATTTCTCATGCAAGCCTTGTTTGATAAGATCTGTTGTTGGTCAGTAAGCACACAAATTGCGCAGAAGACATGCTGAGTGGGCTGGCTTATCTGGGAAGCAATAAGGGCTGCAGACCTCCAATAACATCTCCTCCTTCTTTTTATAAGGAGAGACCTGTCCTACCCTTCTCTTTCCTCTGCTGCTCTGCAGTCATGTAAAAGATATGATCAGATACCCATTTCTAGAGGGAAGTGCTTACTCAACATTTTCCCTACAGAATGATTTCCTGTGAGCTTTCTGTCTGGCATGATCTCACCTTGATTTGGGATCACTGGGCCATGCAAAGATGTTTGATATTCATCTGCCTGAAAGTTTTCTCATTGTGTGATGATAAGATCACAGAATCACAGAATCACAGAATTGTAGGGGTTGGAAGGGACCTCCAGAGCTCATCGGGTCCACCCCCCCGCCAAAGCAGGTTCCCTAGGACAGGTCACACAGGTCAGCATCCAGACAGGTCTTGAATACCTCCAGAGAAGGAGACTACACAACCTTTGGGTAGCCTGTTCCAGTGCTCTGTTACTCTCACTGTGAAAAAGTTCTTCCCCATATTGGTGGAATTCCCTCATCAAGGTCATCAATGAAGGTGTTAAACAAGACTGGACCCAACACCAATAGTTACAGGTCTCCAGTTGGACTCTGACACTGGTCAGTCATTCCTATTTGAGAAAAATATCTCTTGCCAAAGTACTTGTTCATGAAAGATATTAAACTGATGTCAATCCCCCTTATGTCAGGTACTAAACCACATCACTTTTGTAAACCAACTTCACCTTCCTAAATCTCCCCGGATGGCTGAGTATCGGGCTGCTGGCCTGTGGTTAACAAGAAGTGTTAAGAAAAAAAGCCGCTGAAGCCACATCTTACATGGAGAGTGCACACCACTCTGAACAGGAGGAATGGCAACATCTGGAATTGTGTTACAGCAAAGGATGGTCTTAAAGCCAACTTATGCAGACGTGTTTGGCTCCAAGAAAGCTTACAATGCTCATCCTTAACCTAAAGAAATGCAACATGCTCCAGAAAGAAAAACAGCATAAAAATATGTATTTGATTTAATATGAAGGGGAGAGGGGCGAGGGGGAAGAAGAAGAAAGTTGAACTTTCCAATGGCTTATTAAGCTTGCCTTTTTAAAGTTGTCTTTGTTCAAATGAGAGACTTGCCAATTTAACTAAGCCAATAACTTCAGAGTCAAATGTGTTCAGTTCCAGTGCCATCAAGAAGGATAGATTATAGAGCTGCTGCTCATTTATGTGTTTGTTCTGATGAAATACAGACATTTATCTTTGTGGAACTAGTAAAACAATTGCATCATTTTCCACTGCAAATTGAATCAATGCACCCAGTGGCTGCTGAGCTATGAGCAGGGATGAAAACTGTATCTTCTGCTATGCAGCCACTCTGGATGGTAGGATACATTTTGCATTCATTTGCACAGTCCCTTCACCTTTCTTGGCCATTTTCAAGCCTCTGGTAGAAAACCCAGACATGCAACACCAAACAAAAATGAGCTTGTGTGGTTTGGTTTTGGTTGGGTTTTTTTCCTCCACAAAGCCCCCACTTGTGAGCCTGAGGACCTAAATACTGGTGGTCCTTTGTCTGACTACTGATTGCTAGGGAGCCTACCGTGCCCTGCACAAAATACAGATCCCACCTGGAATTCCTCCCAACTCTCAGAGCTATTTGCCTCTGGGATTTTCACTCAGGTCATTCCTCCTTACAGAGGATCAAATAGTGCTCCATTCTCTTGTCAGACCCCACACAGAGGAAGCCATTTGGTAAAAAATCATACTCACTTATTCAAACAAAGAAGACAAGGACACTTCCTTTGAGAGCTCATGCCTCCTGGGCAAGTCTAACTGTCTGGAATTCCCTATCAGAGTATAATCTTTACCATAAACAAAAAGGACTGTTCCAGACAGAGCAACTTTGTGTAATGAAGGGAACAAATACGGTGATATATATAGTAGAACTGCCAAAAAGCTGTGAGGAAATAGAAATGCTCATTATAAATAGGTCCTTATCAATATTCTCTTACTGTTTATAGTATCGTGAATATTCTTGAGGTCCTGAAGTAAGGTGTATTTTAGCCAGACTTAGTGGGCATTATCCTGCTTGGTTTCTATCTGCCAACCCAGAGGGCTGTGGATGTCTTACAGATCCTACATCATGGCTATCATTTCAAGGTGAAAAACTCAGATACTTCTAACAAAGGCAGGAAATCATCGTGTTGATGCACCTGAATCCTACTGGGACACTTTCAAATCCAGGAGATCCCTTTCCAATGAGGAATCTTGTCACTGGAAAATTATAGATCAAGAGGTAAGAGGTGAAAACAGGCAGGGAGAAGGGTGAGCACAAGGAAACAAAACTAGCACAGTGCTCATGTCATAATGTCACAGATGGCCCACAGCTGGCTGATGGCTGGGACTTCTTTAACAGCCAGTGAAGGACAACTTCAAAAGGTATCTACGGTAGGACTGTACTTGTGATTTAAGGAGTAAAGTCTTCCCTAAGTATGACTGTCAGCAGTGGAAGAACGCATGGAGGTGCTTGCAAACACATTGCAAATGGGGTTTTTTGTTTGGTTGGCTGTTGTTGTTTGTTTTATTTTTAATGCAGGTCTTTAAACTTCCATTTCTATAACTCTGGGGGGAGAAAAAATACAGTAAGGTGTCTAACTACAAAAATAAACAGCGCTGAAGAAGACCTTAGAAATGCCATTTTTGGTGCTATAACAGATGATTTAAACAACCTCCAGCTGGATTAGGTAGCTGTCCTCTTTTCCACAACTTGTCTCATTCCTGAAATTGTTTTGTTTTGTAAATCTGTATTTCTGATTCCTCCTCATTTTATTTATGCACATTCCAGCAGTGCCTAGAGACTCAAAACAGCATTATTGGTGCCTACCATACAAACCTAGATAAAAGACAGTATTTTCCCTGAGGGCAAATAGAAATGGGGAGAAGATGCATCTGTGATATAGAATAGAGCAGAAAGGAAAAGGCTGTCATGAGGAAGGATCCAGAGGAAAGCCAAGATTTGCAAAAGTGTTTGTTTGTTTATAGGGCCTCGGGGTTTAGCTGTTCCAGCTGAGATGCTTCCAAAGGGGGTTGATAATGTGAAGCATTCGTTGCCATAAAACAGGATTTGAGCCTGGCTCAAGTTAGTCACTTATAACACCATGAACTGAAGATCTTACACTTATAAAGTATCCTCAGTTCAGTCTTTCACAAATTAATCTTCATCCTGTGTTAATACTGCCCAGTGCTTGCTCTTAAAACTCTGTATATGAATACTTCACACACAGTCCTGTTGTCTTCAGGTTTTTGTAGTTATTGTGAGAAAACAACAACAAACATGGAAATAAAGTGAAAATATGCTTTGAAAAGAGGAAAGATTTTATCTTTTATTAGTCCAACAGGTAAACTGAGAGAAAATTAATGAACTCAGGCACATGCTCAGGCTTGCAGCAGAAGAAAGAAAAGTCAAGCTAAATCAAAAGTCAGAATAAGTGCTCCAAAGTTGTCGTTTCACAATACTCTGGTGGAAAAGTTGGCATAAACTTTGTACTCGAGGTACTTGGTCCTGCTGGATCCTCACTACTGTCCATTCATTGAGTTGGGACAATACCACCATCTGCATGACTGTGATTTATAGAAGTGTATTAAATGATCTGTTTTAGTTTTATTTTTAATCTGGATTATTTAAGTGACAACGTAACATGGTCTACAAACAGCATAATAAAATGGGCCAGCAGATTCCACAGAAGAAATAAGAAGATGGGGATAAGAATTTCTTAAGTGGCCGCAGTGCCAAAGACAACATATTATTAATGTATTATTGTGTCCTTACGTTTAATGAATGTGTGTTACTCAATTAGAAAATCTGAGAGACAAAAAATTTGCTGGTGCTTTTGTAGCAGAGAAAGCTGCTGGCCTAAAGAGAGGTGGTTTGCCTCGACAGAAGGGAAACAGATTCATTTAGCTAGTCTGCGGACTGCATTGCACTTCATTGAAAACATACATACTGTTCACCTGTGTCCTGTATTGAAATATCCTTCAGAAGACAGTTCCAGGTCATTCACTAGTGCATCATCAGGCCTTCACTGCTCACTTCTACATATGGACAACAGCATGAACACCGCGCTGTCTGCCAAACAGCCCATATATCAGAATTTACCTGGCTCGGCTGCTGCTGCTTTTTCTCCCCCTGTAGAACGCCACAGGCTACAGACAGATGAAACAGGAAATATTATAGCCTTTCAAAAGACCAGTGTAACTCTTAAGGGGAAATTATCCTTTGATTGTACAACAGAGATTCCTGAACACAGCTGATGTTAGGAAACACCCATGTAACACTACCTTCAATAAAGAGGCACAACAAAACATAAGTGTTTCTCAAGTCAAAAGAATGAAACCTGGCAGCTCTGCATGGCTGCTTGGCAAGGAATATGAGTGCTCTAAAGTGGCTGGTTAAATGCTAGAATTATAATGGGACCTGGAAATGGAAAAGTCTGGAAACCTTCTAGCTTTGGAGGTTGAGAGCTATTTTCTGTTCCTCCTGGCCGGTGTATAATGAGACACTACGACTGCTCTCTGTTGCTGTTCTTTTGCATAAATACGTGCCAGAAATAGGAGCAGACAGCTGCAGAAAAATCCATCAAGGACTATTAAACACAAAGACACCACCTCTGGCTCAAGCAGTCCCAGAATAGCAGATTGCTGGAGCTGGGAGCTGGTCCAGGGGAATTGCACTGTGTGTTCGTCCTGTACCAGCATCTCCTTACGACAGAGATCGGGTTAGCATGCTGGCAACTTCTGTCCTTACCCAGTACAGCTCTTTGTACGCTCTGGTGTTAAAGGAGCACTTTGTAGTATTACATTCACTGGGTGCCTTTTGAAACAGATGTTTTACAAGGATGTTTGGGGCCAGTTAAAAGTGTCTTTCAGAAAAATGCACCTCCGCGTTTAGCAAAATCTACCCTTTGCAAGGGCTTAACAGGTCTCCTGTACCATGTGATATCCCCATCAAACATGGTTATACAGCCAGAGGCTGGATGCCACTGGAAAATACAGTTCCTAAAATAATGTCTTTTAAAGTGCAAAGGTATTTATATGTCAAGAAGATAAAACTCTTTCAGGTGAGCCTCCTCGTACAAGTTCCACTTCTTTTTTTGCTGTGAGGATTCAGGGCTCAGTTCTCATCTCAGACCCCACATTTTAACCATGTGTTTCACCAAGTCTGTATAGTTTGTTCAGAAAAGAAAAGAATCTAAGGCTTATTTAGACAACAGGACATTGTTTTCGTTCCTTGATTTTCCACATGTGAGGAAAAGTCTGAAAAGAATTTGCTCTCTAACCTGGGAGCGAAAAACACCGTTGAGCAGAAGCCAGCCTCAGAAAGTTTCATTTCATGCAACGATCTTTTCAGAAACTATCAGCAGAAAAAAGAATAAGGAATTATAAAGAAGAATCATCTGTAATCTGAAATGTAACAGTGGGCTCTGACAGAAAAATGTGCCTTGTACATTTGAACATGTGCACACACACATGCATGTAATAACGTGCCAAAGTTATTCAGAAAATAAAATGATCAACACATCATTTTATAAAAAGGAGGAACTGTAGAGTTAAGTGGTAGGTAAAATCCCAGAAATATTTATCAAGTCATCATCTAATTATCATCTTTTAAAACTTTCACTATATACCAATCACAGTTGGTGGCCCTGATCAGGTCAGCAGCCCCAAAGGACAGAATTTTGGGAAGTTCGTAACCTGACAGGAGTCCTGTTAGCATTCTACACCCCAATCCTGTTGTGTTCAGGCTGGATTTGAGACATTCAAGAGCTATAAACCCTTTTAATGTCCAACTGTATGTGGCAACGCCTAAAAGTTCTGGCCATTTATTGCTGTTTTAGAAAGTTGTGTGACCCTTTTGTCAAACTCGGAGACATTTTCAAAGCTGAATAGAGACAGAACAGAAGACTTTTGGAGTCCATAAAGAAGTTGCCATATGGGAAAAGGTAAAAAAGAAATAGACACATATATGAGACAGCATGAGAAATGATGGCTTTGCTTGGCATGGGCAGTGCTTGTCCTCTCCTCAAAGGATTTTCAGCTTCCTGAGCAATCAATCCAAGCACTAAATTTGCTGCTTCTTGTCTTTGTTAAAGAAAATCCACCAATAAATCCCCGTAAGAGTTTGTGTAACCCAGATCAGTCAGTTATTTCTCTCTCCCTCAGCATTCACGGCTTAACCAGCTGGCTCTTGCGCTGCCCAGGCACAGACCTTGTTAGGCACCGACGGCCGATGGAGACAGCTTGCATGTTGCTTTCATGTTGCAGTTCTAGGAGGCAGACGCACTACAAAACCTCCCAGAATACACTTTTTGTGTAGCAACAAATAATCAGGAAAGCCCCAAAGTAATTTGTTTTCTTTTATGCTAAACAGGAAGATGTATGGGAAGAGGAACACTGCTTATTAATCCCAACCAAACAGTCAACTCCAGCTGAGCAAACTCTGCCATTTGGTGGACTGAATTTCTTAATCAGGAAAACACATGGGGAGGCAGTTTTCAGCAACCGAGACAGGAGCATTTGCAAATGCTTTCCAATTGGTGCAGACCAGAAAGACAGCACAGTTTGCATAGAAACACAAGAAATCTTTTTGCCTTTTTTGCCTTTTTTTTTCTCTCTTGCACAAGCAAATTAATGTTAAGGGAATTCAACAGCTTCCCTGTAGTGTCATGAGAGCAGGAGAACTGGTAAAGATGACTCAATTACAAAAATAAGAAAGTTGTATACAAGCTGAAAACCAAATAAAGCAAAACTAACCCATGCTTCTGTTCTGCTCATCCACCCACCCCAGGAATGTATGTCAAGAAAATAGCACAAAATCTGGAATCTATCACCAGAGGAAAGAGTCAGAAAACTTCAAAGTAGCCCAATAAATGGCAAAAGCTAAGCCTTGAGAGGAAACCTGCTGCATTTTAGAATCGTGGAATGGTTTGGGTTGGAAGGGACCTTTAAAGGCCACCTAGTCTAACCCTCCCCTGCAATAAGCAGGGGCATCTTCCACTACATCATGTTGATCAGAACCTGACCTTGAATGTTTCCAGGTATGGAGAACCTACAACATCTCAGGTCAATATAGTCCAGGCTTTCACCACCCTCACTTTAAAAATATTTCTTCCTTATATTTACTCTCAATCCACCCTCTTTTAGTTTAAAACCATCACCCTTTCTCCTGTCACTACAGGCCCTATTAAAAATTCTGTCCCTGGGTTTTTGCCAGCAGGTTTATCTAGCCAGTAACATTTTTCCTCCCAGGTTAAGAAGAAGGAAATGTCCAAGCACAATGTGTGGTGACCACTGTGCTGCTGAAGATACAGTCTCTCAGAAGACTTCAAAAGCAGTATTTTGAATATTTCTGATCATGTATGGGACCAGTCTCTCCCTGTGATCAAGAGGTTACAAGAAAACAAGTAGTTTTTAAGTTGCAGGTGCTCTGTTTTCTGTGTAGCTTAAAAGACATCGTAAGTGCCCCAGAATGTAAAGTCAGAGGAACGGGTAAGCACTGCCAGTCAGTAAATACATGCTGAAATAATCTCCCTAAGTTAGGAAGCAAGGGCAAATCAACGTAGCCCTGTAGTACATTAGGCTAGTTGAGTATATTTAAATGTATGACATTGCTAGGATGTGAAGTAGGCAGACGGTGAGAAATTAACTCTGAAATTTCGGCATGATCTGGTCAGCTGGGGGGAGGGTTTGTTGCTATCTCTCGATATTCAGCAATTCACCACACTGCATATATGAAAAAAAAAGACATGCAATGCCTTGGTATAAAAAGAAGAGGCACGGATGTAAGGCTGCTTGTAAAGATATATGGAAAATGAGGGTTAGCACTCCAAGAGATTTCTGTAACAAAGGGACATATTAATGTGTTCACAACCAGCCAAACCTGGAGTTGAAGCTGAATGACTTACTGGAATGTGTCCTTGGCCAGGCAGTGGTAGCAGGTAGTACTTGCAATCTGCAGAGGGGTCCTGTGTCTTGGGTTTACGTACAGTAAAACTGCACACGCAACATTAATTGCAATCCATGGTATGAACTGTAATTAATCCATAAACTGTTCTGTAAAAGCAGCTGAATTTTTCTTTTTTTTACCTCAGCAAGCGAAGTTGTGTGATCTGATCTTCCCACAACAATCTCATTCTCTTTAAACACTTGCTTACCGGTAGAAAAACATATTATGCTGTAAGCAAGTCCCCATCCTGCCTTCCTTTCACAACAGCGTAGGATCAAGAGTAAACCCCTGCTGAGAAGAAGTGGCCTGACCCCACTGTGAAAGAGAGATGAACGAGGCCAGATGGATACCCAATACCACATCAAGCACCAAGGGCCAGAGGGAGAAGGATGACACTAGAAGAAAGAGGGCTTTGCAGATCTCGCCATGAAGTAACTGCAGGGAATTTTTCACCTTCTTGAGGCAGTGCACCAACATCTGTTTGTCACTGATATTAATACAACAGCTTCGCAGTCATGACTGAATTAGATGGCCCGGTCAGGACTCAGTGTGAAAGCAGCCAAAAGCTGTAGCTAGCACTGCAAGGTGAGGAGGAAGGGGACAGCGGTGGTAAGAAATATCCCTAACCATCAACAAGACAAATAATCATGAGTAAAGTGGGAGCTGTCTTCAGACAAGGGTCATAAAAGCAATGCCACAGACCATGCAAAAAGCCCTCCTGGCAAGTTCAGAAGCTAGGAGGGTGTGGGGAAGCACAATGCCAAACTTGCTACCTGCCAACATGTCACTCCGGTTTGTAAAATCACAGCCCAGGTGAGTTAATGTCATGCAGCAGTGAAGCTCTTGTTTGGCTTTCATTTGTCACAGAAACTCACCACCCTCCTCGGAGGGGGTTCCTGACCATTTTAAAGCATGGGTTTCAAAGGACATTATCCATCTCGATTTAATCATAAAGCTCAGAACACTACAAGTTTTGTGGGTTTATTCAAGATTCATCTCTGCTATCTTTAGATATCTACAAAGTATATTTCTGTGTCTGAGCCAGTCCTTTGATGTTCACTTTAGACCAAAGGAAGGTGCTTCTGGGGCACAATTCATCCCATCCCAAGGTAGACATCTAAAACAGGTCAGAGAAATCACACGTGAAAAGTGTCTCTTTTGCCCCTCCATTGACTGCAGGAGTTTAGTTGAGGAGCTCACATGCAGAAAGCTACTCTGAAACATCTGAAGCTGGAGGAAGCAAACTCCACCCTAGAATTAATCTCTTCCAAGAGCTGTCTAAGCTCTTCTCTGAAACTTTGAGACAGGGAATTATTTAGACTGCAAAGCTTTAGGGGGTCTCTTACTCCAGGCATGAAAAGTTATTGACATATTGGAAACTCAGTTTCAATGAAAGTCTTTGCACGCTGTAGTGATACTACCTGGTGGGAGTTTCACATGTTTCCTGTTTAGAAGAAAAAGGAACACTGTCTGTTCCTTGTTGCTAAACACGGTCCCGCTCTCCAATACGTGAAATCCCATAGCTAATGAGTCCGATTCTCATCTAAATCACCCTAATGCAAGGAGCAGCAGTACAACCAAAACCCATATGACTAAAGTAAACACAAAGTCAGGCCTGTTCCTTTCCATATACATTTTTAAGCTTTCCCTACATTCATCTCTCAAAATGGCTCAAATATTGATGCCATGCAGGCGACAAGTCCTATGAAATGTCACCTTTGATGTTCTTTTAATTCTGCTAATGATGACTTGGTACCCTTGGCCTCTCATTTGTACATTTAAAACATATTCGGTCACCCTCTGGTGAAATCTTTTGCCAGGGGAGATTCACATGTAAGATTAAATCGCTGTTGTTAGCTTGGGCTTGCAACCTCATCTCAGGAAAAGATAAATAACGTTGTTTAGATAATGCAAAGAAAGAACTTAAAAACTTCTATAGTGAATGTGAAAATTTAAAATACTTCTAATAATGCATCTTTTTTGTGCTTGTTTGAGGGAGTTTCATCCTTCTACTGGGGTTGAACTTTTTGTTTTAATGACATATGTCATTTAAGTATCTAAACCTGCTTATATGAATTCTTATAAGTAATTTCTCAGAATAGTATTACTAAGCTGTTTTACATGTTAGCAGCTGCATTCCCTGCAGTTTGTAAACCACACCAGTCATCACCATTTCCTCGCTCTTCCATGATACAAATCAATAAGCGTATTTCCAAGCTCCCTGGTTTTTCATTTTAGTCCTTAAATTAGAGCTTCTTTGTCAATGATGGGTAATGAGAAGGGCAACACTGAGCACAGCCTGTTTCTCAGCCCACTCAGCTTCCAAAAGTGTGGCTTCATCATGATAGCGAGTGGACTTCTTGTGGGAAGCTCCATGACCAGCTGGTGTCACATGTTGGGTGGTATGTGGGGATATGGCATCTCGACTACTTTGGTGAGAAACCAGGGCAGTGCTGGGGCAATGTCTGTGGTGATGCATCTCCCACAGGCTGAGAGTTTGATCTCTTGGGTGGTTTTAGAGTAATTCCCAAAGAATAGTAACCTTTTGGGAAGAGGATACCTCTGGAGTGGGGCAATGCAGACCATTCCATGTTGGTCAAACACAGGAGATGGTTTCCCTGCAGTTTTCAGGATGAGAAGTTTTCCACACATCGATGAAGAATAAAACCATGTGTGATAGAAGCTTCATGATAGCTGTCAGGGCAAGGTGGAAACTGGAGATCTGCTGTGCACTCATATTAGCACATGATAGTTTCCATCCGGATTGTGTATTACCACAGTCTTACAAAGGGAAGGATGTTCACATGCCCTGAGGATGTCAGGGGAACAAGAGTCTAAGGCAGAAAATGAAGCAAATTGCTATACTTCAGTCCCAGGATCAACAAAGTGTGCCTGTGCATCTAGACATGTGTGTGCCTGCACACTCATGAATACCCAAGAAGGCTGGATGGGGGCAATGATATTTTCAGGAATATAAGAAGTTACCCATTTCTAACCCTCTAGAACACTAAATATAGCACAGAGATGTCTCATATTTAACAACTCTGACTCAAAACTGACGGAGCTCTGGGAAAGACACCTGTTGATTTCACATTGGTTATAGATCAAGCTCTTTGTACAAGAATGCAATTTCTCTCATTAGAAGATGTTTACATTTAATTAGGTGACTGTATTTTTTTTACTGTGTGTTAATTCTCCCTGTTCTTGTCGTTAGGATTTTTGTTTACAATAGTGGTGAACACTTCAATAACAAAAAAAAAAGAAAAAAAGTTTAATACAAGTTTATTAGAATTGTCTTCCTTAAGCAAAATTAAACCAAAACCAACAAAGTAATTCTAAAGCCATTAATTACACATGCTGTTCTTCTTGAGAGGCGTTTCCAAATACAATGTCTCTAACAACTTTATTCTACTGTTGTGACTTATGTTCACAGATTCTGTGGGGTCTAAATGAAGCAGAAGGATTAATTGCATACAGATGCTTTCCTATTTTTGCTCGACACTGTTTTTTATTATTCCTTTGTGTTTCTTTTAAAAAACCAAAGTCAATAAAAGGAATTTACATTATACTAAGAAAGTTAAATGCAACCTGTAAGAAGTAATTACAGGCACAAAACATATGGAAATGCCATTACTTGTTTTGGTTATATTTGCACATAATGTATGCAGAGCAAGTCATGATTAGCAGACAGGAAGCACACTCTGTGATTATGCAGGATTTGGTAATTGAATCCACCAAGGATAATGATGCTGACCTTCCCATTTGAAAATAAACTAGGCATTCAAGTTTTAAGTGGTTTGCGTTAATTCTAATTGCATAGACATGTCTACCCAAAGCTGCTTCTGGGAGGACATAGGACAGGTAAATAATTATTACATTAGAGTGTTTTATTAACAACAACTAAAGTAATACTGTTTACAGCAATGGTGTTTGGTCCATATAAAACTGAAATGTGAATATCTAGGAGCCATCCCTTTCACTGAGGTATGCGTGCTCATGCTGTATCAACCGCAAAAAGGAGTTACCCGACAGAGTCTGTGATTACAGAGTCTTCCATTTGCAAATCCTCACAGACCAAACTAGTAGCTAGTTAAGTCATGAGAGGTCTAGTTTCTTTCCTCATCTATTATACTTCCATCTTTCAAGGAAGAAAGAGTTCCAAAAGGTTGGGAATGTAATGGAATTTGGATGAGTAAATGAAATATTTCTCCTGGAGACGGGGCATGGTTTGAACTATCTCCCAAACCACAAGTTGTTGGGGATATTTTTATTTTCTTTTGAGGTGGTTCTCTTTTGCAGAATTATTAACTTGGTTCTACTGCTGTAGTTCAAGAACAGAGGCTATTTGTCATGCAGAAACAGACCACTGGTGTGTTAAATCTGATATCTTGCCTCAACTGCAAGGTGACCCAGTTCTCAGTTAGTTCAGTGAACCCGCTCCAAAGTCTATCTATGATGCTTTTTCCTAAACCTTGGAGGCAAATTTGCCTCAATCCAAAGCCCGTGGCGTAATTTTTATTACTGTACCACCAAGTCTGTTTCCTAGTGTGCAGTGTGACAAATTTGTTAGAGAACAGAGGGGAAAAACAAGGGCTAGAGGCTTAGACAATCTGTATGGAACCCTATTCCCAGGACCACAGGAAAAACCATGTTGCTGATTGGGATCAAAGTAATGTCCATAACCTCCTAGGTATTGTCTTTGCTAGAGCTATAGTCTGTCTAGAATAATATGTTTCTTCTCCTAAAAAAAAAAAAAAAAAAAAAAAAAAAAGTTAAGGTTAAGAATGTTTACATTTCTCTGAGATCTCTGATGCTCTGATGTGAGTCAGCCCCAGTGAGATGTGGGATTTAGTCACCTGCCTCAGATCTGGAAATCTCAGTTTCCATGTTGCCTGAACAGAACAACTCTGTGGTACAGGTATGGAAAGAAATGTTTCCCCATGGAGATGTCAGACTTACATATGCTCCAGAGTTGCAGGCTGCAAAAGCAGTACACCCAATTGTCACAGCAAACACCAGGCACACACAGGACTCACCTGGGAAGGTGTCCAGCATGTGCATTGCAAATCCAATGTCTTCTGTAAGTGTTGGGCTTCTGGCTTGCATGCTTTTCAGCTATACACAGGCATTTATGCCTGGAAAATGGCAGGAAGAAATACTGAAGCTTAATTTCTGCTTTCCTTTACCCCCTGATCCAAATAAAACTAAGTCATTGACTGATTTCACCTGGCCTTGAAAGCTGATGGTGTCTGTAGGCATAACTCAGGGGCTCAGGCACTGCAAAGTTGGGAGACTGGGCTCAGTCAGGGGTATATGTGATCCAGATCTGCAGAAACATCTCTGAGGTGTCCAACTGCCAGGGCAGACCAACTGCACATACAAGTGGAACTGACTGGTCATCAGCAGTTGTAAAACAAAAACCTCCCAGCACTAGTAAAACACACATGGCTGTTCTATGGCAGAGCACCGAGCTGAGAAAGGGAGTGCTTAGAGTCAAAAATATTGAAAAACAGACTAGAGAAATCACAGTGAAGCTCTGTGACTGCACTGGAATTAAGTTATATACTTAAATTTTGCATCTGTAATAAATTGGCAATATGGAATGCAAAGGCTTTCACCTCTGGGTCACTGGCTTACTGCTCCATTATTTTTTATGCACAAAACAAGAAAACATTATGTACTCCTCACCTAGAATGTATTTATGGTTCCACAACACTCTGAAAGTATGTTCAAAACCACTTTTTCAGTTCATTAGAATAACTGCAGGAGGGAGCCATGATAGTCTGGGGTTTGCAAGGTGATGCAGAGGTCAGATCCATCCTAGGATCACTGTAAGCAGAAGTTTTGATTAGTTACTTGCCACTCTCTGCTATCTGTAATAAGGATTGATGGTGTCAGTCCAAGTCCAGGTGGTTAGGTGAGTCTATGATTACCCTCACATGGGCAATAGGTAAAGAAAGTATAAGGATCAGTAGCTTGTCCAGAAAAAAAAACATCCAACATCCTGTATCTCTGATCACTAAAGCCAAACCTTCAGCATAGACAATGGCTCTTCGGCCTCCCAGAGAAGTGAGGAGACCTTTACCAACTTCTTTTTCACTCTTACCTCATCTCCAAGCTCCTGGATACAAGATGATTTAAGAACAACTCAACTCAAAGGCAAAAAATACCTATATAAGAGCTTGTGAAACTGTATGGACACGCAATGTGGTTCTCACTTGTTGCATAATGCTGCTTCTCCTCTTTGTCCCTTCACACCAGGCTCTGCTTTGAAGAAAACTAAACAACTATGTTGGAGGGACGGGAATTTGAACCCTGGGGATAAAAGCAGTGATGACAGCACCAAGAGCTTAGCACTAAGGCACTGAACTGCCTTGCTTTGTGCTGCATCTGTAAAGATAAAGAAATGTGGCAGGGGCAGTGGGACAGCTCTTCTCATCCACCATTGCAGGAAACAGGCTAGCAGGCTCCATCAGCCCACATCACTTGGTATCAGCCTCAGCTTCTCTTTCATGAAAAAGGTCATTGAATCTGCTATATCATCTCTAGCAATAGGAGATGTGAGGACCAGGATTAGAAATGTTCCTCTCCCTTTCCCAGACTTCCCTGCCTACAGAAAGATAGGCAAAGAGGAAATTTGAGTCGTGACCTTCTTGTTTAGCAAAAGACCCCTGGGATAAGCTGAATACCTTTCTGATAGAGACAGCTTTGCTCTTTTCAAGGGTGACTAGCACCCAAAATGAGTACTTGTGATAGTCAAACTAGAAATGAAGAGAAATATCCACATGGAATCCCCTCCTGCCGCTGATGGGCAGCACGGCGCATGCAGACAGCCCCGGATCAAGATGATAATCGTCTGCTCCTGTTCACAAACGAAGGAAAATGAGTCTCAAATTACCAGACTTGTCCCTGGCCTTTGATAGTATCATGCACACTGCTGCGATTCAGCCTCAAAGTCATAGCAGGGGCAAGCAGTGTGGCACCAAGGAGGAGTAACACGGCTCTTCAGAGCACATGCAGACATAAAGAAAAAATAAGAAAGAAAAGCACATCCTTTCTTATATCCGCTATCCAGCTTATTTAGTATCAAGATTCTTACTTTCTTATGGTATCAAATCACATGGGGCTGAAAATATTCCTCAAGTTAATAAATGGTGAAGTCAGACACAAAAAGCTACTACTCCATTAAATTAAGCAGGGATGGGGTTTGGGTTAGAGAACTCAAGCATGACTACCCACATTGTTTAATTTCAGCACCCTCTCTGGTTTGGGTTTGGTCCATAAAAATAAGCAGTCTCCTAGACAAAGCCCAGACATATTTTCAGGGATATATGAACCCAGCAAACAAAGCCAGCAATAATGTGAGGAGATGACAAAATGCACAGCAGATGTACAGAGAGATAGACTTTTCTTTCTCATCATCAACTAACTACCTTGTTCCTTCCAAACCTTTTTCTAAATGACATTATTGAGGCTTTAAAGGATCTGAGCAAAGGACAGTGAACTGGAATCCACAGTATTAATTACACCTCTGACACTGGTTACTGAGGAGACCCTCAGACAATCTCAACCTTTCTGTGTCTGCTAAGTGAGGAGACGACTATCCGAATCCCTAACACATGTCAGGATGTAGATACTTAATTAATTAATGCTCACAAAGTGCTTTGGAGATAAAGTGTGCAACACTTGATGTCATGAGAGCTAAATATTATTGCTGAACATTCATACATAAGGGCAGAGGTTCCCAGAAAGAGAAGCATCAAGGGCGGGAAGCAGAGAATGCTTTTATAGAAAAATACCCAATGTAACTCCTTCTGAAGCTACTTCCCAACATCCACATGATTTTTTTCCTCTAGGTACAAGCTTAAAAGCCTTTCTGCTAAAGTCCAAGAATATACTAGGGTTTAGGGTTATGATATGAGCAGCAATCTGCTCCAAAAGAGCTCTCATTACTGTTAGGAGCTTGTGTGTAGTTAACTGATTCATTAGGTCTAGGCATCACTCTACGGAGTTAGGGCTTTCTCCCGGTGTGTCCACTGAAGAACAGTCTTTGGTAGACAGCTAAAGAAACACTGGTAAATACGGGCATGTGCTGGTTTTGGTTGGGACGTTCTTCATAGCAGCTAGTATGGGGCTGTGTTTTGGATTTGTGCTGGAAACAGCGCTGATAACACAAGGATGTTTTGTTCCCTGCTGAGCAGTGCTTGCACAGAGCCAAGGTCTCTGCTCTTCATCCCAGCCCAGTGAGTAGGCTGGGAGTGCACAAGGAGTTGGGAGGGGACACAGCCAGGACAGCTGACCCCAACTGACCAAAGGGATACTGTATGATGTCATGTTCAGAGTGGTGGCACTTGTTTTCCCAAGTCACTGTCACATATGATCGAGCCCTGATATCCTAGGGATGGCTGAACATCTGCCAGCCATGGGAAGTGGGGAATGAGTTCCTTTGTTTGCTTTGCTTGCATGCACTCTTTTGCTTTATCTATTAAACCGTCTTTATCTCAATCCATGCATTTTTTCACTTTTACTCTTCTGATTCTCTCCCCCCATCCCATCAGGGGGTAGTGAGCAAGCGACTGCATGGAGTTTAGCTGTGAGCTGGGGTTAAACCACCATAGGGTAATAGACACTAGCTCTGATCGCTTCTTGTTCTCTTGATTTTCTTTATGGTACAGTCAGAAGACTAGGAGTTCAGCTCAAATGTGACAGAATTTGGTCCATAAAAGAGAGAAAAAATGAGCGTCCAAAGGGAGGGGTACCAGAGGCTAAAACGAAGCTCTATCAGTCAAAGGCAAGGCTCTTGCCCAGAGCAAAAAGCATCCAATGGTGCTTTTATTTAATGCTTTATATTTCTCAGTCTTTCTGGAAAATGAGCTACTTCAAAGGTCTACCTTCTTGAACAGGTCAATTTTCCCCTAGTAGGAAGGGATGCAGTGATGTGTTTCCACACAGGTGGCCACAGAAGGGGTCTCGGTGTGACAAATAGGATGAGATAACATAAAAGCTTATATATAGGAGGGCATGGATCTTTCATCAGTGAAGTCAATTTGAATTTTGCCACAGACTGACAAGAATGCACAGAATTGCTATACACTGATACTCAGAGAATCACAGATTTTAAAGGATTTTTACAATCACCATTCTTTAGTTCTGCATAATGGCTTTGAACTAGATCCTATTTTTTAAGAAGATAACCCATCTTGATTTTAAAATCCCCAGTTGTTCACAGGATTAAGCATAACCCTTGAAAAATTGATGCCTAATTTCAAGAATGAGGTTGTCTAGGTTCAGGCTGCATCAAGACCTTCTCAGCTCCTTTCAAAAGACAGAAAACCCATTTGCAATGTTTGTTTTCTGCAAGAGTATATGAAAGGACTTCATCAAGTCTCTTTCTACTTCCTTAACTCAAACCATATTGACACTATTCCAAAATCTCCCACTATGTGCATGTTTCCTAATTGCTTAATTGTTCTTGGGAATTTTGCCTGAAACATCTCTGTTTTCTTAACATCCCCATCAATACAACATGCAATATTCCGATAGCAGTTTTGTCAGCAGAAAACATGAAGGTGATACAGTCAGCTTTATTCAAGATCCCCCAAAAGCTTCATTACTTATTTTTGGCACTAATGTTCAGTGATTAACCAGGACCCCTCAAACATAACTCTGAATCACTGCCTCTGAAAATAGAATCAATCTGTGGCCTTTGTTCCTACACATTTGACTTTACCTTTGTCTCAAACCTTGCTATCAAGCAGTCCAGATTGTTCTGTATCAGTGATCAGTCCTATTCATGATTTATCACTCCTTCAAACTGTGAAATCTGAAATGTGTATCAGTAATGAGTATATCGCCTTCCATGTTGTTCCTAGAAATATCAAACAGCAGAGTCTTGGCAAATCACATGTGCTTGGCCCACTAGAAACAGCCCTATTTCATCTTTCCATTCACAAATCATTCACAAATACATTTTAAGACCTAATATTCAGCCAGGTTTTATCCCTTTAATAAGTTCTGGTTTGAGCTTGTATCATTCTGGTTTCTTAATCAACATGTCACGCAACACAAAGTCAAGCCATATAGAAGTCCAAGTCTATTACATCAAAACTATTACCTTTCTCTACCAAACTTGTAATCTCATAAAAAAGACATCAGGATGATTTGACAAGATATATAGTTTTTTCAGAAAACTACATTGATTGGCATTAATTACATTACCCTCCTGTAAGTCTTTACTATTTGAGCCCTGCATCAGCCATTCCATTATTTTGCCTGGAATCAATGTCAATCTGACAAGACTATAATTACTTGGGTTGTTCCATTTACCCTTTTAAAGCATTGGTACAATGTTAGGTTTCTTTAAACTTTGTTAAGAATGGAGGATTTCAGGGGAGTTTTCACATCACCCCTGGCCATTTTGACATCTCAGGAGACCGATGCTTCTGTGGGTGAAGTTCCCAATACAATAATTATTATTTCAGATCTGTGCTTGCAAAGATTAAGAGGCCAGCATTACTCTCCAGAACACCAGCCTAAGAAAGTCTGTGTGAGGAGAAGCGCAGGAGCATATGAAATCTCACACACTGAGAATAACATCCATCTGATAAAACCTCACACGCTGCATCTCAAGACTTTTGCTGCAGGCATCCATGCAGTCCTGTATTCTGCTTCCTGCCCCACACATTTCTGTCTGGGACGAGTGTAAAATCACCAGAGAAGAGATGCCTCCAACCCTGCACTCTTGGGGATGTCTTCAAGTCATGACTGGTCAAGCCAAGCTCCAGCATAGGAGAGGTTATCCAGAGAGAAGCCAGGTCTGAGACAGCACAGAGAAGGGCTGATTCATCGTGTTTCCCAGACCACACTGCTGGAAAGGCTTCGCAGAAGCCCTCAGAGCAGCATTCAAAGTTGTATTTGCAGTGAAGAATGAAGGACCTTTTGTTCTATCTTTTCTGTCCTTCCACAGAGGCACTGGATATTAGGAAAAAAAGATCTGTCTGGATATTATGAAAAATTTCTTTGCTGAAAGTGTTATCAGTCATTTGAACCAGGCTGCCCAGGGAAGTGGCAGAGTGCCCATCCTTGGAGTTGTTTAAAGGACATGCAGTTGTGGTGCTTACAGGGGTCGGACTTCACAGTGCTGGGTTAATGGTTGGACTTGATCTGAAGGGTCTTTTCCAACCAAACCGACCCTGTGGTTCTAAAGGGACTGAAATGCTGCTGCAAGCACAAGACTGAGGCAGAGACTGCTATATCAGAGGTCCAAGGTGCTGAGAAGTGGACTGCTCTACAAACTACATTGGGAGTAACCAGCCTTGGGAAGGTTTGCCTGTAGCACAAAGAGAAAATCTGACCAAAACTCATGTTACCAAATGCAGCTGTATTAGACCCAGTTTTAAGACTGTGGCCAAGTTCAAGCTTGACAGAAACAGGCCTTGCTACAATTCCTCAGTTTACATAAAATTCACATCAGCATTTCTCCCCCTTCAATGCCCTGACCTGAAGGAGAGCAGCTGTGCTGCCTCTCACCATCCCACAGCAGCTTGGTCATAGTGATTCACAGTCACAAAAAAACATGTTTCCAAGACACAAAGGTCAAGATGCTTCTTTAAACCTGCAGAAACAGGCACTTTTTCACAGCTCTCGTAGCTGGATATTTTGCAGCACATCAGCTGTGCTTGCCTGGGAGAGCAGAGATTATATCTGGCCATGACATCTGCTCTGGGCTGTAACCAAGGTCTCAGCCTTCCACAGCAGTTCTTTTTACCCTCCTCAACTTTTAGGACAAACTTTGAAATACCTGCTTTACCCACAGTGTTTACTTCAGCACTGCAAATTTAAAAAATGCGTACTTAACTATTACAAACCAATCAGACTGCGTAAAGCTACAAAAGAACCAGTCCTGAGCTACAAGTTCATAGCCATTGCATACATCCATGTATAAAATTATTTCCTAGGCCAAGATGACAATGCACAGAGCTGTATTTGATGCCTCATATGCAGTATAATTTCCAAGTCTCAAGTGAGGATTCATTCCTGCTACTCACTGTGATCCTCTTTATATCTGTCTGTTCATCCTGCAGCGTGTTTAGAGAAACAAAACACCATGATAAATTTTATCCAACACCACAAAATGTGGGAATTATCTCTGTATTTTCTTGTGAGTAAATTCTACCTTGAAATTCCTCCACCTACTTGACGATGTAGAAAAGAAAAACATGTAGAAATAAAAAGAAGGAGAAAGCATGTCTTGTGTAGAATTTAATATGGCCGTACTGCATATAATTTAATTAAGACACTTTAATGTGCTCCTGTGTTCTGGTTGCCTAGTACCTGCACTCAGGCAGTGGTTAATTAAACATTCAGCTTAGCAATGGTGACTACCTCACACATTTCACAATGCCTTGTATTAAAATTTCATTTGTGACTCAAACAAAACAAACCCAAAGAATTGTTCAGTTTTCTTGTCTCATGCAAGTGTGAAGAACTATAATCAATCCAAGATGGTGCAACGCTTATGATTTTTAGTATGGGATAAGACCAAGAAGAAATAAATGTATGAGGAAAATACAAGATGGGTCTTCAGGGGGATCAACAGTGTGAGGAGGGAATAGACTCTAGTGCTATATATCATTTTTGTGTTTAATGTAATTTTTTTTAAAAACAGCAAAAAAAGGAAATATGCCTAGATAATTAATAAATTATGAACAAAACACTCTTTTTTCATCTACTGAGGGTATTTTTAACACTGTTTGAATTATCTGATGTGAGTTGTGGATTGGGTTTTTTTTGTGTGGGGATGGCAGATGCCACTTGGAATACCTAAATACATGTAGCCAAGCTCACAATGTAACCAAATCCAGAAGATCCCATTTTTCCCCTTTGCTTCTGCCTCATAAGCAAAGCCAGATTCAGGCCTGATGTGTGTGAATAAGTAGACTTCAGTCTCACACGGTGTTACACCGTGCACACCTATACCTAGAGCATTTTCACAAGCTTGCATATAGAGCCCTCTAGGACAATTACTGACACAATATTGTCTAGAAGACTCTTTGGAATGTATCTCATTATAACGTATAGAAAAATTATTGCAAAATGATTCAATTTGTCAGTACATTAAGTGGCCACATATTCAATCCCAGGCAATTAACCGCTCAACACAGTCAATTATCTAATAATAAAACTGGACCCTTCAAGTCTTCCAGCTAAATTAAAGGGTCTCCTGCAGAAGAAACGGAGTGGCCATAAAACTCTCTGCGACTTAACACTGTTAGAGGAGTCTAAACATTTCCTGAGTCCATTTGGAATATAGATTTTTTATTTTCTTCCCAAATGACCACAGGAAACAGGTTATATCATTTTAATTATTGCTGATGCTGCTCAGAGGTTCTGAGGGCAAGCCAATAATTCCGAAAACAGTTCCTCTTCAGCAGACCTTCTACTCCAACACTTAAACTCTCTATCCACCTTGTATGCCACTTTTTTATTTTAAGGTAGGTTTGAATATTGTGCCTAAAACATTTTCGTTCTCCCCCCCTTCTCCCGTCTCTGTTAGTCGTCCTCCCATCGTTAACTACAAAGTCCAGATTGTGAGACTCACAGGCTAATGGAATGTCTAATGCAGAGCAGCTGTACATTTTTAATGCAAAAGGGGAAAAATAAAGGCAGCATATGGTTTTATGTAATCTTCCTATGAATTTTTAACTGAGCGTCCTAATTCATGTCGGACAGAAAGAGCTTTTTTACGGGTCCTTTGTGGTTAGAGCCTGCTAGCATGAAACATGCAGTACTTTAAAGCCACAGTGAGTGCAGGTAAGACTGCTCTGCAGTAGATGCTGCTGTGGATGGTACTTGGTTTGTATGGATGACTTTAAACCTCACAAGTCTGTGTCTGGAAAAACAAAGCGATGTATGAACAGGATGGATGAATCAGTCTCCTATGGACATGCCTGTTCTTCGGGGTTCTACGCAGTCCTGCATAAACGTCAGAGAAGTAGAAAGTACCGGAACAGCTTCCTTCAGTTCCTTTCTTGCAAAGTGCTTACAAAGCAAGAGATAACGAGAGAATGAGAAACAAGAGAACAAGACAAAATGAAAGAACAAAAGAAAAAAAAAACAAAAGAAAGGTTGCTTTCTTTTCTTAAAGTTCATCTTTAAGGATGATACATGCTGACTCTGCTCCCTGACCTATCATATGTCAATATGCAGGGCACAAGGAGGTTTAAATTCCTTCAGCCCTAAGTGACATTAATTTCTGCCTTCATGGTTAGTTCCAGTAGCACAGATATACACTTTATGTTGCATGGTGCGTAACCAGTGCTTACACAGGAGATCATCCTGGACCCTGCTGGTGGACTGAGTTCTTATCTATCCAAACAGTAGTAGGTATGAAAGCCTGGGCCCAACAAAGGAAGATGTTGATATATTCTAGATGTCCTTAAAAACCACTGACCCCAAAATACCATCTGAGCACCTTCTGGTATATAAGTAAACTGGATGGTTGACAAGTCTCATCATGGAAGCAGGCTTGAAATAACCCTTGCCCAGTTTGGAGCCCTCTATTTTAAAGATGATGTGGATCACCTGGAAAGATTCCAGAATTTAGCATTTTGAGGAAAGACTCAGAAAATTGCTGGAAGTTTTGTGGTGAAATGCATGCAAGGCTGAGACAAAGAGGAAAAGGATAATTTCTCCTTCACATACGCTGAGGCCAAAATAATAAGTAAATGCTTTAAAATAAAGTCCAGAGGATTAAAATGTGACATTAAGAGGAACTTTCTAAGGGTAAGGAAAACACAGAGATAGATCGTCTAGGGAGGCTGTGGAGTCTCCATCAAAGGAAATCTTCAGAACAAATTATGGAAGCATGTGCCAGAAATGACAGAGATACAGCTGATTTTGCCTTGGGGTCTTTTGAGTCCCTTCCAGACTTATGATCCTATGATTCCTTTATTATTAACTGCCAGCATGGATGTACCCTCTGTAGCCTTAGAGCTGATCAATACAGTTTCCTCTGTTACTTAGCTACCATCCTCTAAATGTCCCCACATTAAAGTAATCTCTCACATTCATCCATTTTCTTTGCTTTCAACTTCCTTCCTTCCCTAGTTC
This sequence comes from Gallinula chloropus, assembly GCF_964237585.1. NCBI lineage: Eukaryota > Metazoa > Chordata > Aves > Gruiformes > Rallidae > Gallinula > Gallinula chloropus. Next base: position 192,970,738 of record NC_140085.1, read on the forward strand.
ATTTCACACTCAAGTTTTCTAATGCCACCTTTAAGAAATCCCTGTTTCCCCTTTTTTCCTTGCCAAAGTGACTGCCCTTAATGGGTATAAGATACATGGCCTGCTGGACTTCAAACTGGCATGGCAACATGGCTTCTTTGCTGGCAGTTTAGTGAGTTAGTTCCTTCTTTCTGACTCAGTTTCTTCAACTGTAAAATGCTGTTCTTCCTAAAACACTTTTGAGTTGTGCTGATTGCTGGAAAAACTGAATATGAAGAGTGGAGCTGACATGATAGGGAGGGAGGACAGAATCACAGAATCACAAGGATGACCTGTTGTATTTTTCTTCTCTGACAGTCAGGAGAGCTGAAAGGGTAGGGAGAGAAAGCCTAAGAAGTAGAAGAAGAGACCATTTGTGCTGGTGTTACCATCCAAAGGTTGATCACATTCCACAATCACAATTATGGCACCAACAAATGCCCTTTTTTCTTACAAAATACAGTCTTCCTATGTCCATATATCTTCACGTGTCATTAGCAGTTTCATTAAAGTTGGAGGGGGGAGGAATAAAGAAAAAATATAAAAGTATTTCCCCTGGATCTTAACAATTTGTTTTGGAATTAGGACGTTTTCAAGCTAGTTCTTTGTGACTAGAAAATCTGAGGACCTTTTTCTTTTCAGATGAAGTTCAGGTCTTTGTCTAACTATCTGACTGCAAGACTTGAAGAATCACAAATATGGTTGGACTTGCAATAAACTTGCTTGCATTTTCAACACTGAAAGCATTACTCTTAAAAGAGCATGAAATCACATTTACACCCTCAAATGCTCCTATGTCATAATTAGTCTTACATCAGGCTTACTGTCTTTTGCTATATAAGTGCCTATGGAGAAAACACAATGATATTAGAGAGATTTGGTCCTACTTTTCTATCAAACGTGTGTTATCATCAGTTGTTTTCTAGTGCTACCTGCAGATACCTGAATATGGAGAGGTCTCCCATGAGAGAAGCATTGTACTGTATACCCCCAAGCACATTGATTTTCTTCTTCATGGGGCTTTATTTGCTTTTATCATTAGAATGAATCACAATCAAATATCAAGGTCTACACATGCATGCTTAAATTATAAACGCATGTGAGGATGTAGACCCATGCAATTGCACCTGAAGAGAAAGCAAGCTGTTACTTAGATCTAATAGCTGGATTGCATTGCAAAGATGTTTTGTCTCTTACCCATATCTTGCAATGGGAGTGACTATGTTCTCAGTTCTTTGCTACAGTGGCCTAAGTCTGGCACTAATGTAGTAAAGCCAAATAATTGTGAAGTTATTCTGCACATACAGGAGAATGACGTTTGCTATATAGTCATGGGCCTCAGTCAGCTAGAGGGTGTCAAGAATTTACAGAGAAGAGGCAAAAAGAAGCAATTAAAATTCAGGCTGCAGTGCTTGGAGGTAATCAGCATGGTGGTTCAGAGAAATAAACGTGTAAGAATTCAGTATGATTGATTCAAAGACAACACAGATAAAATCAACCAGAACACATTCTTTAATGTTTTACACATTTAGCAACACTTGCTTTATCTCTGACTCTAAGGCCCTATGGACAACCCATAATGAAAATCACATTTTTTAGGATATTTATTTTAAAAAGAGTAAAAAGTGAGGTTGATTTTGTCCTTCCTTTATGAAGAAAATGAAGATTTCTCTTTCCTGACTAGTGTAGCCACTAAGAGGAAAGAATTCAATTGCAAATATCATGCAAACACATGAAAGTTTTCACTGTTACAAAGCCAACCCTTTGTATACCCTAAAAGCAGTGGTATTGAAAAAACCCCCAAAAAAACAACAAACCAAAAACCAAAAACCAAACACACAGATTTTCTGTGAAAAGGGACAGAGCTTTATTTCTCCTCCCAAAACACATTTACAAAGACTAAAATGCTTATTTCAAGTACTGGAGGGCAAGGTTGCATGTTGAACTCAGCTGTGCATTCTCTGCCATTCACTTTTCTGGTTATTTTACCTCTTTCCCCTCATACAAAATGGACTGCTCTTCCTTATTTATATGTAAAGCACTTCAAGACCCTTTACTTGGTTACAATCCAAGTGTAAGAGTTGTATACAGCAGCATTAGCAACTGAGTTGCAACAGTAGGTGAATAAAGCTCTTTGTATTATTTCTAGGTTGGATGTAATAGTTTTTCTTGTGAAATGTGTTTTCATTACACACCTCCTCCCCACCCCCATAACCCCTTTTCTGCAGCATGCCTTTGTGTGGCAAATATTCTGTTTCACTCATGGCTTTTCCAGTGCTGGCCATGCCACAGAGGTCTGAGAACTGCAGGATGCAGGGCAGGTCACTGTGGAAAACTTTGCCAATGAGACACTAACAAAAAAAAGCTTTAGAAATAATAATAACAAAAAAGGATTATTTGGAAAACCCTAATCATGTTGAAAGTTGACATTATTACTTAATTGGAACATTTGGGATCATGTTGAAAATGCTCCCTGTCTAAGATTAAAGTGCAATCATTTTAGATACTACAAGTATGATAGTTTACTGATTGTGCATCTTAATCTTCTGGATCAGTGAATAATTGGTTCAAGCTATGGCAGGAATTCATTCATCCTTGACATCTGAATGAGTAAGAGATGAAAATCTCTGAAGATTTTCTGCAAGAAGGGAGCCTCTTCTCCCAAGACTGTATTTGTCAGAGTTTCATTGTCTGTTTTCAATCCTGCTCTGATGATCCACAGAAGATCATGAGGAGCAACAGCCTCCTGGGACTATTGCTGCATTCATAACCTCAAGTCTCATGAAGCCTAAAGATATGTCAAAACAGCAGGGGTTCATTAAATGCGGTCACTGTTCGTAGCACTTTATTCACAGGAATGTATAAGGATTCATTAGCGAGGAATGACTTCCGAAGGTAAATATACAGAACGTGGTTATATGATGACAAAGAAGGTGTCTAAAGAGCACACAGGCTTTGGGAGATGTCAGCAGCTTTGAGACGAGGGAGCTATTTAAAATAGTACAAAACACTTGGAGCATGAGAATGTATTTAAGAAATGGAAATACTGAGGTTATTAGGGGAGGAAGCCATCAAAATACCGATGACAAAACGGTTCATCCAAAATAGGTGCCTTGTCAGTAGATTCACCTGCTTGGAGTATATTGACAGAGAGCAGAAAGTTACTGTCTTTATTAGGGAAGCTTGCCTTTCTGTCTTTAAATCATAGAGAACATCATTTAGCTACAGCATCCAACTGTCTTTACAAAGATTTCCTTTTTCTCCCTCTTTGTTTATATTTATTTGCTCTCTGTGCTCACAGCAGCAGTGCAGAGAGCTGAATGCACACCCAATCACATGGCAGTAAACACTCACTTGCTAGCACTAAAGATATGTCACAGACTCCATGAACAGCATTCCTACTCTCTCCATCCTGTTAGCTTAAATGGTCCTTAGGAATTTTAGCAAGATATGACCTAACATCCAAGGAAAGATCATCAGACAAGTTTCCACTACACATCTGAAATGTCATTTGAGTTCAGGAGCCTTGAATCATTGGTGAAACTCACTGCTGCAGGAATCCAGGAGATAGGAAATGGAACCTTTTGAAACTCTTCACAACTTTCATCAACTCTACATGCAACTGCTTGCCACCAAAATCACCACCATCTTCCTAAATCCAACCATCTAAAAACACAAACTAGGTCCTCAAAGACCCTGAGTGGCTTAAAAATCTTTGCTATCAATTTGGATTTTAATAATTTCATCTGAACTCTAGCCATGTTTTCATGAACCAGAAGCATAATCTATCTCCATTGGAACTAATAGCGACAACGGATTTGTGGCTAAGTCATGCCAGCTGACTTGTTTGGTTTTCCTTGAAGTACCATGTGCTTTTCACTTTTAGATCTAGTATAGTTAAAGCTATTAACTTTGGAAATTGCTCCTTGATAGTCTCCAATATCATGTTGGGTGTTTTTTCCAACTTTTGCACAGATATGTATTGGGAAAAGGGAGAATCCAGGTAAAAAGGGATCCTTTTTGTCCCCTCAGTCACTAGCTTTCATAATGCTTATAGGTCTGGACAATATGTTCTGAGCAGATATGATATTTCTCTGTCTACAGAACTCAGCTTAGCTCCAGTTCAAAAAGTGTGACTCTGTTGGCAAGGTTACTACTCTGAGCTAATATAGCCCATTAATACCTATTATAGGTTTGGCCACATGTTACTTGGTGACAGTGCTTCTGCTTGTCTTGGAATTACAGATCCCAGGAACACAGCTGAACCCACAACATACCATAAGGCAGAAAGAATTGTAGCCTTCTCCAACGACAAGTGGAATTGGCACCAGAGTATTTAGAGACTTTGTGCTTCCAAAATGGCAGTAAAGGAAAAGTCATCTCTTCTACATGCAAGAGCAAAGCAGATCTTGCAGATGAGTATGTTCATGCTTATCTAGTTATTATGGGGTTTAAATGAACTGCTGCACTTCAGCACATCCAACTGGCATGTATCGGAACACTGGGGACGTGCGCTAGCTACAGGATACATAGAGTTCATTGCATGATTTTTACAAATGCAGCTGAAAGGCTGTTCACGTCATATTTCAAGTAACCCAAAATTTTTCAAACATCAGATAGTAAATTATACTGATAACCGCTTCAAGCCTAAGAAGAAGGTTAGGGGTCACTTCTGGCTTTTTGGGGCTGCTGAGAGAGAAAAGAACCCCACGGCTTTCTCTGATCTGGCGAACATCCCCATGACGAGTCCCAGTGCTTTTTCTTGACTAACTGGACTGTGACCCTTGGAGCCAGTACTTTGCGCTTAGAAATGCACAGAAAATGGCCTGCATAATGCTGCAAAGAGTTGGGAAATTACAGATTGTTATCAATAATTAGTATGATTTTTTGCCATTTACTTAACAAAAAGACAGAGAGAGGCTGGGTCAGTGGCAGTGGTTCAGGCTTGTCACTTTTCATCAGCTTAAGTGCTGAGAGCAGATGTGAATCAGGTTACAGCTAAAAGCTTTATACACCAGTATTCACAGCCAAGAGTGCATCAGCCGCGAGCATTTGGTTAACTTTTACATGTTACGATTCCTAAAAGGGAAAGGTTCTTGATGACTAAGAATCCATTTGAGGTAATGAGAGCTCACTTGCAGCTAACAGGCTCAACTTCGTTAAATAGCGCATGCAAATAACCTGTATCCGGCTACAGCAAACTTAAACCCGCAACATTACACAGCTCATATGGCCATTTCCATCCCCTTGTTAAGCAAATAATTCATGTTTGTTGATATTAATATATCCAATAGATGACTATCTAACATATATAACACTCAGAAAATATATATATACTTGGAGAAGACAGCCTGCGCTATGGAATAGCTCTTAAACTAGATTTCTTTTTTCTTTTTACAAGAAGGCTCTTTGAAATTTCTTGTCTCCATCAAACTCCTCAGTCAGCTAAAAGCAAGCAACCACATTAAGAAGATAAAGCCCTTTTTTTGTGGATTCTGGGATGCAAGCCCCCTTTTTGCTTTTGTAATTGTTCATACAATTGGTGCATGAACATCTATCTTCTTACTTGGCAAAGCAAAAGGATCTCAATATTTACAGAATTTCAGGGGTTGGAAGGGACCTCCAGACATCATCAAGTCCACCCCCCCCCCCCCACCAAAGCAGGTTCCCTAGGACAAGTCACAAGCACAGGTGTCTAGATGGGTCTTGAATATCTCCATAAAAGGAGACTCCACAACTCCCCTGGCAGCCTGTCCCAGGGCTCTGTCACCCTCACCATGAAAAAGGTCTTCATTGCATTGGTGCAGAACTTCCTGTGCTCCAGCTTGCAGTCATTGCCCCTTGTTCTGTCCCCACAGACAACTGAAGAGAGGCTGCCTCTTGCCCTCTGTCTCCCACACTTCAGATACTTATAAACATATTTATAATATATTTTATTCAAAGGTTTCTGTGTCATTCCCCTGAGTTTGTTGCATAGCTTTTAGGTGGAAGAGAGGCGCTAATCAAAATCTTCTCATTTTTAGTTAGTTGGATGACATAATTTTTAAACTTGTCGTGTCATGAGGAGATATGGATACATAAATCATCAGTCCGATATGGTAATGCTAAACTTTTTATCAACTGGTGAAATGCCTGTCTGAAAAGTGCCATCATGTCTTAATGTGGCTGAAGACAAGTGAGGTGAATTTGGGCCTTGGTTTAGGGAAGATGTTATGGGACTCAGCCTAGGTCAGCTCAGAAGATACTTTTTTGTTTGCTGGTATATCCTTGCTACCATAACATAAGAAATCATCTGATCTGTGCATGGACTCACAGAAGGGTACAAAACACATAGGGTATTTTCTTTTGTAAAACAACACGCAGCCTGTATTAGCAGCCACACTTTAGAAAGTTCCTGACTGCAGCTGTCAAGCAATAAATGCAAATAACATCTCTACACTGGTTTAAAAGTAACAGCTTTCTAAAATCCTGTTGTCTGCATAGTCTCAGTGATTCTTGTCTTTTAGTAACTCTATCCTGCCATAAGAAAAATATCAATTGTCTTCCTGTGCAAATCTAGGATTAACGATGTAGTGAACAGATGCACTGCAGAAGCAACAGACAGTAACGTACTTTTGCTTAACATAATAAGTTGTAGGGAGGGCTTGAGACTGTGAGGAAAAAGTACGAAAGAAAGAGACGAGATTTCAAGAAGCAATCTGATGGTTCTAAGCACAATTCACAATCTCTTCTCCTCACTAGGTAAAAATATGGATAATGATGAAGACACATGCATACATGCAAAAATGCACGCATACAAACACAAGGAAATGAAGCAAAATAGCTGGGTTTGTTGTAAAATTCTCATTGAAAGAACTAACAATTGCAACCATCATTAATGATCAAAGCTTAATCATATATTTTAGCTGCAAATTGCTGGCCCAGCCCCCGCTGGTACTCTAATCCTATTGCCAAATCTGCTAATGCTGTAGAGAAGCCTGGTACATCTCAGGTAAACTGAACATGACCAAAGGCAGTATGGAAAGGTTAACGGCATCAAAGGCTGATTCTCAGATAAACCAGCAATGAGAACAGTGCTAAAATTCGCTATTCTTCATGATTTGGGTGGTATGGTGACCATCAGGTAAAGTCAGGAAAAAATAACGGGGCTGTCATGAAGTATAAATCATTTTATTTTGTTCTGAAATGTGCAGCTTCATTTGTTTCAGATCTGGTAAAGCAAAGGTGGGTTAAGGTCCAGATTCGGATACCTGAAATTAGACCTCCATACAACAGGCAGGTGTCTGTCTACACTTCAATTACAGTCAGAGGAGACCTAATCAGCACAGTCAGCGGAGTCTAGAAAGCTATTTGGCTGGACAAATGCAGGTGTCTACCCCAGGGTCCAATAAATAGCTGTCTAGACTCCATTGCCCCCGCACTGAGTAGATCAAGTTTAAAGGGAGCTTCTCCATCCAGCTCACAACTGGATTCACAAGACCTAAAAATTCACGCAGTTGAACATGCAGATGAATCCAACCCAATGCTTGTTTATATATATATATATATATATATGTGTGTGTGTGTGTATATATACACATACCTGGGAATTGCCACATCAAAATAAACGAATATATATATATATATATATATATGTATATATACACACACATATATATATTTGTTTATTTTGATGTGGCAATTCCCAGGTCATTTGCGTGCATGTGCACATTAAGATGAAGCAATGAAACAGCTCAGGCACAGCATGCTGGGGACATTTATCTAAAGCAGTACTCTCACCGTGACATTACAGGTGCCTCTGTCAATATTACAAGGCAGCCAAAAGCTGCACACTCCCTTGATTGCTGTGCGGGTTTTCAGTAAGATAATAAGTAGAACATTTTTCCCAAACTGAGAAACATTTCCCCCATTTCTACATTCAGCTCATCCTGATAATGCGTGCTCTCTCCTTCAAACTCCTCTCCCAGCTTATCATGCTTTAATGAAATTCCTTCCATGCATACTTACAAATACATAGATCCGAGATAGTGAACCAAGGACGGTACACTGAAAGCAGAGTACTGAAATACAAGTGCCCCTCCAAAACTTGTAGCAAACATGTAACACAATCAACAGACCCCACCTTACAACAATCTAAACACTTACTATTGTATGTTAAGGGTTATTTTATTCCGTTGCCTTTTTTTTTTCCCCCAGAGAAATCTCTTTGTGAAGAACAAAAAGCAGCAACTGCTGCCAAACAAATGTTATTCAAAATAACCTGCACTCACGGCTTTTCATCTTTCCTCACCTTGAATCAGAAAAAAAAATTCTCAAGTGAGAGCATATGATGTCCAAACAGATTGCTTGACCTCCTCTAGAACAGTATGCCAGGAGGAAATGAATGGAAATTGTCTTTTAGTTTTCATAAAAGCTTATGCTGTCCTTGAACAAAGTACTAGCAAAGAAACATTATGCTCAGTGAAACTGTTTATTTCTGTAAATTCTCCAGGCCAATGAATTTTGTCACTGATAACATGGAATCAAAGGCGGCATTTTTACCCAAGTCAAAAGGGGCCAAATTTGGGGCAAAGCTGATGATAATAAGCCTGGCAAACTTTTTGCAGCTGTCAAAACTAAATAATGAGTCCCCATTCCACCCTGCTCTGTTAGAATTAGCTCCTATGTGTCCCATCCTGTCACGGGGGGTTAATACAGTAATTGAGAGATACGAAATCTTGGGAGCTCCTGCATACAAACCTGCATTCAAATCACTACCAAAAAAAAATCAAACCCACACCTTTCCCCAGCAGACCATTTTTGTGTCCTAGTTTTCTAAGGTACTTTCATAAAAGGAGGTCAAATAAACCCTTTTTGTATAAGATGAAGCCCATTAAACCTGATGAGTTGTAAAACAGCAGCAATGACATTGTTTGGTCTAGTAATCAACTTGCAAAACCTAACTTTCTTCATGGCATCAATTCCAAAGGCCTTGGTTTTTTTTTCTACTGACATCAGTGTATGCTGAGGGAAGAGTGGGGGGCAAAAAAGAGTACAAGTGGATGAAGTTAGGGCTGTTTTGCAGAACCATACCATAAAGTATAAGATACTGCACACATCTGTATGACTAAGTCATTTCCCACCTGTCACTGGAGAGAGTCAAATCCAATGCTTAAATCTTTGATATACCCTCAGGTTCCATCATTTCATCTCTCCTGAAACACCAAATTGTTCATTTCTCATTAAGTGTCCTTTATGCAGAGCGTTTTCAATTAGATTGGGAGTAATGTTACACTCCTTTGTGATATTAGCCCCCAAAGATTAATAGATTGCTTGTCATTTCTGAATCACCATCTGTTTTCTATTACAGTCTTGTCATTTGTTCTGGTTATGAAACCAAAACAGAAAGTATCTCCTGGAGAGTGGCAGTAGCCATCTAGATCCCTAGGGGAGCTGTTTTGGTAGAAGGAATAGCCAGCTCTGGTTGAATGCAATGACAAATGTTAAGTGCTTGTGTGGAAGCCTACAGCTCCATGGAGGATGCCATCCAGATTTCCATTCGATTTACTAACCTCTGGAAAACACTATCCAGGTGTCTTTTTTGCACTATCAACTTTGTGTGCTGTTTGTGAGGGGTTGTTTGTGTTTTGGGGGGGTTTTCTGGTGTTAAAAAAAAAAAAAAATGTTGAAGAGAAAAACAGTAATTTAGAATTTTAGGAAATCCTGGTTTTTTAATCTGTCTTCTGAAGAGACAATAGTAAATAAATTAATTGGAATATATTTTCTTAAAGAAGGCATATTGTGTCATTAACCTTTGAAACTTACTACCCTGTTTTTATAATTTGTTTCATATTTGCACTCAATATCTACTATAACTACTGCACAGATGTTCTAAAAATTATACTAAGTATGATCTCTCAAATTTTACAAATTTCAGAAAAAAAACAGTTTTAATATTCAGTCTTGTCACCCAAAAAACCCTTACTTGGGATGCTAGTGAAGATAATCCATCCTTTAACAGCATCAAGTGCTAACAGCCTTCCCCTATACAGAAGCTAATGTATAATAATCTACAATTAAATGTTTCCAAAGCAACATTTGGTAATGGTGTGTACCCCAAGATGTGGAATATGATGAGTTGAGCCTGAGCCAGAAATTCCTGTACCACTTGAAAGGGGTCTGAACAATCAGGAGCATGGAAGAGGGAAACAGACAAACTCCTGAAACCTTACCAAAATGAAAAGGGTCCTGTTTTTCACACACCAGCACTTTCTACAACAGATACATAGAAAGTACAAGGATTCATAAATGATCTGAAAGACAGCATTTAATATCCAGTTGTTACCTATATATCTTTAGCTGCCTCTTAGACCAGGGATAGCTCAAGTTAGATGGACAGTGACTGGCAGGTATCACTCCTGACTGGGATCACATCAGCTATTGTAGCCTCGACAATGTTGGTCATGGCCAGTGGTCACCTCCAAGATTCTGCAAGGACAAGGGGCAACAGTCTTAAATGGAAAGAGGGTAGGTTTAAATTGGAAAACATTTTTTATGATGAAGGTGGGGAAACACTGGCACAACTTACCCAAAAATGTTGCGGATACCTCCTCCCTGGCAGTGTTCAAGGCCAGGTTGGATGGGGCTTCAGGCAATCTGGTCTAGTGGAGGGTGTCCCTACCTATGGCAGGCGTTTTAGACGAAATGATCTTTGAAGATCCTTTCCAACTCAAAACTTTCAATGATTCTGTATACTTGAGGGACAGATTTAATTTCTAGCTTGAATGTATATCAGGTAAGAGAGGAATAGACAATATAAAACTACGTATGTTATGTGTTTTGGAGCACGGGAAGTTCTGCACCAACATGTGGAAGAACTTTTTCACAGTGAGGGTTACAGAGCACTGAGACAGGCTGCCCAGGGAGGTGATGGAGTTTCCTTCTCTGGAGATATTCAAGACTCGTCTGGACACCTATCTGTGCAATATGAGCCAGGGAGCCTGCTTTGGCAGGGGGTTTGGACCAAATGAACTCTCGAGGTCCCTTCCAACCCCTACAATTCTGTGATTCTGTGACCATTTTTAAAATTTGTGGGTGGCCAGGTATTTAAAGAACTCCTTTTTTGGAATGTGACACTTCCAAACAGGCAGATAAAATTAAATAAGTAAACACTGCAGAATTCAGATGAGAAGAAATAGATATCTTGCTAGAATGCTGTATATAATGTTGACAGAATGTTTCTGAACTTCAGCACAGTTTGAAGATGTCTGAAGTACTACTTCATAACAAAATACATGTCCTCTGTATATCTGGAAGAAATAGGCATACAGTAAATAATATAAAGAAATTCACACATCAGCTAGGGGAATAAGCATCCAGACTTTTTATTTCTGATATTTTAAGTTTTGGCCCATCTCAATTAAAATCGGTTAGAAGTCAATTTCACAGCTGTTGGTTTTTAAGATCTCACAAAAATGATAATTCACTACTAGGCAATAATTTACTTCACTGCAGCCATTCCCAGGATAAAGCTGACACATTTTAAGTCTCTCTCTGTCTCTCTCTCCTTCCCTCATATCCACACTTCTGCGAGCCAGAGCTGAGGAAAGGACAATGATCCTTCTTCTTGAGAAGTACAGGGAGTAAGAAGGAAATTACAGATCTGTTCAACTTGCCCACAACCACATCTCATTGACATTGTTTCCTTTTGACATAGGTATATATCATTAGGTATAGGGTGAACAGGAGCTGTCCTTGCTCTGTCTGCTGAGGTCTGAACCCTCTTTATGCTTCCCTTCGTGTCCACTCAATATTGCCAATAACGGCATCCCATGGGAAGATGAACCTGAATGCAAGTCATTCTGAGACTAGAGAATGGGAGGTTGAGTTTTGGGGATTTTTTTAAAACAAAATCTTCTTCTTGTTTAAAATATTCGGACAGTATTTACGTTTTGAAACCTATCCTGAGCACCGTCTTGAGGGATCAGAACAAGATCATTCTTTTTGTGGAATTTGTTTTTTCAAGTAAAGGTTGAAAAAATTGAGCTGGAAACTTTAGACACATTTTCAAGTGGATAATTAAACCAGACTTTCCCCAAGGGGAGTGGCCTTCACTGCAAGTTGGTTGCCAGTACATGTCTATTTAATTGATTGTATGTTATTTCTTTCAGGTTTATTTGGCTTGTATTTGAGTGCATGGAACTGAAATTCAATTGGGTAATAGGTGCTACCTAAAGTTATATGGACTTGGATTGTTCACATGGATGAGAAAGATGGGGCAGAGGAGTACATAGTCCAGGATACTCAAATCAAACCAGGGGCTGCACCTAGACATTAGGTTCAGTAGTGTGATGCACTTCTGAAATCCAGCCAAGAGAGGCGTGATGAGGGATGCCATAGGGCTTAGTTCACTTCTGTGAGCAACGTGGGAAGTTATGCCCACATCTAGTGAGATTCATACATCTTTTCAGAGCAAATCTAAGTCCAGCATTCAAAACTTGAGCATTGAATTACTTAGCTCAGCTGGTATGTTACTGACTTCTGGTAAATCTTAAGCCTATCTTTCCTCTGGGACAAAATTCACTCTATTTGTATAGCAAGTAGCAAAATGATGCCTTGATCTCAATTAGTGGCTAATGCTATATGAATGCTCATCTTTAATAACCATAGTCTACAGAGGCCTGACAAAGGGCCAGGTAAAAGAGAATCTGGATTTAGTTCAATCCTGATAAAACTGTGTTTCCAATTCTGTGTCTAAACATGATTCAAGTTTACCTTTCCTCTCCTAAATCCTGTGATTTCTACAGTAATGAATTAACACAGCTCCCACACAGCCAGTAGGATTATGCATGTACAGGACTAACTTATAACATTTGAATCACATTTGTTTTCTTCAACATTATTTCCACATATTTTCCCTGATGACTGCCTTCCACTCACATTTATGTAAGTTTCTAAAGTAGATCATATACCATCTGCCTTCAACCTTACCCTTCATTACCTATGTTTGACATGGTTGGTTTTGAAGAGGTCTACAACTGTAATTAATGAATTCCCAGTAATCATCCCAACATGAAGACACCTTTTGTTTTATTATGTAGAACATTCTGGGCATCAAAGTATGTTTTGATGCAAATTATCAATTAGTGTATCCCAGTGTATCACTTGTAAAGTACTTTTAGATGCTGAGGCATGAATGCCACTACAGAAGCATTTCTCATTTATTCCTGATGTGGATGAACATGCCTTAACTGTAGACCACTGATAAAAAAACCCCAAAACAACAAAACCTTTTCAAAGAGTCAAACATCTGCCCAATTCCAAAGGGCAGCATCAGAGCACTTAAACAAAAACACAGCAGGGAATTTAATCATGAGAAAAGTGAAGCGAAAGAAGATTTTGTGTAGGCACAACTAGTTTTAGTTCTTTCATCACAAAAATAAAGGGGTCAGAGAGATCAAGAGGTCACCCATTCATGGGTTAAAAAAAAAAAGAACAAAAAGGACTTTTCTATAGTCTACTATGCAGTGTTAGGAAATGTCCAGACCAGGGTTTCCCCACCCTGTATTTTACCCACCTTGAAGAATAAGAAAACAAAATCCTTGGGCTTCAACCTCCCAGCTGGCTTTTATCATAATCCATATTATTCGCAAAATAGACTGGAGGTGACTTATGTGGTGACCTTTCACCACAATTCAAAACGAGTTTTAATGAACTAGGGTAATTCATTCCCCCAGCACAGCTTATGAGATAAGGCAAGATCGCACTGGTGGGCTCGGCAGACTGAAATGTTAATCTTTTGTAGTCTCTGCTCCAAAGGACCCCCAGGTCAAATTCTGGTGCTGCCTAGAAGTAGCAGCGCCTTTGTTTGGAGTTGGAGAAGCATGGTTCTTGATTTCAGTGTTGCCATTCACTTTGCAGAATGTAGTGTGTGTGTGTGTAAGGAAAAACAGCCTGTGAAGTTATTTATAACCATACAACTGGACTATCTGTTGAAAGGCAGAGAACAAAGGCTTAAAAAAATGCCTTAGGGAGTTTATGGAGGCTGAAATAAATAAATAAATAAAGACAATAACGCCGTAATCCCAACCCACATTTGTGGTCAGTGTCCTCCTCTCTGGGTCATTACAAAACTACTGCACCATTGCATTGAGTTAGCTGGAAAGAAACTCCAAGTGAACTGGTTATGATCATTCATTACAAAATAGGAATGCATTTCTTTTCATCCTCCAGTTGCAAAAGAAAAGTATGATTTATCTTATCAAATGTGATAGCATGTAAACATCTCTCATTTTCTCCCTTCCTTACTGCTAGACAAGCTAGCTGCCTCTCATCTCCAATGTACAGAGGAATCACTAGCATTCCTTGCTTACAATCAGTGAAAAAAGATATTGAGAAAGAAAATGATCTGTTTAAATTTACAATGGAAAAGTAAGGAGAGGGGAATTGAACTACACGTTCCCAGCCCCAAGTTCCTGCCCCAATCTTCCTCCTTGTGCCTTTCTTTCCCTGGGCTCTGGCAGTGTTTGCCAGCAAAAATAGAGAGAAAGCCCTGGGATAGCTGATAAAAAACAAGAGTAAAAGAGAAAAAGTTAGAAACTGTGGGCTTAGCCGTAAATGAACTGATGGAGAAGAGTTAGCAAGGAAAAGCTGAGGAGACTTACTGGGAAGATGACAATGGACATAGCGTCAAAAAAGAGTTTTAAAGCTGATTAAATATTTGGCATTCTCTATCTCTTTTTCAAGAGGAGAGCAACACAGACATACACAGGAAACAGATCTTCTCTAATGCAGGAACAGCAGAATTTAGACTGCTGGAAATTTGTGTTTGGGTGGGGAAAACAGATTTGGGAACTGCTGATAGTTATCCTGACCTCAGCAAGTTCATCCACAATTTAGCACATGGGTGGCCAACAGAGCCCAGACTCTTGGCCAGGTCAAGGCTGGACTTAGAAAAGCAGAGAAAAATCTTGGTCTCCCTAAGTCACAGAGAAAATTGTACTTGACTTGAGTGGGGTTGGGATGTTGGGCTGTAGTTTGTCCCTACTGAGGTATGTGTGGTGGGAGACACATTTTTGAATTTATTGGGAAATTACACTAGTATGGACAACTACAGCTGGACTTCTGCTTTTGCAGACAGGGTTGATAGAGAAGGGCCACTTCTGAGATCCTCTCAGCACACACTGTCTTAAAGCTGTCCTCATTTTTCTGGTTCTTCCTTGCCCAGCGTTGAACTTGAGACTGTTTCGATGATGAGCCACACTAAACACCATTAACTGCCATGGAAACTAGCGAGTTTTCAGCTGAATGTGATCAACTCACTTGCACATTATTATTGTTGTTGTTGTTATTATTACTATTAATTTTTTGAAGTAGATTCTGACTAATGTACCCATGTGTGTGGATGTTGTGCAGAATTGAAAGACCAATTTTCTCCTTGACTTCAGTTATAATGTGACATTTTCCCCCTCAAATTAATGTCTGCAAAGGGCAAAGGAGAGAAAAAGTTGTTGCTTCCTGCCAGGAGAGTATTCTGGAATGGGGGTTGGGCAGAGTTAAGGAC
This sequence comes from Gallinula chloropus, assembly GCF_964237585.1. Classification (NCBI taxonomy): domain Eukaryota; kingdom Metazoa; phylum Chordata; class Aves; order Gruiformes; family Rallidae; genus Gallinula; species Gallinula chloropus. The sequence goes on from NC_140085.1 coordinate 192,986,297, forward strand.
AACATCACACCAGAGATGCCATGGTGGACATTCTTTCAGTGAAAATCTCAATGAATAAAATGAATAACCGTGATGCTTGGATTGGATAACTAGGGCAGCAAACGTTAAGGACCATAACAGAGACCAAAGGACCTGGTCTCCTGGAAAAAAATCCCTCCAAATTTAATGTCAATCATCTAAAATCAGTAAATTCTACAGATGCTGTTCCCTTACCCACAACAGTGAGAGCTGCATGTGTCTGTGGTGAATAGGACAAAGACTCTTTTTTATCATCTTTCTTTGTCTTTTTTCCCTTTTGATTGCTACTTCTGTTTGTACTTGGCTGCACAGCTCACAGCCTTATTCTTGAGCCTGATCTTACAACCAGTTCATGAATGGAAACTCATGCAGAATCAGAAACTGTGTTTGAGTGTCTGTATTAAGAAGGTTCCTCCTTTATTTCTAGGTTATTAAAGCTACTCATGGTTAGATTTTGTGCAGCAATAAGGAGGGATGGATGCAACGAGTTGATGGCTATTTTCTTTTGCAGCCAAGCATTTGAAGAATATTTCCACTGTGAAAGCAACTCATGTCAATGCAAGGTAGTGATCTGAGTTTGAAGAATACTGTTGCTCCAAAGGCTGCATTCCTATAAAATTATAGGGAAAGAATTTTCTTCTTCTTCATTTTTATTACCTTCTTTAAATTGGATCTGTAATGACTTTTACTAAAAAAAAAAAAAAAGAGAGAGAGGAAGGAAGAAGAATTTGTACTGTGGAGCAATATACTTGGAGAGCTCAAATAAAATATACAGCTATGTTATCTCAGAGTAATGCCCTATAATTATATCCATTCCTTTATTTCCTACAAGTTTGTATATTACAATCCACTAAACCAAAAGGCCAGATCACTCAGCTACCTAGATCTCTTGCAGTCTACTTAGCCGAGGGTGAAATTAATTGAAATTCAATGGTGATATGCTGATTTACAAGTAAAGGATCTTTCTTGGAGAACTATAAAAGTCTCTTTTGCTTTTGAATGGATAAGTGGTTAGAATTAGATTAGAGAACTTATATAAACACAAAAAGATAAACAGTTCCCCTAGCCTTTTCTCAGATCATAAAAAATAATCGGATGCAGGGTTAGCTTTCTAAAAAGAACAATCTACAGAAGGAAAAATAAAGGAGCATCTTAAGCTGCTGTCACCACTCTCTGAAGTGCCCACACAATGGGTTCGCTTCAGAGTGAAACCAGTTCTCCTTTTGGTTCATTTGCTGACATTGTCTGATGGGCAGCTTTGCTCTTTGCAAATAACGGTTCAGAAATCCTGAGTGAAAGGTTCAGAGCTGGACGGAGAAGGCGATCATTCATCCATTCCACGATCACAACATTTGGGCTCCTGTGTGGCTTGTGAGCAAACAGCTACACTGAAAGAGGGGACATAAGAATGGCTGCTTGATCCCACAAGGAGCCTCTGAACTTGGGCCACAGAAGTATTTAACCAGAAATTTGCCTAGAGGGTCTGTTGCCCTTTGTCTTTTCTGCTTCCCCTTGTCTCTGAAAGGGATTCTTTTTGATAAATGGTTGTTATCTGCCACCATTCCCCTTAAGGTGAACCTTTATGCCCTTTAAACAGCATTGACTAAATACCATAAAGTAAAATAAAGGAAAAAAGAGGGAAAACACCTCTGGCAGGGAGTGTTGTGTGTCTAGGAGAGAAAACCTGTGTCTCACTCATTGATTAGGTATTGAAAACACAAGACTATGCACTTACCCCTGAAGCATCACATTTAACCTCTTCCTGACTGACATGTGGAGGCAGGTGTCAGAGCAGTTGCATTTGCATTTGTGACCTGAGAAGCAGCCATCTCCAGACACTAGCAGAGACCTCAAACCACATCTGTGTATCCTGGTTGCTGTCCCAAAACATAAGATGCTGTCTGTGACCCTGTGCCCACCTGGCTACCCTTCCTTGCTCAAATGTTTTGATGGGAAACACTGCTCCTAGCAGAAGTGTAGCAGGGATCTTGGGGACTCAGAGCCTGAAGTGAGGATCTTGAAGTGAGGTCAGGTCAAAATGTTTTTGCCAAAGACATGACTAGAAAAAAAACCTCCACTCCTTTGAACATAAAATCTTCTTTGTTAGTCTTACCTAAAGTCCTTTCTCAATCAAAAAAACCCCCAAAAAAACAAAACAAAAGCCCCCAAAAAACCCCAAAACAATTAGGTTTCCCTTTACTGTAGACTAATAAAGGAGCAAGCAAAGTGAGCAAGACTTGACCTAATGTGTTCTACTGACTGACCTCACTAGCAATATCAAATCTTGTCCAGTATCAGCATTGAAGGTATCTGCTAAGAATGATGAGCTGGGAACTATACCTTTCATGAAGAGACAATATTTATGTAAAATCCTGTTTTCACCATGGAACCTCTATTAGAAAGAGTTTTATTTTTCTGCTTGGTATTCTGATCGCAGATAGACTCCTTATCATTAGTGTTTCTAATTCACAGTCCCAGACAAACTATGAGCAGGAGTAATTGAAAGGCTGATGTATCACTGTGCTCCTTAGAGATGAGATAACCAGCACAAAATGTTCCCTTCTTCCTTCAGGTCCACCCTCCACCCCTCTCCCGCCGCCACCAGATTGAGGAGCCAGTCCAGTGTGTTCCCTCGCTCACTAAATTGCCACTTAGAGGAAGACACTGTTAAACATGGTCACCTCTGGTGATCCGCCTTCTGCGCAGTGATGAAGTCCTCAGGGGGCCACTAGATAAGCGAACTAAAGAGGGTCAAGAAGGCTGTCCTCTACTTGATAGCAGCATCTTAATAGCTTTCTAAAAACAGTGGGCCATCAAGTACCCAGACAATTTAATTTCACTTCTCAGCTGGAAAATAAGTACAGTAGTTGCTTTTCATTCAGAAAAGAGAGGGAAAAGGGGAACTCATCTGCCCATTGATTCATTTGTTTCCTCTGTTTACTTTTGAAATGCTGCAAACTTTCAGAAAACTTTCTAAGCCTATACGTGATGACACTTTACCACCAGTATTTTCCTTGACACTTTCAAAAGCTCTTAGGGGGCTCAGTTCTCTTGTGCTTCTACAGGAAATATCTACTCCACCTACTAGTGACACAGTTAATAATGTTGAGATGTGGAGCTGGGCACCTGTATCACCTCCTAAAGCTTTTTCAAATGTCCTGTGCTAAATTAATTTTCAAATTTGTCATAAAATGCAAAGAAACTCATAGGCTTTCAAAGTTTCTTGCAGACTTGGGCAGACTCGGACAGAGTCACTGTTAAAATGTATTCTGTAGTGAACGGTTAAATAAAAATCTGTGACTGGTCCAGCTTTTCCCAGCTTCTCCATAAATGGTTCAGGCCAAACATGCTTTCATTTTGCTGTTAACTGAGTTGAAATTATATTTCATTATCCAAACAGCACTGTTGTATAAGGGTGGTTTGTTTGGTTTGGGTTTTTTTGTGTGCAGCTTTTATAATGTTGCCAAATGACTTAGATGAAGCAGAGATTTGTTTTCTGCTCTGCTCAGTGTTCATCACAGTAGGTCGGCAGTCCCAGTCATGGCAAAGTCCCCAGCCACAGGATTCCCCACAGCAAAGCCACTGATCACTGTGGGATTAATGTGGGTTGGCACCAGAGCAACAGACAGTCTGGAATAACCTGTAGTTTATCTGCCAAATTTGGGATGCATTGTATAGAATGACCTACAATAGTATTTGAAACATCTTTTGCTCCAGTGATGCACTTTATCCAGAGCTTTGGAATGCCTACAGCTCTTCTGCCTTGCATCCTAGACTTGATAACTGAAGACATACCTGTAAGCCTACAGCTTCATGAAGAGTACCCCATCAGTGCTGGGATGTATGGCATTTAAATATAAGAAATAATGGCTCTTATTTGCCTTGATGTAACCATTTTGCCTAGTCAACAAATGTCTGTGTAGCAATAAAAAACCTTAAACAATATCATTAATTATTAGATTGATCAGAACTGTCCCTCCCAGTTCTCTAATCTACAATGCATGGCGTTTTTTTAAATCACCAAGTGTGCATACCTTCATGTAAGTAAAGACAGTCTGGAAATCCCTTAAAGTGTTCCCACCAATGGCACACTGGTAGAGTCTTTTATATTCTGTGCAACTTTGCAGGCAGAAATCTCATCAGGGTACCAAATTAAACTGTCATGCTGCTCTGTGACTCCTGAACTGCTGGCACGCCCCAGCTGTAGTGCATGTTATTAGTAACACCGAGTTGTCGGGAAAACAGTTTCCAGGTCATATTGTAAAGGCATCTAATTGGTAACAATGAATGACAGATTCCCTTTAAAGTTCAGGAAATAACTGGATGTGCCACACAAGGATGCAAAATAAAGCAACAGCCGAGATGAAGATCTGGTTTTGGCACAGCTGTGTCTCACCGAGACCTTTCTCAAAAGCCAAATCAAAGTATTTGCAGAGAATCTTAAGCATCTAAATGCTTCATTTTCCAGGCAGGAATTAGTTGCAGGCAGAATAGCAGGAGAATGAATAAATAATGTGGGTCACAGCTGATAATTATCATTAATCTATAATAACTAGCTAACCAAACATAAAGTAAAGGTTAAATTTCCAGAGATGTTGAGATATTTTTGATGGGTTCACATGCCCAAATTAAGACCACTAGGCTTCTACTTTAGATTACCTCCTTAACCTTTGGAGAAACAGTGGCACTGCTAGGGCATGATTACTCACATCTTAAAGGTGACATCTACAGTAGATGTGACTCCTGGAATAGGACCTCTTCTTAGCAGAGCATAAATAGAGCCCAAGCAGCCCAGCTCAGGTGTAGACACCTAAGCTTATACAAGATGAATCTCAGCCTTTGAGAATGAAGGTCAGGTAAGACAGAAGGATAGGTGGAAGGACGCACTTACGGATGCACTTGCAGATGCACTTACAGATGCACCAGGTGGGTAAGTCTGATAGCCAAACCATCCCACACTATCACCTCTCTGTCAGTGGTCAGGCTTAACAAAAAAAAACCAAAACGCACATAAAGCATTGTTTGAATTGACTCAGGTTATTGCTCAGCTAATCAAACCAACCTGCTACCAAATTTTCATACTAAGGTGCCACCTATAGTCATTTGGGACCTGCCTTTCAAACCGTCTCCAGGGACAGGGCAGACACTGGGGATTTCAACATCTCCTGGGACAAGTACCAAACAGGGTGTCTACATCCCATGAGTGCAACATCACTTTTGCTTTCAGGACAGGGAGGGGTGGAAGCAGCACAAGAATGTAGCCATATCACTCTGCCAAGGATGAATTTTACCCTTGATGCCTCATCATGTACAAAATGATTCAGAGAAGAACAGATTCTAAAGCCAGAGTGATCTCAACACACAGACAAAACAGCTATTCCCAGGAGATGTATTAAGCCCTTCTGAAAGATAGCTAATCTTGTTTTAAAGAAACAGAATGATGATGAGTCTGCCACCTCTCCTGGTAAGGTGTTGCAATGTTTAATTACCCTCACTGCTAGAAAATTGCACATTCTTTCAAGGTTGAATTTGTTTAATTTCGTCTTCCAGCCAATGAATCTTGTGCCTTAGTTTGCAAGACCAAAAAAGACCTCCCTGTCTAAAAGTTTATCTTGGTATTGGTGTTTGCATACCAAAGCCAAGTCCCTGTCCATTTGCACTTTGATAAACAGCAGACAGTGAACTCCTTAACCTCTACATCACGTCGTCTGTCTCCCTGGATCTTATTTTAAAGCTTTGTCTCAATATTCTGAAGGTCTCCCCCATTGCCATCCAACTCAATATAACACACAGGGAAGGATGTCTGCAGGGCACCCTGGGCTTGGGACACACATGGGGGATCATGTGGCTCTGGTAATATTTGACCCTCAACATGCAGAATGGGAACTAAGCTTCATTGTTGGCTTTCACTTGCTGTCTTAACAACTCTTCTTTCTCCATCCAAGCCTCATCAGGGCTGCCCTATTCTAACAGATTCAAACAATTCTACCTATTTTAGGGTAGATGATGTGGTCTCCACACAAATCTCAGGTTTTTCACTCCCTCTTTCTGAGATTTTAACTGCACTTACTTCTCCCACTCCCAAGATTCAGAGGTTAATTGTTTTATTACATGTGTTTTGCTTGTTGTTTGTTTTTTTTAATCTATTTATCAGGCTTAAATTTACTGCCACAAACATTCATTCAATAACTTATTTGTCTTCTTTTGTTAATATGATTCCTGTCAGGTTAAATGGGAAAAAAATCTGATTAATTTTCACAGTACAAAACTTTTTCTACACAACTCTAATCAAATGCCTTTTCTTTCTGAATTACTGTTTCAATCTTCTTCCTCTTGTGCAGAAAGTCAACTATAGCCAATTCCATAATTTCTCTGCTACTTCTGCCTCATCTGTCTGAAGCTAACACAGACTGCATGCAAAATTATACCATTGTTTCACACTATTTTAAGTATTATTTTTATCTCTGGTGGACATATGATGTAATATTGTGCCTGCCTTTTTGACCACCATTGATCTATTATGTATACAAGTTTTCCCTCTGTGCAAACAGAACCATTTTTTTTACTGGGGATGCAGGTTTGTAGGTACTCAGCAATCAGGAAATCTCAGGAAAAAAAAGAAAAAAATGCAAAAAACCAACCTGCAATCAGCTGTCTCAGATTCAGGTTGTTTAAGAGATCTGAAGTTTAGCCTTGGCTGCAACTGAAATTATGAAACCCAGGAACACTACATCCTGGGATGAATACTGCTATGTACTGAACTCTGCCTAAGAAAAGGGTGCCTGTTCTAGTATTTTTGCCACTTTCCTGAGCAAAGGGAAGGGGGGGGGGGGGGAAGAAGGAAATTTTAAAACAAAACCAGCCAAACAACCTTACAGAATTATTCATCAGCTCATGTGAGATTGCATCTGCAAAATCTGCACAGTAGCAATTCCTGGGAAGCGCTGGCAGCAGCACAAACCTTACAGGGCCCCTGCAACTGTAATCAGCTTCACAATGCTGTGGGCAGCGCTGCAAAAGCCGTGCTTTGCAGGAGCAGAGACATGGCCACAGTGATGGATGATTCCCAAACTGCTGCTACAAGCACTGCGAGAAGGATTTCAGAAAGGCAGGAGGCAGTTTCTGAGGAGAGGAGGGATGAAGAAGGAGACAGTGGATCAATATATAAAGAAGACCCGAGGAAGACAGGCAGAGGAAGCAGTAACAGAGTGGGGTTACAGCTTGAAAGTGGCAGAAAAATGGCTTCAAGTAATGAGATGGATAGACATCTGTGTGCGAGAGAGGAAGAGAGGAAAGAGAGAGAAGATGGCAGTGGAAATGGGAAGAAGAAAAAAAAAAAAAAGAAAAAATACCTGGATGGCAGAAAGAGTGGGGTTTGTGAAAAAAGATATTACTGCAGAAAGGTCATGGGTAAACAGAAGTGGTAAATGCAAATCCAGGACATCTAAATTCAGCAAGAATAGTCTCCTTCCTGTTGGACAAATGAAAAACTGAGGACTGTTGTAAAAAGGGTACAGAAGCAAAAGATCTGGGGTTCTTGCTTTACTCTGACAAAGCCTTTGTCAATATGCAGCTGTGGGCAAGCTTTTTTAATATTGTCTCATTTCTGTTTTGCATAAAGGACAATCATATCAGGGACTCCAAGCAGTTCATAGCCATTACTTGTGTCCATACAGCATCATTTTGAAAGTACCTTAGGGTTATGGGATAATTAAGCCTCACAACAGCACTGTGAATAAATTGTATTGTCATTTTTTACAAATTGGGAAAGTAAGTCACAAGAAATATGTGATAAGAAGTTTGGCATTCATACACGTTAAAATCAATAGTGCAAGGCTCCTTATTTAGACTGGGTGCCTGATTGTTCAGCAGCTCAATGTAACAACGTGGAAAGATTTCCCTAAAGTGGGATCACATGTCTCCTTAAAAAAAAAATGCCACGAATATAAGATAGGAATGTCTGCAGTGCTAATGCAAGTGATATAGTATCAAACTGTGTCTATCTTAGAGCCATCAATACTTATTGCCTTTCACACAAGCTAAACCAGATTGGATTTCAGCTGCCAGCCTCCAGTATTCCCAAAGCCTGCTGGCCTAGGTGACCCCAAAAAACAGCACTTCATTTCCACATTTCCCAGCCAGCAAGCATGAACTCACTGCAACCATCACCCTGGCCATCCTATGAGCAACTCTAGGTTCTCCCATCTACCCAGAGTCTTTTTGGAGATTTTTCCTGCTGGGGTGGTCTGAATGCCACAGGCAGAGTAACCAAGCATACCTGAGGCAGGAGGTAAGTGTCCCTTTGGATACACTTCAAATCAAAGGCACTGCTCCGGTTTTCTGTCCCCCGCTTACCCCCGCAGTTCTCAAGCTGTTTCAATGCCAAACCTGGACCCTCTCTTCAACTTTTTTCCTGTTTATGAGGAAAGGTTGAAGGAACTGGGGCTGTTCAGCCTTGAGAAAAGAAGACTAAGAGGGGATCTGATCAATGTTTATAAACATCTGAAGTGTGGGACACAGGGGGAAATGGCCAGCCTCTTCTCAGTGGTCTGTGGGGACAGGACAAGGGGCAATGGCCTCAAGTTGCAAGCACAGGAAGTTCTGCACCAATACAAGGAAGAACTTTTTCATGGTGAGGGTGACAGAGCACAGGAACAGGCTGCGCAGGGGGGCTGTGGAGTCTCTATCTCTGGAGATATTAAAGATCCATCTGGATGCTGACCTGTGTGACCTGTCCTAGGGAACCTTCCCTGGCAGGGGGGTGGGACTCAGTGATCTCAGGACATCCCTTCCAACCCCTACAATTCTGTGAATCTGTGAATCATGGGTTAAAAATTGCCTGTGAAAACTAGCACAAGTGTACGCAGGTCACCTAACACAGGCCAAGTGAATTTATGGCATCACTTCCAGCAACTTCCAGGTTGCTAAAATATGGCATGTGACGGAGCTCACTCTACAGGCAAATGCACGATGAAAAGACACTGAACAGGCTGTTAAAGATCCTAATTATGAGCACCAGAATATCATCTCTAATGAGGCAGGAAGCAAATGGCGTCTTTTCGCCTTGCCACTCACTGCAGGCCAAGATACCCGTCTTCGTGTATATGCACACTGGGCACCACTCATCTTAATCACACAGACGATGAAAACTTATGCTGCACTCAGGCAATGTGCATTAAAGAGGTTTTATCTGCTGCAAATAAATTGCATTTTACCATCTTTTTAGTATTTTAAAAAGTTCTTACATAAAAAACATGGGCTTGATTTACTGCCATTAAATAAAGAAAAGATCTGGAGAAGCATCTATCTATCCCTCCATCCATCTATCATTAGATGTAATTTAATACTTAATGACATTTGTGATCATCATGCCATGCTTGTAATTGAAAATGAATAATTGAAATTCCAATTACCACAGGGGTCAACGTAAGGGGAATTCGTATAGTAACTTGCTAGGCAATAGCCTAAATTTGCAGTCATGTTAGGACTGCAAACAATGTGTCTCATTCTTCAATTATTTATTGGGAAATGTCATTTTAATTTCTTTTAGCTATTTCTGTGAACAGTTGGGACATTGTCCTGAAAGACAGAAAATCTAGACTTCCTAGTGCTCATTCAGCATCTAGCTGGAGAGCCCTGTATCAGGACTCCTGTGGGGCTCCCCATTGACATCTATCTTTCCCAGAGCCAGGGAAGGTACCACCAGCAGACCAAATGCACTTCAACACCAACCATACATCTTTCCGCATGGGGGAAATGGCAAGAAAGCGTGGAGCAGCACAAGACCAAGAATGGATGAAGGACTGGAACTAGCACTAAATGATCGATCCTGGTCTTCAACAACATCCAGTGGCAAATCATCAACATAACAAAAGAGACTCATTTTCAGGCCATTAGCTGCTTGCAGTACAAGGAACTTTTCTGGCTTTCTCAGAAATTTGATCCCCTAATGACTGCAGAAAGGGCATCAGGACAGAAAATAATTACAGTCTGTCAGACAGTCTGGCATTCAACCTTCCACATGGTCCAGCAGACGGTGTCAAAGATTTGACCTCAAGGGGGTTTAAAGCACATTGTCAGAAAATACTCATCTAAATGGTCTACAGAGCATCCTATGGCTGATCAATGTCTTAAGTGAGCAATACTTAGCAGCTGGAATGTGTTTGATTAGTACATCTAACCCCTGATTGATTGATATTCTAAATAATTAATTGCCTTGTTCGTGGGGGAACAAAATAAAACTTTAATAAGTGACAAGGATCTCAGTGTCTCCATAGTGGGCTACAAGGATGTTAGCTCTGCTTTTCACTGGTTGGCTTGAAATTCACATATGAGAACAGAATTTCACTGCCTTCCTAATACCCAAGAATTTGGCCCAGTGGCCACTTCCCTTAAGCCTGCTTCATTTCCAGGAATGTTACATATCACTTTCACTTATCTTTTAATCCAGTTGATCTTTTCAGAAAGGTGCAATAGTTTGGGGCATTGAACCCTGAACTCATGTCTTTTTAAAAAAAAAAAAAAAACTATGAATAGAACATGTGTTCATAATGTGGAGGGGTTTTATAGAATCATGGAATTCTAGAATCTCCTGAGTTGCAAGGGACACAAAATGACCATTGAGTCCAACTCCGGGCTCTACAGAGGGCCAGCCAAGTCAGAGCATGGGACTGAGTGCATCATCCAGATGCTTCTTCACCTCAGCCCACCTTGGATCTGTGACCACTTTCCTCAGGAGCCTGTGCCAGTGCCCAACCCTCCTCTCAGTACAGAACCATTTCCTAACATCCAACCTAAACCTCCCCTGGCGCAGCTTCACGTCGTTCCCTGAGGTTCTATCCCTGGTCACCAAAGAGATCGGTGCCTGCCCCTTCACACCCCCTCATCAGGAAGCCACAGAGAGTGTTAAGGTCTCTGCTCAGCCTTCTCTTCTCCAGGTTGTTGATCATCCCACATCTGACTATAAGCTAGTTCTTTGATTTTCTTTGCAACTAGTGGAAACAGGCACCTCCAGAAGACAACTGATCTGATCTCTCTCAAGATGCATCTCTTAAGTGCCCTGGCTTGTGCAGCAACTCCTACCCAAGGTGTGAGGCTCTACATGCCCAAATGAACCATGCTGCGCCTTCAATCAATAAACTGTGGAGTGACTCACAGCCCTCTGCAGATCCAGACTCTCAGTTAGTAAGAGACATGCAGCCTGTGTTAACTGGCTCCAGCGGGAGGTTGATAGACCATCCCTCGTTAAAAAAATCTGGAGAGACTGATTATTTTGCAAGCATTGAAATGTGTGCACAGCCTGGCCTGAAATGCAAATAAGGTAGACTGGGATGATTTACATCCCTTGTACAGAGATACCATGCTGAGGGGCAAGAGAGAATTAAGCCATGGTCTAGTTCTCACCCATCCCATAATGCCCTTACAGCCTTGTCTGATAAAAGCAAGTGCCACTTCTTTATACAAGGAAAAGGAAAGTGGAAATTTTGAGGGAACTAGCTGGAAAAGGCTCATCTGAGCACAGAAATCACCCTCTTCCTCTCTGTTTGCCAACAGTGTTGGATGCCCCCAACTCTTACTTCACGCCCCCAACTCTAACCTTAGTCCATTGCATAGTCTGTCACCAAGACATAGATCCATATTTGAAGAAAATATAGAAATACATCCTAAATATTCCTAAATGTCTGAACTCCAGGACATACATGCGTCACTCAGTTATCCTGTCCTGGTCTGGGTTTCTTGGCAGGACTGGTAGGAGTTGGACTCAATGATCTTTATGGGTCCCTTCCAGCTCAGTATACTCTATGATTCTACGACTGGGTCTGAGGTGCCAAAGAGCCGGTCACTCCACCAGGACACATGGGTCCTGGATTTTTTTTAGATGAAGAGAAACAGGTCCCTCAAAATTCAACCTACTTCCTTTTATCTTTGGCCCACCAATGCCATCGCAGGACACACAACACAGACAAGCAAAGTGCTGGTTTTCCATACTGAGCCAGCCCCTTCCACTGCAGGTCCATGTCACCAAAGAAGTTCTTCTACACTGCAATCTCAATTTTAAAATGTCTTGGTGTATAAATGGAAATGTGTTAAAACAAATTTCATGTTGTTTGAGCCTGTGCTTTTTTCGGTCAGCACTACCACAATTGCTGGTCAGGTCACAATGTTGTTATTAGTGTCAGATTTATAAGGACCATCAGTGGGTGAAATGTCCTTGGAGAGGCTTTTTAAACAAACCCAGTTTCAGCTTATGGAACCAGACCATCATTACGTCTCTCACAAACCAAAGAATGTGTGTTTACACAAGAGAAGGCCATGGGTCAGAGGCAGAGAGCAGAAGCACAGACAGTGCAAATCAATATTTTTAGATAGTTTACTGTTAAATAAACTGTAAGACCAGGCCCAGCTGGTTTACATCAGCTTCACCACTCTTGGTATCAATGTAAGAAGGAACATTTACTTGTAGTGGGGTTATGGATCTCAGCATAGTTATCTCGATAAACTTATGGCTGGAAAACCTCACAGCTTCTCTAATTAGTTATTGACGATATGGAAGAGGTATTCAGATTCTTGGCTTACAAATAAAGCAATTAAATAGTAATTTAGAAATCAGTGCAAGATCAAATATTTAAGTTCTCAGAGCTTTTGAGTAATCAGGGCTTGGTGGGTGTCAAAGAGGTAATAGCATTGGAAAGCCCTATATTACAATTAAGAAAATCAGTACCTCCATAGAATCATAGAATGGTCTGGGTTGGAAGGGACCCCAAGGATCATAGAGCTCCAACCCCCCTGCCACAGGCAGGGACACCAACCTCCAGGCCTGGATCTACACAAGGCTGACCAGGGCCCCATCCGAACTGGCCTTGAACACCACCAGGGACGGGGAATCTACTACTTCTCTGGGCAGCCTGTTCCAGCACCTCACCACTCTTTCTGTAAAAAACTTCCCCCTAATATCTCATCTAAACCTTCCCTCCTTTAGCTTTAATCCATTCCCCCTTGTCCTGCCATTATCTGCTCTTTCAAAAAGTTGAATCCCCTCCTGCCTATAAGCTCCCTTCAGGTACTGGAAGGCTGCAATGAGCTCCCCCCGCAGCCTTCTCTTCTCCAGGCTGAACAAGCCCAGCTCCCTCAGCCTCTCTTTGTAGGGCAGGTGCTCCAGCCCTCTAATCATCCTTGTGGCCCTCCTCTGAACCCTCTCCAACAGTTCCACATCCTTCTTGTATTGGGGGACCCAGATCTGGACACAGTACTCCAGATGGGGCCTCACGAGGGCAGAGTAGAGAGGGACAATCACCTCCCTGTCCCTGCTGGCCACTCCTCTCCTGATGGAGCCCAGGATACCATTGGCCTTGAGAGCTGCAAGAGCCCACTGCTGGCTCATGTTAAGTTTCTCATCCACCACAATCCCCAAGTCCTTCTCAGCAGGGCTACTCTCAAGAAGCTCTTCTCCCAGTCTGTGTCTCCTGACTCTCAGCCCGGGGTCTACTCTCTGGACACAGACCTCCTATATTCAGCAGAAGCCGAAAGGAAAAAAAGCAGAGAAACAGAAAAAGATGTCATCCTTTTAGCTGAGAAATTTAGGCAACCTTTTCCCACATTGCTGCAAGGTTGGCTCTAACGGCATGGTAGGGTGGAAGAGTTGCCAACACTCTGCTGTGGAGGGCAAAAGGAGTTGGAGTTCCACCACAAGAAATGTCATGAAGAATAAAATTTCTGCCAGGCTTGGCAGCAATACTGTCCGGGTTGTTCACCTGTTTCCTTGTAAGTCATGTCCAACTTTTGGACATTCGTTTCCATGAGTGTCCAACACAGCCTGAGGTGGGAACTAATGAAAGGCCTGGTTTTGACATGTGTTGATATACACAGCACAGTTGCCTAGCACAGATGCTGCTTTACATGTATTTCTGCACACTGGAATTGTAAGTCAATGGGGGCCCCGGCTCAGCAATGCTCACTTGGGAGCTCCCCACTCCAGGCTCTGAATTTTGCCAATACCCTGCACAATTTTCATGAATACATTAAGTACCTATAGATCATCTACCTTCTGGGAGGATTACTATAAGTCTTGTCTGATAACATAGCCAAAGAATTACAAAAATTCAATTTTTTTAACCAGTGGAGCTTACAATGAGGCTTTTTCTAACCTCTGAGCTATGACGTCTTCCTCCTCCCTTCTTAGCTTTCGCATATTACTTTTTAAAGTTTAACCTTTCATTTACTTTTTCCTCACTGAAATAGAATTGATTTTGTTTACTAATTAAGACACAAAAACTCAAACAAACAATCAAGTGACCTGAACGCTAAGAATTAGAAACAGTTCTACTCTCCTTTCCCTTGAAAGTCAAACCATTTTCTTCCTTTATTAATTGTCTTTCAAATCGTACTGGTAAATGTTGATTCCAAAGCTCAATTACACATCATTCCAATGGGAATTTGATTAAATCAGCTCACTTCACAAACAATCTAACCAGGACATATGTCTGACGGCTGCCTCATTATTATTATTTTTGTTGTTATTATTATTATTATTGTTGTTGCCATTGTTATTATTAAATGTTTATGCTATAGAATCAGGATTCCTGGTGGAAATCACTACTGTTACTACTTCAAATGTCCTGCAATAAGCGTTCCCCGTGTCCATGTGTAATATGACATAGTTTTACACCCCTTAATTGAATTTAATACTGAAATTATTTCACTAACTGACTTCTGTTCCGCCTGCTTTTTGTCATTGCTGTCTTCATTGTCCTTACATTTCCCATATTTTCAGGGCAGCATTCCCATACAGAGGACTTCATCCAAGCAGTCACTCCACCCACCAAAAGTTTGTGCAAGCGGATAATACACTTTGGCTAAAGTTTGAAATAAAGTAGTAATATATTTCAATGCAAAATTAAAACAAATGCTAAACACACCGTCATTAATGTTCTATCTTGCCTCAGCCGTTTATGTTATGGCCATTGGTTTATGCTACTAAAGGAGTTTTGCAAGACTCTGGCTTTATTTCACTTTTTGATTCACAAGCTGAATCCCAAAAATCAAAAAGGAGTAACTTTATCTTGGTCTGACCTGAAGGAGTTTTCTCACTGCTTTTCACTAAAAAAGCAGCTGGAAAAATGAGCAGAATAAAAAGAAAAAAAAACCCACAAAAAAAGACTGGGATCAACATTTTACTTGGACTGAAATACTGTGTTTTCCTTCCTCCTTTGTGGAGGCTGGAGTTTGACTTCTTTGTTTTACATTTTTATTTCTTTAGGCCAACAGGCTTAAACCAACAGTTTCTACCAAGCCACTGAAATCTTTCATGTCAATGTTTTTCTAATTTTCCTTTTTCATTCTCTGGGGGAGAGAGCTGCTAAAATATATGGATGTCACACCACACTATGCAAACAGACTACTCCAAAATATTATATGCAGTTCTATTTATATGGTCATTTAACCATAAGATCAGGACATACCACCAGCAGCAGCAAAGCGTTAAGAGTCAGGCAGATGCAGTACAAAGTTATCCTGTCTATCTCTTGGCAGAGAAAAGATGAATTTATGGTAAGAGCATTGTCTCTTTACACTTCCTCTGCAACAGTCATTTTGAGCTTTAATTCTTCTGCGACCTCCTATGGATTTTCTACCACAGCAAGGACCTCTGTGTCATGTCTAAAAGTCCACTAAAAATGTATTTATATATTTTACTTTCTTACCTTTTGAGTTCTCAGGATTTACAGAATCATAGATGTCTCCAGAAAGGAAGCAGAGGATATCTCTAAAAAGACTATGCCACTTAGGCTCTGCCCATGTTCATGGCTTAAGCACCGAAATTTTTTGGTTCATCTCAACTTGTGGTTCATAGGTTGGCCAGCCCTCCTCCAACCTGAGTATCTATAACCTTTCACTAACTCTCTCTTTGTTCTTCCAGGACATGGACAACTGTGCATTGCCCTGCTACCTACTCTTTTATACAGAAACATATTGACCTGAACTTCACAAGAGAAATAGAAGTTCTAGGTTCAAAATTTGCTTCTGCAAACAGAGGTGAGAAAGGGTTTCTGCTAACACAGGACCTTTGCCATTGATTGATCTCAGAACCAGTTTAAAAGCTTTTTAGAAAGGGATGTTCTTTTTCCTTCTGGTTGATTTTTATCACCTTTGCAGGCAAGAATTCAAGGCAGCCAAACTACTAAAAAGAATGGGATCATCACTTTGTAGCCTAGTGCTTAGAAGACTAATCTGCAGCCCTGATTTCTCACCCAAGGAACTGTGTCTTTCCTGCACAGGGGAGCAATGCCAGCATGAGTGATAGAGGAGATTCCATGCAGATAGGAAGGAAACTTTTATAACTTCAGTCATCTCCAGTGTCTGTCCCAACCTGTTGCCCTGGGCTCCTTTTCTAATCTCCAAAGCAAAGCAGACATTTGTAGGGCAGGCATTATGTGTTTTTATTTTAGGTGTGACATTTTAAATTAAAAGATTGCACCCTGGATGTGCTTGTTTCTCTAAATTGACTAAAAAAACATCTGTGGTGACGGTCTCAGCTGTGAATATTTACATTTGATCAGATGCACCTAATCCAGGCTGTTTTTCTGTATACTTTATCATCTTCTTTTCCAAACAAAACTTGCATTTCATTAAGAAACCTGATTTATACTATGTCAAAACAAAACTTCTGTGAAATCCTGGATGGAAAAAAAAATAAAAAATAAAATTAAAACCTCCTGGTTTTAGACATTCATGTCCCAGAATAGACCCTGAAATCTAACCACCACTATTTGGACAGCCAGAGGGAGAAAGAGACTATAAACAAAACTGAAACAGATTTTATTGATTTTTTCCCATCCAGGCTGAGCCGCATGCAAAATCAAACACAGAATATCAATAACTAACAACAAGTCAAGTGCATTTTCAAATTAATTCCCTCTCCATGGTCTAAGACATTCCTGCAATAAATCAGATTAAGGAAGATACCTGCAAGTTATGTTTTGAAGTGGATTACATCTCTTTAAGGATTCTTTTCAATGTTTTCACGGTGACGACCTCAATGGAATAAAGAAAGTTATATTGCCCAAAAGCTGTTAACCAGGTACAGCTCTCTATTGCCTGTTTAATGGTAAAATGTTTTCTCTCACAGTGAAAAAGTTACCATAAGGCTCTTGTTCTTGCACCAACAGCTAACCCTTTTTCCCTTGGCTGTGTACAGACATTATTGGTTTACTGAGCTATGGTACCCTACCACATCAGGGATTAGACTCCAAGAACTGACTCACAAATAGGATTTAACCCAGCAAGTTTTGGCAAAAACTGAGGGTAGGACTGGAATGTACGAGGAGACACTATGAACCATTGAACTTTGAATGTTTAGGACATCTTCACATGAGCACTTGACTCCTCTTATTGATGGAAAGAAACTACTGCCACAGGTTCATTCCAACTCAAATAAACCCCGACCTCATGAGTTGCCGCAACAGGACTATTTCATGCTCCTAGTATATCCTCTGTGTGCAGGAAGATGCTTAGATTGGGGTAACTCCTTTCTCGTGAATTAGCTTGCTGAAGAATGGCTAAATCCAAATAACTGAAGTTGTCCATGTTTGTGTATCACAGATCACTCAAAAACTGCTTGGATCTAAAACTTCTAAAGCATTTTATTACAGTCCCAGTCTCTGTATAAAATGATAATGTATCTTGTGATTTAAATTCCCTGGATTTTTTTCACACACAAAAAAAATCATAAATAAAAGACAATTCCATTTACATTTGGAGGGGTTCAAAGTCACTGTAATTGAATAAGAATTTGCCGTGAAGCATGGATGTGAGTCCTCATGTTTGCCTCTTGACCTGAAAGGATACGGCTAGTGGAAACATCTAGCAGGTAATTACTGCTCCGCTAACCCTGAGGCTTGGCTATTATTCACAGGTCAATCTCTCGAAGATAATTCCCAGGATAATATTACTGAGGAACACAATGTCCCTGCATAATGCAACACCTGCCTCTGTCATGAGACCCCAGGGATGGGGAGTTGAGCTTTGCTTCTTCCTTGGTCTCTTCATTAACCTTTCTTGTAGGGCAGAGGGTTGAAGTGGCAAAAGGGGAGTTGGCCAAGACACTTTGCAATAGAGAAACTGGGACAGTTTTCTTTTCAATAATTGTCAGTGCTATGACTGCATCTGTAAAGATGAGGAAGACACAGATTCTCATGTCATGCAACTGGATCAGGTATTGCTGTAGAAGAACGGGACTGGTTTGGACAAACAAAATATTTGCTAACCCAAAAATACTTAACAAGTGAGACTTATTAGAGGATATCATCCTCTTTTGTGCACTGGATGACACACATCTTTCACCATTAAAAGGAGCACATCCTTTAGAGTATTTACAATATGTGGGGTGATTAGTGGGCTTCTATTTTCATCCTCCCGTCTAGTGGAAGGTGTCCTTACCCATGGCAGGGGGTTGGAACTAGATGGGCTTTGAGGTCCCCTCCAACCCAAACCAGTCTGGGATTCCATGATGTTTCTATGAATGCCAGCGAGCCATTTCTCTTTATAAATTCTACTGCAGATGACCAAGAGGAAAAATACACATGTTGAAAAGTGATCTCAGAAGATCACTTAAAATCACTGTTCTGTCCTCTTTTTGTCAAGATAAATATATTTCCAGGACCCAGGAGCAGCAGTTGGATAAGTTCGGTATTTTAGGCAGGGTCAGCATGCTCCCTGGGCTTCTACAACAGTGCAAGACATGTGAGCACGTGCACAGGACAGACATGGTGGTAATGATGCATGGGAGTGAGCCCAGCCTGCTCTATTCCCCTCAGAGAAACTTAGGGCCATAAAAGATCTCCAGAGGTCATCTGGTCCATCCCCTTGCCCCAAGGCAGGCTTAACTACAGGGAGGTCATGTCTGACAGATGTTTATTTAACTTGCTCTCATAATGATGGAAACTCCACAACCACTGCAGATAATCTGTGCCTGGTATTTAGTGTCCTCGTGGATAGAAATCTTTCCTTCCCATTTTTATAAATCCACCCTTGCTGTTGTAAGACAAGAAACAGGACAGATCAACAGCAGGAAAATATACGGGGATGGTGGGGAGTGAAGGGTGGGTGGAAATTAATACCCAAGGGAGAAAAAGTGGAATAAATGAAAAAAAACCCCAAAAGGATCTGTAGGTTGGTGTGCAATAGCTCAGAATTTTGCAATTCTGAAAGGAGTACTGAAGGAGAAAGTTTAGTGGGCCCAGTGCCAGCAGTGAGAATAATAATTAATAATAATTACGCATCTGATCAAAGGTCAATGGTATAGTAAGGTTACATGATTAGTCTGGACAGAAACATACAGAGGGGATGCAAAAAGGTATGTAGCTGTCTTAATTAATGCCACTTAGTGGTCTATTAATAATGTATGATTATTTAAATATTAATATCTTTTATTACTTTCTCTTATTTTGCTGTATAGCACAGAAGGTAGAAAACATTATGGCTGCCTATAATAGCTTATATATAAAAGTTACTGGTATATTTCAACCCTGTAGACACATAGATCTTCATGATCTAATGCAAATTTTTATAAATTTCTTTAATTCCAATCATATTACTTACATCTTCTACTTCTTTAGATAAAAGAAAAGGAAGTATCATACCTACTTAATATACTATCTAGTAGAGAGTTTTTTGTTTTGTTTCTTGTTTTGATTCCAACTTTTTTAGAAAATACAACTGAATGAAGTGGTTTGTTCTAGAGTAACAACATAGTGAGGAACAGCTCCAAAAGATACCAGTTTAAATTGGAAACAGCTGGGAAAGGGGAAATCAGCTATCAGTCTTGAATTACTCCTACTGTAACTGGAAACAACTTTACAAGCACATTTGGATAATTCATATTATTTTGCCAACACTTTGAAGTTACACTTTCCTCTCTCATTTCTTAAGTCAGCAAGAAATGGTTGTTAAAGGCATGTCTCAAAAAAAAAAGAAACCGTCAAGATGTGGCTTTGAAATCTTTGAAAAGACGCCTGTAATGTATAATGTGCTATAAGCATGTCTAGTAAATCATGGCTCTTGTGGTTCTCAACCAGAAATATCAGAAAAGAATTCTTTTCACATAGGATCAGTAGCTAGACAATAATGGGAAACACTTGGACTGAAGGTAAAAGTTGGCTAAAGTAAGCTCCTTCCCATCTGCTTGTTATCAACAGTTGTATGAGTGAGGCAGGTGACCCATAAATGTATTTTTTTAAATGACAGGCTTTTGTTTGTGACTGCATCATGATGATGGGTCTTGCTTTAACTTTATAAAGATATTGTCCAGGAGTTCAAAATTAAATAGCAGATGTTAGTAAAGAGAAGAGCAGTGCTGGGAGAAACTAAAATTATTTTAACATGTTAGAAAAAAGAAAAATGCTAAAAAAATAAAGTCCTCAGAATTTGCAATACAGTGTTGTGCTAGAAAATGAGAAGCAGACTGAAATCAATAGAGGAATTGATCAATTAACTTCCCCTGTCCCAGGTAAATGAAATGCAAAGAAAAGTAAAAGCACTTGGGAAAGACAGTGAAGAGAAAAATTTATTCAGGTGCACTAATAAATGCAAGAGGAGGAGACAGACCCCAGAGCACACTATTTAGTATTGAAAGGCACAAACCAAGGATCGAAAGGTAAAGCTAAACAAATTCACACCAGAAGAAAAGGTACAGATGCTTAACTGTGAATGTATTTAAACACTTAAGCACACACACTTGTGATAGGCATAGTGGGATGTCTATCTCTGAATGTACTCAGTGCTTCAGGCTATGGAAAATAAGAGCTGTCCTCACAGAAGTTGCTAGGCTCCAACTGGGAATGAATGAAATTCCATTATCCCTATTAAATGGGAGGTTGTCACGGATGGAGACCGATGCACCTCACTCTTAAGAGAGAGGCAGCAGTAAGTTTACTGATATAAAACAAAGGGTGCAATGGTGTTTGATAATAAGCCTGACAGTGATCTATGGTAAGGTAATCTTGTTTATTTAATGCATAGAGAACAGGGGCAGATGCTGAAACCAATGGGATGATGTTTAACAACGTCAAGTGTAGAGTCCTGAACATGGGACATAGCAACCCCATGCAGTGCTACAAACTTGGGGGAGACTGGCTGGAGAGCTGTCAGGCAGAGAAGGACCTGGGGGTGCTGGGTGACTAAAGACTGAATATGAGTCAGCAGTGTGCCCAGGTGGCCAAGAAGGCCAATGGCATTTTGCCTTGGATCAGAAACAGCATGGCCAGCGAGGAGGTGATTGTGACCCTGTACTTGGCATTGGTGAGGCCACACATCAAGTGCTGTGTCCAGTTCTGGGCTCCTCACCATAAGAAGGACATTGAGGTCCTCAAGCATGTCCAGAGAAGGGCAACCAGGCTGTGGAACGGGCTAGAGGGCAAATCATGAGGGGCGGCTGAGGGAGCTGGGGGTGTTTAGCCTGGATAAGAAGAGGTTGAGGGGAAACCTTATCACCGTCTACAGCTACCTGAAAGGAGGGTGCAGAGAGGTGGGTCTCTTCAGCCAGGTGACAGGAGACAGGACAAAGGGAAATGGCCACAAGCTGCACCAGGGCAGGGTCAGGTTAGGTGTTAGGTAAAAAATTTCACTGAAAGAGTTGTCAGGGTTTGGAACAAGCTGCCCAGGGAGGGGGCTGAGTCACCATCACTGGATGTGTTTAAAGAAAGGGTAGAGGAAGTACTTAGGGATCTGGTTTAGCATAGGATGGGAACAGCTGGACTTGATGATCTTCAAAGGTCTTTTCCAACCTTGTAATTCTGTGATTCTGTGAAGTGGTCAGGGAGACCCTTCTATTGAGTTATGAGGTTCAGAAAGAACCCCCTTGCTTTCTAAACTCCTTCTCAGAGAGGATCCTAGGTGTGGCTGGATCCTGTCTTAGTCCCAGACTTGGTCAATGGTTTATGTCTAAAGGATTACATAAGCAAAATCAATCCTTTATACTTCTTAGTTAAGATCACAAAGTTTCGTGCACTTATTCACAATTCTCTTACTGAGGATCTGTTGCAGATCTGTTGCAGCAAGGGCTCTCTTGACCTTGAGGAGTCACCTTGAGAGGCATCCCTTTCAAGGGGACATCCTGACGTGCAACCCGCTGTCATCTCAGGAGAACTCAAAGGGCTCTAGGGCTGCTCAATATTTATGGAGTAAGATGATTGGCTCATAGTCCTATTTACATACCACCCGCAAATGGTGGACACTGACCAGCACTCTCTCCAGGTAGGCATATTAGTGTGGACACCCCTTGGCTATTGTGTTATTACCTGTCTTCCCAAAATCACCATGAGGTGGATGCAGACATCACAACCACCACCAATGGTTATAAATTACTCAGGATTTATGGTAAAAAGTCAGGCAAAGGTGGGGGGAGCAGGAGAAGCATACCATCAGAGAAGTCAAGGTAGAAGAGTTAATGGTTACTCTGACCTCAAAAATCTTTGAAATCATGAAACTGTTAGGTTAGGTTGCTTTTCTAATTGAGTCACTTCAAGTTGTAGGTTTTTTTATAAAGGCTTTTAAATATAATATCATAGAATCATAGAACATCCTGAGTTGGAAGGGACGCAAAATGATTGTCAAGTCCAGCTCCTGGCTCCACACTTACATTGAAATAGATACAATAATTAACCTTTAGATATTTTTCAAGACATAATTTCTCAAAAATCAAAGGAGTTTTGTAGGTCATGAGTGCTGGGTGGCAATCAGTAACTACAATGTGAAAAAACCCCTTTGAAATCCCTTAAAGCCATTCTCTATGCTGCAACTTTAAATGTTTTGTCATCAAGAACATTAGCAAATTGCTAAATCAATTAAATGTTTGTTAATTAACAGCAATAAAGAAAAATCAACTTATGTAGTTATAAGCAAATTAAAAACAATGGAATTATTATTAATACTAAAGACTGGCATTCTTCCCAGAACTCTAAGTTTCATTTTACTTGCTATTTTAAATATGAGTTCCTTTTCTACAATCAATCCAGCAAAATTCTTGATGCTTCTTTTGTCACCAGTGGCTTTGCACATGCAGGTAAAGTGATACACTCTTGCAGAAATATGCCCAACCAAGTGAAAGCAATAATTTGAAATTCTTTAATGATCAGGTACTAGAAGTTTCATAACAAGAGAAAAACTAAGCTGAACCAGCTTTTTAAGTGACATGAGATTATGTTCACAAATGAACTACTCAACCTTTAGGGCAAATCTGGTTGTACTAAAGATCATCCACTGAAGTTAAAAATGACACAAATCTATGAAAATTAGACTTAGATCTTGAGTTCAAGGTTGCTCTGTAACAGGATTTTAGTCTGTCTCATCAAACGTCTCTTTAAGTCAGACAACAATCCAAACCACCCAGATTTTCCTGATTGTCAAGGCCAGTTCACCTTTGAGAATCGATTTGTCAGTGTGAAATGAAGGCAGAATTGGAATAGCAAGATCAAGTAAAGAGTCTGCTTATTTCTGCTTGGTGGTGGCGCGGCATCTTATTTGTCTATATTGTCTTTTTGCGCTGGCCTGTTACTCATTTTAGTACTTTTGTAAAACAGAATTAGAGGAGATCAACAAAAGAGCCCTCACTTGAGAACAAAGAGGCAGAAATGGATGCCAAGAGTGCCCAAGCTGCATGCATGTGCCTCCACAAGTCAGCCATCAGCCTGAACACTTCTCCCCCACCACTGAAAATATTTTCTTGGGGATTGATTTCTGTCACTAATGCTGCAGTATTGGCTCCACACCTTCCTAAAGGAAGGGCTGTGGGCAACTGGAGAGGAAGGTGTTGGCTCTAAAGAGCAGTGATTAGCCAGTGGCTGGGAAAAAAAGGTCGTTGGTGTGAACTGCGAAGCTTAACACCGGCTTAACCAACAAGATCCTGTTACACAGAAGGTGAAACTAAGCATTCATTGCTTTATTTTGGCATAATCCATGTATTTATTAATTTAAAAGCAGCTGCACAATATGGGAAAAAAATCAGCTTCTCCTTTCCTTTGGCCCCCTCGCAGTACCTATTGTCTCCTCACCATCTCTCATCTCAGCACTGATCTTGCCCTCCTTGCCGTTTCTTTTTCTTTTGTTTCCTTCTTGCCTCCTCTCTTAGCTTTCTTTTCTCCAGTGATCCTCCTGTCCAAATTTTCTTTCATAATTTATTTTATAAATTCATCTCTCTCACATCTTCCCTCTTCTATTTCTGTTGGCCAGCAGTGCTGGGGACCTGGTACTTTTCACTTTGTTCCCTGCCTGCCAGCAGTAGTAATGTTTGAAACTTGATGAAATAAAACCAAACCTGCTGATAGGCCTTGCTAGTCAGTGGTTAGATCCAATTAAATACTAATTCAGATTCAGATTTGTGATGGTTTGCAGCCAATGAAATCCCAAGGCCACTTTGTCCCTTAGACATAGTTATGTAGTGTTTTCCTTAACAACAGCAGAAAAGGCATGTGGATATATGTATTTCCACGTAGAAAGATAAACTGCCTCGCTAAAAGCATCTGAATCTCTTGGGGGTGTCTGCTAGGACCTCCAGAGACAGTGGTGCTCCACTGCAGCCCAAATGTCATCCTGAATCCTGAAAGGCCTAGCACTTTTTATTTTTCTAAAACTATTGGACAGCTGTGGTTTTAAATTATTATAAAATGGATGTGGAGCTGAAGCTCCCTGGTGAAATGACAGGGCGACATATTCCCATCATGGCTTTCTTGCATAATTCAGAAAGACAATGGACATGGAACTGTTGGAATGGGTCCAGAGGAGGGCCATGAAGATGATTGGAAGTCTGGAGCACCTCTCCTATGAAGACAGGCTGAGACAGTTGGAGTTCTTCAGCCTGGAGAAGAGAAGGCTATGGGAAGACATTATAGCAGCTTTCCAGTACCTGAAGGGACCAACAAGAAATCTGGGGAAGGACTTTTTAGAAGAGCATGTAGTGATAGGATGAGGGGGGATGGTTTTAAATTGGAAGGGGGTAGTTTTAGATTGGATATTAGGAATAAATTCTTCACTGCAAGGGTGATGAGACACTGGAACAGGTTGCCCAGGGAGGCAGTGGCTGATCCCCACCCCCAAATTTCTTTATGTCAATTTTGGTCAGTTTTGATGGTGGTTTGTTATCTCTATGGCTATACACGTACAGAACACAGTTAAACCTATTTAAAAGAGTGATGACTCCCTGTACCTTATTCCCTTTGGTACAAGGGAAGAGCAGCAGCAGTGGCATAAAGCACATTTATGGTGGTAGCCAATTGTTCCCACAATATTCCCACTAGGAAGAGATGCATCTCTTTGCTTACAGTGGTACAACAAAAGCACCACCTTTGAAGTGCAGAGAATACCTCAGTCAAGAGGTCTTGGGGATTGTGGTGGATGAGAAGCTAGACATGAGCCAGCAGTGGGCTCTTG
Organism: Gallinula chloropus; assembly: GCF_964237585.1. Lineage (NCBI taxonomy): Eukaryota > Metazoa > Chordata > Aves > Gruiformes > Rallidae > Gallinula > Gallinula chloropus. The sequence goes on from NC_140085.1 coordinate 193,011,731, forward strand.
CAGCTCTCAAGGCCAATGGTATCCTGGGCTCCATCAGAAGAGGAGTGGCCAGCAGGGACAGGGAGGTGATTGTCCCTCTCTACTCTGCCCTCGTGAGGCCCCATCTGGAGTACTGTGTCCAGATCTGGGTCCCCCAATACAAGAAGGATGTGGAACTGTTGGAGAGGGTTCAGAGGAGGGCCACAAGGATGATTAGAGGGCTGGAGCACCTGCCCTACAAAGAGAGGCTGAGGGAGCTGGGCTTGTTCAGCCTGGAGAAGAGAAGGCTGCGGGGGGAGCTCATTGCAGCCTTCCAGTACCTGAAGGGAGCTTATAAGCAGGAGGGGATTCAACTTTTTAAAAGAGCAGATAATGGCAGGACAAGGGGGAATGGATTAAAGCTAAAGGAGGGAAGGTTTAGATTAGATATTAGGGGGAAGTTTTTTACAGAAAGAGTGGTGAGGTGCTGGAACAGGCTGCCCAGAGAGGTAGTGGATTCCCTGTCCCTGGAGGTGTTCAAGGCCAGGTTGGATGGGGCCCTGGTCAGCCTTGTGTAGATCCAGGCCTGGAGGTTGGTGTCCCTGCCTGTGGCAGGGGGGTTGGAGCTCTATGATCCTTGGGGTCCCTTCCAACCCAGACCATTCTATGATTCTATGATTCTATGACTCAAGTGGCAATAACCTGAGTAACACCTAGACCGTTTTATGCTTAAACAACAATGGAATAGTCCATTTCATTTAAAATAAAGTCTAAAAATCAGCAGTAATTTTTAGGGTCACTGTGAGCATAGCAGTCTCAATTTCATATTGGTACTGAGAAGTTGCATATGTGAGCAAGTATTAGAAGAAAAGATATTCTAGTTTTTGTTCTGAAAACTATATTTTTTTAATATTTAAAAATAGCTTCGACTCAAGTCAGTTATTTTCCCCCAGAAATTTCTGCCTCCTCAACCCTCTTAAGCAAACTAGAGACTGATGTTGACTACCTATGCATCCCTGCTTATGCGATATTAAAAATTAGGCAATTTTTAAGCTTTTCTGTGTTATTGACTTTTGTGCACTTGTGTGCATTTGTATGTGTGTTTTTAAGGAACTTTGAAGGACCTTCCTAAGACTTTACAATCATTTGCAACTCAAAATGCAACTTTCCTGTGCGTTAGAAACATGCAGGCTTTACGTGTGCCGACCCCATCCTTCAGTCTGGCTCCCTGTGCATCAATACCACAGCGAACAGCATGCCATATATCACTGCGCAGATCCTGAAGAAAGACACCTGCTCAATATCAGTGTTCAATCTCCTGAGTTAAAAAACACATCCAGGGAGTTATTATTATTTCATAAATATGGTTTATTAATCTGGCAGGCTGTAATGTTCGAATTTAAAATGAATCCTTCTATCTCACATGACTGTTGATAGGAAATGCCATCATAAAAGATACCATTGCACAGTCTGGTAAGAAAATTATTTTCTTGTGCATAATAATTATCCTGCTAGAGAAGGTACTCATCAATCCTTTGGACATACACACACTTTTTCCTATTGTCACAACAGCCTGCTTGACTTACTTAAGTTGAGTCTTTATGAACTCCTATTTAAGTTGTGTAGCATGGGTTTTAAATATCAGCTAAATAGTCATGTGAGGTTAACTGACTATAATGAGGTATGTCCCAGATAACCAACCAATAAATGAATTACACCTTTTACAGGAACACCAACAAGCATGAAATAGCTTAGTGTTTCACACCACAGTGAAATGGAAATGGGTGGCAAAGTTGATAGGAAATATTGCCATAGATGTTTATGCATGTTCTAAGCCTGATTTAAAAAGAAAATGATAAGCATGTAAAGAAAGCATCTCTACCAAATCCTTGGAAACTGTTAGTAATACCGTAACTATTAAACTGAAAGGGAACATAAAATGTCCAAAGGTTAAATATCTGATTATTGAGTGTGACTTATTGTAGAGAAAAGGCAAATTAATTGCCTGATGACTTTAGAGTTTGCAAAATCTTGCATATATTTTGACATCTTATTAGTAATAGGATAAATATCATTTCAAAAAGCATCCTCTCAATGTACTCAAGGATTATTTTCTTTTTGCATATCCTTTCTGAAGCTTTCCTCATGCTTTTGCCCCTTGCACTATTAATATAGACTTTGCAATTTATTTATCTTTATCAGCAGAGAAATTCGAGGATTGAAAGAGAACAGTTCCACAATATCCTAGTTAAGATACTAGCTTGGGATTTGTTTGTGTCCTTCCAGACAGATGGCAATTAAAAAAAAGGGGGCTGGGGTGGGTGAAAACTAACAATAGGAAAGGATTGATTGACAAGTGCTATCGAACAAGACTTCCTTCAAATATTTTATGAAAAGGACACTGGATTTCATTAAATTCTGTTTTCAAAAGCCACCTCTATTGAAAAGAATGTGTTCAGAGGAATTAACTGTTTCTGTCCTGCAGATCACGTACCAAATTCACCTTCTTGTGGAAGGAGGCCTCTTTCCCTCTGCCCTATCTGCAATAGGAAGATAAGATGCAGGTGGAAAGGTCTTGCATCCCTATTATATGCAAAAAGTAAAGGTTTTTGTACAGGGCTGGATGAATTTTTAAGGACCAGCTTAAAATACATAATTGCCTTATCTGCTGATACAGAGGACTGTGCTATCTAGGCCACACAGGTTGGGAAAAGGAGTGCTCAGAAAACTGCTTAAAAATCTATTTTGTGAGCTCCTCAGTGAGTCTTCTCACTGTGGAAGCTTCTTTAACTATTTCTAATGGCATGAAACTTCAAATCACTCCTACCAACTGAAGTGCACCAAAGCGATGTAGAAGTTGACACTACAGAAGACAGTGGTTCAGGCAGTCTTTTGCCACAAACATCATTCTTCCCAAGTTTGTGAATGTTCTCCTAGAATATGGTAACCTGAGACTCCTGCAGCAGGCACGGATTTGCAGAGGCAGAATAAAACTTTTCAAAGAGCTCCTCATACAGCCATAGTAGTTGGAGCCACCAAAAATGGCACAGATCTAGATACATAGATGACAACATGATGTGCAGTCTTCTTCAGGGCAGCAACCAAGAGAAGACCAGTCAGGCTACCTAGATCTAATATCATTAAAATCTGAGGAGAAAATGCAATATAGCAATCCTACTGTTGTGAGGGTTAAAGACCCTAAAGTTGCTATTATGTCTCAAAGCAGAGTTACTCGAGAGGACAGGATAGATACAATGACTATTACCGAGTCGCCTTCCCAACCCACAGCCATGAGATACTGAGTGTCGATCTTCGACCTACAACCCTGCCTTCTTGTAGTACAGAGACAAGGAGACAAGAAGAAAAATTTGCTTCCCCCACTCATGCTACAGACAAGATAAGGAAGGAAGCATAAAGGAAGGAGATTGAGAGAAGGTGAGAAATGTGGGAGTGGATGGTAGGAGAACCCCAGTGAGCACGTTATTTTTGTCCATACGGCCTACCTGTTGGCTAAGTCTGACCAAGTTGAAGAAAATCACAGTGCATTTTGTGTGGGAAAATCCAAGAACAGGAGAAGTGACTTGGCCCATATTCTGACACCTCAGGCAGTTTGGATTTGGTTTTGGTATTTATCATATTTCTATATGAGTAACCTGAGTTGAAGACCCAGAAGGATTAACCTCCTCCTTAGCAGGGATATTCTCAAGTAGCTGATAACAGTTCACTTCAGTGTTCACTTATAGCAACTGCAATGGCATTACATAAGAAGGGAACTTATAGGGATGGAAAAACCTCCAGCCAGGAATCTCACTCCACTTCTCTGCATGGGGATATCTAGTGCAGAATAGGCAGTTCTAAATCCTCTCTACAAGAGTGGTGACATAGAGAAAGGAAACTTCCACTAACATTTAGTTGGAGCTCAATGTGGTTGTCAGCAAATTCAGCTGACCTCTCACACTGTTTCCAAGAGCTGTCAGAGAAGGTGGACTTATCCTTTCCTCTCAGAAGTAGATAAACATAAAAACTTGTCCCATCTGTAGCTATAGAGTTGCCTTTGCATAATGACAAAGATGGATTTCCCAGATTTTTCTTTGAACTTTCTTCATTGATGGCCTTCTTTCCTAGAATCACAAAATAATTAGGTTTGACCAGGCCCTCTAGAGATCTACAGTCAAACCTTCCTCTCAAAACTACATTCAATTAGATTAAAGGGCTCAAGAACCTGAACCTTATTTAAAAGTCACCAAGGATGGAGTCACCCAACTTCCCTGGACAATTCAGGGAACCATCTGATCACTTTCGTATTGATTTTTTTTTTTTCATTTTTTTGGCTTTTTCTTTTTTCTTAACCACCTTGCACCTATTACACAATTTATACTCTCATAGAGTGGTGATGATAATGACTTCAAACCTGAAGCTACCACAGCAACAGTCTTGTTAATTCAGTTATAAATAATCAATTTCTAAAGGTATTTTTGGTTTCTTGGATAGCTCTATGCCTCATAATGTTGTTATTCCAAGTTTCTATCTGAGGAAAAGAATTACTGTGCACATCAGCAAATACGTTTTTTCTTGTCCCACCTCTAAAAACAGAATCAGCTTTATTTGCCACTTTTCTGGCATCCTATGCCTTCCCCAAAGATTTCTGATAAATTATCACAGTAATGCCAGCCATGCACTATAGAAATGATCCATGTTTAATGAAACAGGCAGTGTGCTTTAGTGTTTTCAACTAAATAACAGGGTGCTGGAAATCAATTTATATTGTGGAGGCTGAAAAGGTCTTCGTATATCACCTATTTCTATCCTAGGCTCTTTTCTTTTGGAAAAAAAAAATTGTATCATTAACGAAAAACAAACAAACAAACATACAAACAAAACCAAACCAATAATGAAAATATGCAACTACTAAGGGGTACTTTTATTCTATTTCTCTCAACATCTTTTATGAATATTGGCCAATCTCATAAAATTCACCATACAAATGGGCAAGATAGAATGATATAATACATCAAACTTTTGTAAATCCAGGGTAGGTGCAACTTTATCACATCTCAGCCCTGTGGACTCCATGCCCAACCACAAGACTACCATTAATTTTCTGCTCCAGAGCAGGATCCAAAATGGAAATGACATTATAGAGAGAATAAAACATGAGGGATACAACTAGGGGCATTGTCTGATGATCATTTCAGATCACTGCTTGTGTTTCTTTTCCATAATAATAGAGGTAAACCCTGACACATAGCAATTAGTGACATCATTTTGTAGCATTATCTGGCAGTCTGGGTACCTTGAAGCACCATGTCTCAGGGTAGGGGATGGTAACTGTCAGCAGAGAAGCAACTGTCAATTGCTTAGTAAGAACCGATAAAAATGTGCTAACTAGTGATTATCTGACCACTCTTTAGCAAAAGGAACTACAGCACTTCCTACAAAGGCTACTGCCTTGGGGAAAATACTCCTCCCCAGACATATTCTGTCTCCTCATTGAAAATCAGCCCTGTCAAGGGCTCCACACTTTGAAAAGAACTGTTAATAAAAATGATCAATTATTGCTGCTGTTTCTTGTCTCCATCAACCCCCTACTTTTAGTAAACAAAACAGGTTTCACTTCTGTAGAAGGTCTTTCAACCTCATGGTCTTTGAGGACATGCACCAGAGAAACAACAGCCTTGATTCAATGGATGCCCTACAGGGGTTCTCTGTGTGTTTATTATGGAAGCTCAACGTGCCCAGTGTGCAACCAGAGATTATTTTTCTTCCAAAGGCCAGGCTTGCATGGAATTCTCTTAATTAAATGCACTGTAGAAATGTCAGCTTTTACCCCCTTACTATATATATAACATTCTTTGTTGTTCACATTAGGAATGTAGAGTGTTCTGCAGACATCATGTGGCAGAATAAGAAGATATTATTATTGAATTTTTATGTCTCCTATTGTCCCAGGATCACTGACCTTGCTTCCCCCAATGCAGAGGTCTGCCTACCAGGCTAATCACATTGATATCCCAGTACCTCAGAGGAGATCCATATGTGGCAACATTTCTGGAGGAATTCAAAACTGGCTAGATGTACTGATAAATTCCATTTATTAATCTTGTGTGTTTCTGCAAGGTTATAAACCGATTCCTATTTCAAATGTAAATCCCCACCCTGGCAGCATGCGGGGAGATGCATGGTTCTGATAACTTGAATTCCCCCCAAGTTGTCAGGGTTTCCCATAGAGGTAAGGATGGATGTAATTTACTATCAGATAGTAACCATGGGGAACCAGTAGGAATGGGTCCCCCATTCAGTCTTTTCCAGCAGATATGTAGCACTGATTAACATCTTTGAACTACTCAATGACTCTAGGGATAACCCTTCATTTATGTCCTTCACTTTCATTTGCTAGGACATCGTATGTTTTAGCTATGGACAAACAGATATTAGCACACCTTCCCATTTTTTTTCCCTTGACTGAATATGTTGTATAGACATATCCATAAATATCCATGCACACAGCTGGGTATATACAATACATCTGTCAGGGAACGGTTACCCCCAGCACAATACCAATTTTTAATATAATCTTGGCTTGTTTTCATAGCTGTCAAAAGTCTGGGCTAGGTTGATAAGTCTCTTAAAAAGTATGATTTGTGGCAATTGAGGTTTTGCTCATCTTTTTAAGAAAGTCCTGACAATTATGAGGCTTTTTTCATCCAGGAATGAGCTGTTTTAATAGTTCCCGAACCCATTATGATACAAATGCTCCTATCTGGAGATATGCAGATATTTCATGGTGTCATCAACACCCTTTGCATATCTGCATGTCTAAGAAAACCTCAAGCTGCTCTATTTTAGTATATTTTCTTTTCTAAAAGGAAATCTGATTGTTCCCCTATTGCCCTGCCACATTTTTCATTTTTCCTGAAAAACCTTGTTTTCTCCCTCTAACTCAGTGGAGATGCCTAGGTTATAGTTTCTTTTATTGAAATATCTCTGGGAATCCCCAAAAGAAAAAGACCTTTGATATAATGTCATTATTGCTATACCAATCTCTACCAAATCAGTCAGCTACAGTCAGAAACCTAAACATTCCTTAAAACAGATTTATTTTAATAAAGACATATCAAGAACAATCTGCCTGTCACTGTTAAAATGTCTATTTTCAAGAACTTGCCCAAAGCTGCAAGAATTCAGGCTAGTCTCATTACTATATAAACACTATAATCTGAAATATATAATTATAGCCTGGGCCCAGGGAAGAATGCAACCATATGCTTATTGTTTAACACTAAAGGAGAATCAGTACAACTTTGAAACGTAAAGCTATGCTTTGAACCTTGTCCAAGTAAAGACATTCTCCTGTGCTGGATTTCAAAACCAAAAATGTTGTAGGACTCAGCCTCATCCTTTTAGGTCAGGCCATTACAGCCCTTGCTGATTTGTTTCTGTGCATTGAAGTACAGAGTTCCTGACTGGAAGTTGTAGAAATCAGCTTAATTGTGCTTCTAAATCTTTTTTTTCTGTGGCTGGTTAAAGCCTTGGTATATGTAGCACTTTAAGACTGCTCCAAATTTCTATTGATTTTCTTTTGTCAACTTTGAAATGCTTTGAGATATATGCTCATTTGGAAAACTAAGTTACAGTTTTCTGTGGCTGACAAGTTCTATTTATTATTTGTTAAGCATAAATAATGTGTTGTGGGGGTTTTTTTTGGATAATACAGCTCTAAAAGGCATCTTACGCAGCATCATTAGATGAGTCAGAAGTAGTAGATCCACATGAAATTGTAACATCAGTTATGCTCAGTCAGCAAAAGTGGTGGAAGTCAAGATAAAGATGTAATTCTGGAAGTCAACGTACGGTTTGTGCTTGTTGGGGAAAAAAAGTGTTATCTCTGCTTGTACAGGGAATGTGGAAGAGTACAGAGGTGAGCATTGGTGGGTATTTGGTGAGTTGGAAATGCTGCAGAGAATGAAGGCTCTATAGTAAAGAATAAATTATGCTAAATAGTATATGAGCTGCCATGAAATTATATTTAGTTTGTTTCATATACTTCAAATGAACTTCCAGAGCAGCACATTAGCGTTGACAATGCCATTCATTGAAACTTCAGGAACCCAGGATCATTATTCACCTTGATTCAATCACTTTGGTGAAATCTCTTGTTAATAATACAGAAAAAAAATAGATTTTTCCAAGAGATCATTATTTATTAGGCAACAAATTTAAGACGACACTGTAAATATAATTTAATGGGGTTTGCTCTTTTCATTTCTTTAAAGACAAAGTATGGAATCAAGAGACAACGATGCTTTAAAATATCACAATACTTAAGTATGAACACACATCAAAAGAAAGTGATAAATATATAAATCCCATGCCCACAATAGATTAAGAGTTTTATTTTGTCTCGATTTTACCAATAAAGCTAATAAAACCAAAAACAGTGTACTTACATATTTCAGATCCTCATTTGTCTAAGAATAGAAAGCACTCTAGCCAAGGGTCGGAATAATTCGTGTGGACTCTTCTCAAACCCCTTTCTGTGTTCACCATCCACAAAAATCAGCGCGCCACTGCAGTGGTCCAGCCATTCTCACTACAGAAAAGGAGCCAGGTGTTGGGTGTCAGAAAAGACCAGCAAGGATTTGTACAAGTTGTTTGCATGGCAGCTGTCAGTATCATCCACATAGGATCCTTCATAAGTTCAAAGACCCAGATTCCCCATGTTTGTAGAGCACTTAACTGAAGTACCTACATCAGAAGGGTTTTGTGCCCAGGCTATCACCTCATCAGATAGCAAATGGTACCTCTCTTTATGTCCATATTGACATGAAGATTTTGAGAACTATCTTCATATCTGCATGACAGCTGCACCCAAGCTGCCTTCCCAGGCCTTGATTTTTCCATTTCCCCAGCAACCTGGGCAACCAGAACAGAGTTATGGAATGTTCCAGGCTTGCTCCCACCCAAGATACACAGGGTAGGCCATCACCCATGGATTAGATGTGGTCTCATAGTCTGGGTAAGGAGCAACTGCCAGCACTGAATGTGAGTTTCTTTAAGCTGAGTGGAACGAAATTGCAAGGTACTATGCACACATATTTAAACCTCGAGAAAAAGATAATATTTTTTTCATGGGGCAAACCTCACAACATTTTCCTCCTTCCTTTCTAGATTTCATGCTTATTACTGGTAATAAAGCATGTTTATCACTAAAATATTGTAGTTTTCACAGACTCATTGATATTTTTTTAAGAATTTAGAGGAGAGAGACTCCTGTATCTGACACGTGGATAAGCCTGATTGTTTCAACATATTCAAAAAATTACTCTCTCAGTCCAGTGCTCCATATTTTTCAGAGACTTTAAATGTAATTTGTTTATATGCTGAGCATTTTCTTAACAGCTCAATATTTAATAGGGACTTGGATACAAGTCTCAGTTTTCTAGGCACTTCAATCTGTATATAAACTTAATCTGAGCTGTGTTTGGTAAAGTCACCCAGTCTAGTGACAACACTCACAGGTATAATCTGTGGCACAGCAGTGAAAATGAGCCAGGCTATGATCTTGCTAAAGGCCAGCAGCTTCTGATAGGTCACAATTAGCATGCCCCTCAGGCTTATCAAAAAATAACTTGAAAAACTGTGACTGCAGATGTAAGAAATAGACCAGCTCAGCTGTCTACACAACTGTCCTGTGCCACTGGAGATGCTCTGCTTACTCTGATTGTCCTTCATCTGCCATCCAGAGAGACGTGGGTTTCCTGCAGACCCTGCATCTTCCCTGCCAGTCTCTTAAATAAGTTTGGGCATCTCAAATGGCTCTGAGCACCTCAAATATCTCTACGTTTAATACAAAACTAAATCATGCACTGAATCACAAGTTATGCATTGACAACGGGACTCTGAGATCCCCTGACCTCACCACTGCTACGCCCCATACATAACACCGACACACCACCCCTTTCCTGGTCACAGACCAGGATGCCAACATTTTCATGTCGCATGCTGCTTATGCACATGTGTGCATGCTGTATCAGAGCTCACATTTTGATTTTTCAATTAATATTCTTGCTTTTTGTAAAAATTAAAGCAATGGCAATTCCAAAGAGCCATTATGTTTTGATTGCTGGGAGCTGACATAAATGGGTTCCAGTAGAGATAATGCTGTAAATGTTGATCATGTTACAAGTTGGCCCACCTACTGTCACTTCAGGAAGCAGATTTTTAAATATAAATCTCCTATTTTTAACCGAGTTAATATTAGAACTGGAGGAGGAGATGTTCAGCTGGGGTAAATAGTAGTTTTGCTGATGTAAATGGCACTATGCTGATTTACAGCAGTGAACGAACTTCTCTCCACCAACACCTCCATTAGTGCATTTATAATATTAATTCAATAGGTAAAAGAAAAATCACAGTGAAAAGAAAAGTTGAGCTTATTCAAATGGGTCTGGTGAGTTCTGCCAAACTTCATGGTATGGAAATGTAGAGAATATATCTTAGTCCTCTAGGCTACTTCAAAACCCTCAGCTAAAATCTGCGTGTTAAATAACTATGTGGTCTGGTTACAAGGAGTAGTATATTGCAGAAATAAATAAAACAAAGAAAATTACCTCTTGATGATTAAAAAAAAGCAAAAAATCCCCCCAAAATAAGGTATTTCTCTATGCTCCAAGAATTTGTTTATGCTTTCTTCTGGAATCTTTAGCTCCTAAAGTACTTTGAGTAAGTAAGATTATTATAAAAATAAGAGCAGAAATGACAGATTTTGTTACTAAATTGGAAATAGGAATTCCATATTTGGAGGAAAAATTAAAAAGAACAAAAATATCACAATGTTTAAAACTTACAATTCTAAATAGCTAAATTTATCATGAGTTATTAAATACTCTATAGTTGGGCATTAATTTTGGGTGTCTACTCCATAGTGCTTGGACTTTTTAATGCTATATAAACAAATTTCAAAAATCTAACAAGTTTAACCCAAGGAGAACCTTACTTCTCAAAAAATCCAACTATAAGGAGCCAAAGTTGTGTTTTCCTTCTAAATTACTTTCTCTATCTTTAGCTTAGGTGTTTAAAGACTCCATAATGAAGCATAGCACTGAGTAAAGCACAGGAGGGTTGAGACTACGGGCTTTAGGGAGATTAAGGTCTGCAGGACTGCTCATTTTTTGTTACATTAACCTGCCCAGAAAAGCAATTCGCTCCACAGCCTCCATGCCCAATCCCCATAAGTGGAGACATATGGCAATTCTGTGATACAGAGAGCACACTGTGGTAGCTTTATTGATACTGGGACTGCTTCTTAGCCAGTCTAAGTCTTCTCTGCTCACTTACGAATTGATCCCATTGAGTCTTGGCAAAGCAAGAAGAGTCATAAAGGTTAATGCTGCCCTTGCAGTCAGATTCCTGCTCTGAATTGCCCTCCAGAGGTGCCTCTCTCCACTGACTCCAGGGAGATTTGCTGATTAAATTTGGGCTAGAGCTAACTTTTGTGCCTCTGGTGATTTGGTGGGATTGATTTGTAATGGTGCACTTTGGTCTTTGTGAACAGCTGGTCCATAACTCTGAGATGTGAGTGCATGGAGAGAAAACCATCAGAAGTAGCAACAAGAGTAGTGTAAACTGGGCATGGCCGTCGCTGTCTTCTCATCTGGTGGAATGTCAAGATGCCTACTGCTACAAATGAAGTTAACTCCATCCTGACCAAACCCAGGACACTAGCCATTATCTAAATGAGGTTGAGAAACACTAAAACAATTCAAATCTCACATCCCAGTGTTTCTATATTGAATTAACATGAAGTTGTTCTTTAACATGAAATCCTTGAATGGGAGAGCTGCAATGCAACTTTCAAGGACCTTGCAGAAGAGGTTTTCAGCTCAGATTCTTGGCTAAAGGAGAAAAACTGTTGGGTCTGTTGGCACAACATGGCACGTCCAGAGCCATACAGAAATTGTTTCACATTTTCTGCTACTCTCCTCAAATTTCAGTCCTCCAGCCACCAGCTTCTCTGCTAACGTTTAAACTGTGGGGAATTTAAATCTGTGGCTTGTTTTTCGTCCAGAGCAGAACTGCAGGACCTCAGTTCCTCCCTAGAAATTATGTTTCCATGAGTTCCCACTCAGCCTCAGACCACTTCCTGCAATTTCAGAACCATTGAAAATGTCTGTTTCAAATGAGCTACTAACCCATGAAGGCTAAACCAGCCAACATCCACCAGTGTTCCTTAGATTTGTTTTCTTTTTCTCTTCTTCCTGAACTTCAGTTGAAACAGAACCAAAAAGATTCTTTTTCAGACAAGTTTTGCCCCATTTTACAGAGTTTATCTTCACCTGAATATTTTTTTTTACCTCCAGCTTTCTGCTACAGACTACAGTTTACTAAATCCATCTCTCCTGAAGAATTCTGATGACCTGTAAAAGCTGAAATGTTAGCTACTAAAACCCTTGGGCATATCCACAAATGATTACATAAGGCTGAAGGCACAATGCCAGATTAACTGACGACAGACCTATTTATCATTACTAGGAACAGGCACATTAATTGGCTATGATACCAGTACTGTCCTCCAGCATTAGCAAAACTCTTCTTGATCTTCTTGTACCACCAGAGCATCCTTTATTAAATAAGATGAATAATGCTGAGGCCAAGGGTTGCCCTGCTTCAGCTGAGAAAGCTCAATTATTTATGGATACTTCACTCATTAAGGCACCAACAGGTTACCAAGCCTTGTAAAGAGAGCTTTTTGGTCTACTGAATGGAGGTTGTTATTCTATACATATGCATCTTCTCTATGAGGGAATCAACAGCAGAGAAATTAAAACATTTGAGTCCTATAACACTTCTGGAGTGTGGGAGGGTGACACAGTATTGGAACAGGCTGCCCAGAGAAGCCGTGAAGCCTCCATCCCTGGTGATATTCAAACCTGACTGAACATAACCCTGAGCTATTGTAACTGACCCTGCTTTGAGAAGCATGGGTTGGCCTAGATGGTCTCCAAGGTCCCTTCCATATTCTGTGATATTCTGTGGTTCTGAATCCATAAGATGAAGTCACAAAAGTGGATTCCCAGGGTTCTGTCCCTGACTCTTCCGTGTAGTCACACAAAAGCCAACAAACTCATTGTGAGCCACTTTTGCCAGCTGCCTCACCATGGCAAGAGGAGTCTCACCTTGAGATACTTCAATGCAAATTTGCTTTCATGCTCACCACTTGGACATGTCAAAAGGAACCAGTGGCCTTTTCTTAATATTTTACCTGCAGAATTCCCTGCAGTTACATGAAGTTGTCTGTAAAATGGGATCTAACTGACCCTAACCAGCACAGCTGCCGTGGAAACATCTTGTATTATTCCAGGCAGAATGGAGTAATGGTTTTGTTTGTCATCTTTGTCACCTTGGTTAATCCAGATGCAGTGATACCATCCGATAGCTCTGCATCAGCATGGGGAAAGTAAAACGTTGATAATTTTACTGGAGTATTGACCACACACTGCAAGTAGTGGGAGCAAACTGTTTTTTTCAAGTGTGGCTTCCACCTACTTTTACTTCAGATAGCAATAAAAGGTTGTGAACTATTTAATGGGACGAATTGCTCAAAAGTAATACTCTAATACTCCCTGAGACTCTGGAAAGGCCAGTTGGGTCAGGTACTTTTTGCCAACACCAATGAATCACAGAATCTCAGAATGTTAGGAGTTGGAATGGACCTTGATCTAGTCTAAACCACAAGTTTTGTACCGATTAATTTCTACTCAGTGGCAGCATGCTGCAACCGTGACTGCACTTGATACACATAGATTTTATGTCATCAGCCCCCCTCCATATACCTTGTTGACTAACCTTGCATTAGTCCCATCATAAATGACATTTCCCACCTCCCTTTTGATCTTGGCAAGAAAGAGAATGACTGGGTTTTTTTCCTCTCATACCAGGGAGCTTGGGGAATGTTTTTCTCTGAATGTTTGGAAATATCCTCCACACTTGGAGTGAAGCATTTTGTTTGCACACAAAACACACACTACTGGGGAATTTTCAGTGCTGACACTATGTCAGCCTGGCACGCATGTTTTATACCTGCGCAGCCAAAGGAACTGGCAGATGGTTGGTGACAAAAGGAGCATCCCATGGAGCTGCAGGAGAAACGTCTGAACGATCCAGGATTTCAGAGCCTGAAAGACACTGTGCAACAGCTCAACCATAGCACTGCTCAGCATTCAGCCAGAAGCAAGGCAGGTGCTTGAAACATTTGCCAGGATTCAGTGACTCAAAAGGGCTTAGCCTCCAAGCCGGCAAATGAGTGTGGGATGGTCTTACAGAGAGATCTCAGGACAACTGCCTGGTGTAGGACAGCATCTTCAACCTTGGCCCTATGACTTTTTGAAAACAAGAGGACAGACCTCTCCAGCATTGTCCCTTCCAGGCCTCAAAGCAGGACAGCCTGTGAGAATAAGGGGGACCAGTAAGAATGCATAATCATAGAATCATAGGATGAGTTATGTTGGAAAGGATATTTAAATGCCTTCTAATTCAACACCCCACCCCCCCCACCCCCCCCACCCCCCCACCCCCCCCCCCCCGCAGTAAAAAGAGACACCTTTAACTTGATCAGAGCTTCATAAAGCCTGACCTTGAATGTGTCCAGGGATGGGGCCTCCACCACCCCTCTGGGCAACCTGTGCCAGTATCTCACCTCCCTCATAGTGAAGAACTTCATAAAGTCTAATCTAACCTCCTCTGCTCTAGTTTAAAACCATTGCCCCTCATCTTATCACTACACACCTTTATAAACAGACGTCTACCATTCTGGCTTCAAACCACCCTTGTGAAGAAAGAGGGGTGTATGTATAGCAAATAAAGCGAAAACTTGAAGAGGAGATGTGCTTTTCAGCTGCTCTTTGAGCAAGAGTCCCCAGCACCACAGCATCAGGCACCCTGTGTCTGCCAGACACCCCGGCATTTGGTGCCAGGGACTATTTTATGAGAGGTGTATATGGTTCAGTGCTCCATAAATACCTGACATGTAACCCTTGCTGATGGAGTTGGCGAGAAGGGAGTCAAGATTGTTAAGCTCAGTATGTCTGCCTTGTCAGATTTGGATCAGTCTTGCCCCCTGCTTGACAGCTTCATATTTCATGTCATCCTACCCATAGCAGGCAAGTGACATACTTGGAGTTCTGTCTCCCATCTGAACTTGTTAAAGAAAAATGTTGTTTTCTGCACCTTTCCTTCTTCAAGTTGGTGGAAGACAGAGGAGAAAGGACACAGGTCTTTGTGCCACACTGTTAATTTATTTTCTTACATCCTCTTTCCCTGTGAACTTTTCCAGTACCTGCCCCTACTTCTGCTCAAAATTTCCCATGCTGCAACTGCAACATAGGCATGATGCACAGTTCTTGTTAAACAATGGTGAACACATCCAGAATATGTTGAGTCTCCTCCTTCTGCATCAGAAATGAACTGTAGCAAAGATCACTGCAGCTAATTTGTCTTCAGACTCAGGAAGATTCTTCTGCACCTCTGCATTTCAGAATATGACCTTTATCAGATGTAAAGCCTACAAATACGTTTTGACTGTGTAGGGTAGACTACGGATATAAGATTTGATGTACAAATGTAACAGCTCTTCTCCTGTCATACATCAGCCAGTACAGCACAGATGCAATGTCACAGAAAGAAAAGCATAAAGTAGAGGAAACAAACATAAAAAACAAGCATATAACTTGCAAATGGAGAAGGGAAGCCCAAGTAAAATAATTTATACTAAATGTCCAATGGAGTACTGTGGAGTTAAACTCCCAAGAGGAGGCAAGGGAAAGCAGGGACAATATTATCTCTCTAAATGCAAACATTGTTTGAGAGAGATGGTGCTTCTGTGGTCAGGCCAGTAAAGAACAAGAGAGCTCTTTGCTGAGTAAGCAACTGGCCTTCCCGGTGTAGGAAGCATGGGGCAAACTGGTGCCGTAGGGCATCAATTTCATTGTCAGGAGACCCTGAGACCTGCTTCATCCCCACCATAATGAGTAGATTGAGTGCATTCATCAAACCTAAGATTTTAGGGCTCAAAGTTCAAAAAGCTACCGGAGGTGAAATCATTCCCCTTCTTCCTCCTTTTCTTGTCCCTTCCAAAAACAACCCCACTGTATTTTTTTTTCTTCCCACTTGACTGAAATCACCTGGGTGTCAATTATCTTTCTGGGATGGAAACCATATGCTGTTTCACGTTCTTGCATAAGGTTAAGCTGCATATGATGAAACCGATCGATTAATTCTTGTGGGAAAAGAAGGGAGAGTGAAGCCTGGCCAGGAGTTAACGTTCTCATTTACTGACAGACTAATCCACAGTATCAGACACATACAGAAATCCACTTGCCCACGAGGAAAAGGGGAGAGAGTGCTCCCTGCGTTGTCGTAAAGTGAAGCTGGGGAACACTAAAGAAGGCAACATTAATGTAAAGATGGAGATATGCATTGCCTTAGACTGGTAAAAACTGAACTACAGAAAAGTTGAATTATTTAAAAAACAAGTTTTCTAGGGTTTTTTTTTATTTGGTTTTTTTTGCAGCTTGTAGACTGCTTTGAACACGGCAGATACCCTGCTGACGTATGCTCATAAAATCCAGCCTGCCATGTGAGTTAATGCTTGTCACTTCGTTTTAGTCCAGGAACAGTCCCCTAAAACGTTGTGCTTAGTTTCCAATGTATTTGGCATGTGAGATTGTTTCTTTATCGCTGTGGATGGTTTTCCTTCAAGGTAGAATATGGATTTTTTTGTGCTGGTGTGACAGGGATAAAATAGGCAGAAGGAAAACAGACAATAAGCACTCCATTGAGTCTTACACTGGAAAAAAAAAAAGTCATGCACACAAAAATTGCAAGTGGAAATAAGAGCTACAGCCACATGCAAGTGAGTGTAGGGAAACAGAGCAACTGAAGCTAAGACCCATTCACAAGTAAGTTCTTGGTACCCTAAACCAATAACTTTGTTGCCTGTATCATGTAATTTCCTTGTCAAAGAGCAACTTTCTCTTTTCCTGTGAAAAAGAATAACTCTGAGAACCACTCAGTCCACAGCTCTGAAGAGCTTAGGTTGTACCTAGGGTAACATTTCAGGGCAGTTACACTTCCCCAGCACCTAGCCTTTGGAAAGTGTGTTTCTGAAAATAAATAGGCACAAAACCACACAGATGTCTACTGTTCTGGCTTTAAATAACCCGTGTGGAGAAAGAAGGGGGTGTATATATATAGGTATGCACGTGTGTGGGCATGCATGGGAAAGCAAAGTGAACTTTATTTTTGCTCTGAATCCCACCTAAACAAAGATCCTAATGTTATCCCCTGGAATGAGGTAAGAAACATGATCATCTGGTTCCAAGACCTGCCTGAAACTACAGTTTTTGTAGCCCTGAATGAGCAGCAGCCAAAGTAAAAGAGATCAGATGAACTGCATTTAGAAGTGATGCAGTGAACTGGTACAAGGGGAAAGTGCTTTTAGTGATCAATATGAAAACAGGGGGCTTTCATCTAACCACAGTGAAGATGGCAAAGAGGAATTTGGGCAACATAATATGGGATAAAAGGGTAGATGGCCTCTTATTTCAATCTAAAGACTTAATGATGCTTATTAAAAGGTTGTTACTTGGTTTCATGGAAGAATTATGGCCCTCTGCTTCTTTCCTTAGAATGAATGGCCTGACAAGGAAAGGTAAGGGGTTTTTTAAGTCTTAGGTCCTTGTTATGGAAGTGCTCTTCTCCTTTGTTTGTAACTTTGCCAAAAGATCAGCTCATGCAAACAAACAATTCACACTCATGGTTGTCCTTTGAAGGCCACTGCCTCTTGCCATATACAATGCAGTTCATTGCATTATTGTTTCACATCTGATACAACAGCACTTAGGCGATGAGCTGTTATGAACTGATTCACATAACAATTGCTAAGACTTAGGTCAACTTTGCCAACGAGAGAGAGTTCTGAAATAGCAAACTGGCCTTATGCTTAGGAAAATGCATCAGGCCAATGTCAAGTCTGGAGGAGACATATTGAAGTCAATGAACTTCCATCAGGCAAGCTAAGCTGCACATTTCTGTTGGGGAAACCTTTCCACCACTGTAGCACTTCATTATAACTGTCATTTTCTCTATGAATTATTGCTTTCTTGTCAGGTTTACCTCCCCTTCCACTTGAAAACAGTTATCGGGGGAATAGGCTGGCAACAAAACAAAACCTCTTGGAGGTTAATGTAGCAACGACAACAAGAAAAAAACCCAGCTGGTCTACCTCTTAAACAAGGGGGCTGAACCACATGGTGCTTGTTCAGCTACAAGAATCCAACTTGTCTGTATCTGAATAAACCAGGCAATGGTGTTTTTCTGGTTGTGGGTATTGACAAAGTGTTTTGAAGGCATCATGACTAGACTTTCTTTAGACTACTCAGTGTGCTTCAAAGCCTTATAGTTCTTCAGCAGAGACTAGCAAAGACAATTCAGACAAATCAGTGGATCATTAAAAAAGTAATAAATAAATCTAATAATTAGGTTTTCAACTCCTGTTAGGAAATCCTGTATAGTGTTCAAGTAAGAGGTGTTGGCACTCCTACAGTTCTACAGCAAAGAGACATGAAGCAGAAATATGCCCTGGCAGACAGAAGTCCAGAGTGTAAAACTGCCCTTCTTCTTAGATGAATTTATCCTATCAGCATAAACTGGCCTTTTGTGGGTTAAAAACTGTCCTCCCACTTATTGTAGACCAAAACACGGGAGATTAGATATAGTTACCTAACATTAAATAAACTGGGACAAACCTGTGAAAGGACATGTTGCTCCTGTATTCCACCTGAAGGTGTTTGTTTTACATGTGAAATTTAATTTCTGGGCAAAACCTAACCCATATCCCAAAGGGTGTCTAGCAAAGACATAGATTCAAACACCTTTCAACTGTAAAAAGAGGGAAATATTTTAAAGTTAAATATTTTCAGACGTATAGAACATGTAAGAAAGTTCCTTTAGAAATTAACATGGCGTGGAATCAAGCGGTGATCAAATGAATGAAATTAAAGCGCCTTTCCTCTGTTGCCTTCCTTGAATAGTTATTTATGAACCAGAAAGTAAATGCATAAAGAACTTTAAATCATGACCAACCAGCCCTGCACAACTTTTGCACTCACTTCACATTACTAAATGACTTAAAAGCCAGAACAACTGCAACAGGAAACCAAGTCCAACTTTACTGGAACAAATTGTGCTTTGAATTATGCTGGTGCAGTGCCACAGAAGTCAATGAGATATGACCTTCACAACTAATGAAAGAGGTCCACTAAATTTGTCCTAGTCAGCTTGGCTGCCTAGCCACTTTTCATATTCTATGCACAGCATCTTACTCCCTCTCTTAGGAGAAGTAGAAATTTTTTCAGTTAAAGTATAAGCTAATGAATGTGAGACACCCCCTTTTACAGTAAACCCTCCTGGTAATAAAGACAGTACACTGGAAACCACAGACCAAATTTACACAAAAACTCATACAACTCTATGAACTTGACTCAAAGTCCTTTCCCTATGAGATCTTTCTGTAAAGGAGCAGATTTACTAGAAGGTGTGGTGTGACCCAAATCACACCATTCCTTTTTGTCATCCTCTAGCGTTCCAATGCAAGTATAAGCATTGATTACAGCAGCCCTAGCTATTGCTCGTCTGACTGCAGAGCAGCCATGGAGCAGATACTTATCTGTTTCTTCCTTCCCTTCCAGATCTCATCGGACTCCAGCCCTGGATATGACAGTGGGGCAGCAAAATTCCTGAGATGCTCACAGATAAAATTATGGCATGGCAGACACTCACCTGATGATTCTGTCAGACACACATTCGGGAAATGCCTACAGGAACGAGTTTGTTTATTCTTTAAGAAACAGACTCACTTAACAAGGGGAAGGAGGGGGGAGGAGGGAGACAGTGATAATAATGAGAAATTAATATAACTATCATTACCCATAAATATTAAAGCAGATTAACAGATTATGAGATAAAAAAGCAAATGGAACTTCCATAGTTTAAGGTTCTAATAGCATTAAGGTTCTATTTCCTGTCAACTCGTTATAAGTTAATTGCCATTAATTTTTCATAGCTAAATAGCGGAAGAAATTAGATTCCTGTATTATTGGCCATACACTCTTGCTGTGAAGGATTAATCCATACCCTTGCCGCTGCAAATTCTTCTCTACTATGAAGCATGCAATGAAATATCCCACTCAAACAAGGTTTAAAAGTGACTCAGTCTTAGAATTTTTTGCTGTTAATTCATTCTTTTTTTTTTTTTTGAAAACCCCCTCAGAAAGTAGTCTTTATGTACTGCATGCTACATATTCATACCCAATTATAAATATATTATGTATTAGAAAGGCGTTTGAGCTCAATACAAGCGACAGACCTTATCCTTTCTTTTCAACGTGAACAGCTAACTGCTTCCTTCCCATTTTCTTTAACACTGATGCTGTTTTAGTCAGTAAATACAGAGGAGCTTGTTCAAACCACCTCCGTGAATGTCTGACTTAGACATCTTGAGTGCTTTTCCCCATTGACTATTCATGGAGTTTTGGGGTCTGATAGGCCCATGCAGGAAAGCAGTCTAAATTGGTAATTTCTAATCCACATCTTGATGTCACAAGAACTACATTATGAGTTCTGCTATTCACGAAGTGGCTTACACATCCAGAACTTTTCTTTCTTTTTTTTTTTAAAGACAGTATCACCACTACATCAAAAAGATGACAAGGATACTGGGCTTCCAGTGCAAGTAGCAGCCAAAAATCCTATGCAGTAGCAGAATAAATATTAACCTATGCTGCTGAATACAAAAGTGCATTGCATCAGCTAAAAGGAGCCAATTCATAAACCTCTGTATTGAACTACCAGTAGAATGAGGTGGAAGATCACAAGGAGTTAATGTCAATGTTTGTCCCCAGAGTAGTTCAGAAAAATAACTTCATGCAAGGTCATCACAATATGTGTAGTGCAACTAGCAATAAACCAGTGACATTTGCAGGATACCACATGTCATCAGATGCACAAAATGCACAATCTAAAAACACAGGTTACTGAATCTCATTTAATTTAATTTTTATAGTGACAAAAGCTACATGTAAAAAATGCCAGTACAAATTAAGTTCTGATTAACTTTTACGCTGACATTCGCTTTTAATTGTGTAAATGTATTCCACCATCTACTTCAGAAAATTCTTAAAGTCACGCTGCAGCGGGAATTTTTTCCTGCTTTGCAGCTCAAATTTTCTTTTGTTTTACATAATCCCATCATGCCTGTTTTTGTCACCTTGGGATAACAGAAACAATCTTTTCCCTTTATCCTCTGAGTGCATGACTTTCTTTTTCCTACCAAGTCAGGTTGTTCAGCCCCTTAATGATTTTTGCTGCTGTTCTCGGAATTCCCTTCAATTTGTCAACATCCATCACTAGATTCAAGGTGCAATCTCATCACTGCTGTATAGCAAGAAAATCACCTCCCTGTGGACAAAGGAATGAAGACTCTGCACGTACAGACCCAAATCACACCATCCCTTTTTGTCATCCTCTAGCATTCCAGCATGCATATATATTATTTGCTGTCTGCTAAAACCCCAAGGTCTCCTTTGACATTTGTGCTTTCCAGGTATCTTTGTCTGACTTAATAACTGTGCTTTAGATTATTTCCCTCTCAGATTTATTAGCCTACATTTTTCTAGGTCAAATCTCATTTTGTTACTTGAAGCACAATATTTCTGACATCTCCCATTCTCCTTGTGCTATTTCTTGGTAATTAAACATAGCTTATTATTTTGCGACAGAATTTGGGAGGCCCTTGTTAAGATTTGCATAGGAATTGATCTGAGTAATTCAGCCCTTTTATCCTTTTGTATCTTGCTCTGATCCTGCTGAGTACTATACTCTTGCTGACTGAGTGTGCTGGTGCCAGAAGACAGCCCTGGAACACTCTCTTATCCTTGTATGATGCCCAGAAAAAAAAAATAATACTACTATCCTACTTAACTTTTGATGCCTACAATGTATACAATCCACACTTGAATCAGCCTAAGCTCTCCTATAGTCAAGGGAATTAAAAAAAAAAAACAACAAAACCAAACCACACAAACATGTTCAGGTTACAAATACTCTCGTCCTGAAAAAAACATCTGCCATAGTTTAACCAGGCAGGCACCTAAAACAACTATACAGACAGTCAGTTACCTTCCATCCACCAGTGGGATGAGTGATAGCATGAGGGAAAAAAGGTAAAACTCATGGTATGGGATAAGGACAGTTTAATATGACAGAAAAGGTGTAAAATAATGATAGTAATAACAACAACAGAACGTGATGCACAGTGCAGTTTTCCACCACCCACAGACCACCAATGCCCAGCTAGTTACCAAATTATGGTCTAACCCCCCCAGCCAGCTTCCACCATGTTATATTCTGAGCATGGTGTCATATGGTATGGAAAATCCCTTTGGCCAGTTTGGGTCACCTGTCCTAGCTCTGTTCCCTCCCATCTTCTTGTGCACCTCCAGCCTCCTTACTGGCAGGGAAGAGTGAGAATCTGGAAAGTCCTTGACTTGGTGTAAACATTGCTTAGCAACAAACAAAACATCAGTGTGTTAGCAACCTTACTTTCATCCTAAATCCAAGACACAGCACTATACCTGTTACTAGGAAGAAAATCAACTCTATCCCAACTTAAACCAGGACAGCATAAAAAACAAGTTAAAAAAATTATGCTCTGGAAGTATTTCTTTCTTTTCAATAGCCACAGAGAGAGCCCAGCAGACCTAGCTGTAGATACGTAAATAGCTATAGACAACCATAAACATAGTTTTCAACTGGCTTCATGATTAACACATTCATTTTTTCTAACTAGTAAAGTGTAAAAACATAACAGCTTCTTTAGATTCAGTTCTCTTTGTTCCTCTATGTTTTGATGGTCCATGTTTAACAGTGGGTTTTACCCAGTGGAAGTCTAGGAAGTTAAATTACTATATAAATATTTTATGCCTTATACAGCTTTTGAAAACCTGATCTAAGGAATTCATAATTTTATTCATTTCAAGGCCTGTAGCAAATGCCCACTGATGTCCTTCATCCTTTCTAATTTAATCAAAATCCCACTATTGACAAAATAACACAGTAATTTAGGTTTGAAAAGATCTTTAAGATCATTAAGTCAAAACACTAACCCAGTACTGCCAAGACTACCACTAAACCTCTTCGTAAGCGCAACGTCTACACATTTTTTATATACCTCTGAGGATGGAGACTCAACAACTTCCCTTGGCAGCCTGTTCTGGTGCTTGACAGCCCTTTTGGTGAAGAAATTTTTCCTAATACCCAATCTAAACCTCCCCTGTCATGGCCTGAGGTCATTTCTGCTTGTTCTATAACTTGTTAGGTGGGAGAAGATACAAGATGCTACCTCACTACAATATCCTTTCAGGTAGTTGTAGAGAGCAATAAGGTGTCCTCTCAGCCTCGTTTTCTCCAGGCTGAAAAAATCCAGTTCCCTCAGCCACTCCTCATCAGACTTGTGCTCCAGACCCTTCACCACCTTTGTTGTCCTTCTATGGACATGGTCCAGCCCCTCATTGTCCTTTTTGTAATGAGGGACCCAAATGTGAACTCAGCACTCAAGGTGCAACCTCACCAGTGCCTAGTACAGGGGAATGATCCCTGCCCTGTTCCTGCTGGCCACACCATTGGTCATACAAGCCAGGATGGTCTTGGCCACCCAGGCACACTGCTGGATCCTGTTCAGCTGGCTGTCAACCAACACCCCCAGGTCATTTTCCACCAGGCAGCTTTCCAATCACTCTGCTCCAGGCCTGTAGCATTGCCTGGGGTTATTGTGACCCAAGTGCAGGACCCAGCACTTGGCTTTGGTGAACCTCATACAGTTGGTCTTGGCCCATCAATACAACCCTCTGTAGAGCCTTCCTACCCTCAAGCAGATCAACACTGCAACCCAAATTGTTGTTGCCTGAAAACTTACTGAGGACACACTCAATTCACTCATCCAGATCACTGACAAAGATATGATAAAGATATTCTGGTATTCATTATCAAATTGTATCTCAGTGGTGTTGTGAACACACACAACAGTTATTTAAATGAATAATGGTAATGAAAAAAAACCTCAAATCTAATGACAACACAGAAGCTGCACAAATATAGAAACCAGGCATCTCATCTATTATCTGCCTTAAAAACTCTATGTAGGTCATATTACTCTTTGTGGTATATGTAATGGTCTCCAAGTGTTTCCTCCACTACTTCATTAAGTTCAAACAGGTTACCACAACTACATCTGCAGCAGTGAACAGTTCCACAAATTTTCAACTTCATTAATCTATTACAAACCTAAGAGTTGAAGGTGAAATTCTGATTAAAACCTGGCTTCATGAACACTACCATGGCATAATCCCTGAATCCCATTAAACCTGTCAAATATGAAGACACTTGCCCACTATATGATACTGTACATTAATTTTATATCAACAAGAGAAATCTCTTTAAGTTTTATTGTAGAAATAACTATGAATTTTATTGTTTGTTTAACAACATGGAACATTCCATAAAAATCAAAAACCTTAATTACACTCCTCTACCTGATCCTCCAGGGAATTCATTGGAATGACATTTTTAAACCTTTTTTTTTTCCCCCTTGTTATAGACATGTTGCCATTTTCCACTGATACTTTTTAGAAGGAATCAAATCCCATGTATTAAGTAGCTCTGCAAACCAGTGGTGAGTTTCTCTTTTCTCATTATTCTCAAAAATTTATCTTTGTAGGGGAAGCTGCATATTTTTTAAACACCTGAAGTATTTTTTTTTTTGTGAATAGCGTATTAATGTGGTGCTAAAAGGAACAATGACTGCATAGAAACAAGGTGTTATTCAGCAGGCTTGTTCTCTCCTTATTCCTATTGATCTGAGTGACGATCTTTGCTGTATAGCTATCTATTCAGTTCCAACATGGATGTAAACTAGACTCCATCTCTATGTGTGCCTCCTCTAAATAACTGATAATTATGCCACAAATAATTGTACGCATATAAAGCAATCTGCAGTGCAGGGAGGTTGAATATCTACCAATGAGTACATCATTCCAAGAGGAAGTATTTACCCAGGGTTAATCAGTGAAAAATTACCCTTTTAAAGTGTCTTTCATTCAGAAAGGTTGGAAGAATCCTGTTTCAGTGTGAGACACCATGTCATGTACAAAAATACCCAACCTGATATAGAGCAGTGTAAGTCCGTAGTAGATTGACCTTCAAAATTAAAGGTATAGAAAGCATGTGATACTCATGTTGTTTATTTAATTGTAACTGCAAAATAATATTAATATATATATTAATATTATATATATTATATTATTATTATATATTAATATTTTATATATATATAATGATGGAAGAAGCTATCTGAAGATCCTATGGCAGGTCAGAACATCTTGAATTAATTAACAGTAGAATTACTGATAGCATCTTAGAAACAATGATTTTATTACTGCAAATTACCACTCTGTAGGAAACTACTTTAATAGTTCAAAAATTTCCATGTGAGAGCAAGTTCTGAGACCTCTCGATTAATGGGGTACTTTAAGTGTTGTGGGTAGTCAGTCTAGTAGGAGTTTTATTAAAGGGACAAGTTTTTCCAGATTTTGGCTTTTTATTAAGGAGTGAGCATCACTGGAGACCAGAAGAAAGGCCGCAATGTCCCTCAGGACTAAAAACCAAGTAAGATCCATAGAAAGGATAGATGTGAAGGAGCATCTTTATATGCTGACTGAAACACCCAACATCAGTCTAAAACATGAGATATCACTCCACAGAAAAATGCAATTTGGATTAAATTTCTGATAAAAGAAGCTAACAGTTTTCAATTGTATGATTCAGAAGAAAACATAAAAGACAGGGTTGTTTCAGTGCTTTTAGAATTAGAATAATTAAACCAAGTAATGCACTTGCATACTTCTATTGGACAGCAGGACATGCTCATTATTTGCATATATCAGTAGACAATATTTTTCTCTCAGGTACAGAATCTAAATAGAGTTGATCTTGAATACTGAAGATTAGAGAAAATTCCCCTGACTGTACAGTCCTTAATTTAGATTAATTTGGATCTGAACTTCATCATGTACTAGCAAGAAACTTCTTCTTCCAAGAAATGATTTCTCAGATTTTAGATTATGAGTTGAAAAGAATTATTTACTTTCCCAAAAGAAAATAGCAAAGTTGCAAAGAACCCAGGTGGTTCTGGGTGGAGCACAGCATCTGGTGTAGAATACCTAATAGTATGGATTAATAAATAAAGAATACTATACCCAGCTGAAAGGGGGCATGAAAGCATCAGAACAGTTTTTGCATTTGAATGTTTCTGCATACAGATTCAAAGCAGAACTGGATTAAATCTACTTTCTGGTTTCCAAATATATTTTATAAAACATAGTAATTACCCAATATTTATTGCAATTTTTCTATGTCTTTTTTTCAGACAAACCAAAAAGGAAAAAAAGAAAAAAAAAGGGGGAAAAAAATAAGAGAAATGAAAATACTAATCCAGCAACACAGATTTTTGGACCTCCTGCTTCTAAATAATAATAAATAAAGAAAGAAAAAAATTGGGATGGCAAACAATAAAGCCAATAATGTCAGTAATTATTTTAACAGACATGATGAAGCAGACTTGTAAGTGGGTGTCTGTTGCCATTTCAAAACCACAAAGAAGTGGGCTGCCAATACTGCTAACTGAGAGGAAACAAATACACATGCAACTTCTCAGCACTGAATAGTAACTGGTATTTATTTCATTTAAGCTCATTTTATCTGACTTTTCATTTAATTTTACTTTGCTTCTCATGGAGTGCATTATATTAAATATTTACTATCTTCGTTAGCATGTCAAGGCACACTTTACTGTCTTATTAGATTACTGAACAGTAGTTCATGTAGGAATTATTTAGGGTTGCTCGAGGGTGGAGAATTAAATGTGATGGGGTGAAATTAGTAAAGGAAGAAGTATGGACAGTTAATCCAGTCATATCCAGAAAACTGTAAACCATTTCCCAGGGAAGAACTAGATCTTTCCTTCACTGAATCACAGAATCACAGAATCACTATGTTGGAAAAGACCTTTGAGATCACTGAATACAACCATACCTGTCCTATGTTAAACCATATTCCTGAGAACCTCAACCCCCTTCCTGGGAAGCCTGTTCCAATGTCCAATAACCCCTTGCATGAAGAACTTTTTTCTAACGTCTAACTTGAACCTGTCCTGGTGTAGGTTAGTGCTATTCCCCCTTGTCCTATCACCTGTCACCTGTCTGAAAAGACCATCTCCCATCTCTCTACACCCTCCTTTCAGGTAATTGTAGGTGGTGATAAGGTTTCCCCTCAGCCTCTTCTCCATGTTAAACAACCACAGTTCCTCAGCCACTCCTCATATGACTTGTCCTCCAGCCCCTTCCCCAGTCTTGTTGTGCTTCTCTGGACACACTCTAGGCCCTCAACATATCTCTTGTAGTGAGGGGTCCAAAACTGGACACAATACTCGAGGTGTGGCCTCACCAATGCTGAGTACAGGGGCACAATCCCTTCCCTGGACCTGCTGGCCACATTGTTTCTGATACAAGCCAAGATGCTGTTGGCCTTCTTGGCCACCTGGGCACACTTCTGGCTGATATTCAGTAGGCAGTTGGCTAACACTCCTAGGTCCTTCTCCTCCAGGCAGCTTCCTCTAGATTTTTTCAAGTAGACTGGGTGGACCAAAAAAGAGCTGTTCAATAACAAATACTGCTGCATAGAAAGAATCACGATCTTTGTTGATTTGGTAGCACAACGGTGTCCCAGTAGCCTGGGAATCTAAAGACATTTTCCCACCTCTGCCACTGACTTCCTTTATAATTTGCTTGGCTCATCAAATCAGCTGCACTTTGTCTTTAGTCCCTTAAAGAGTCTTAAGTCTCCCAAAGAGAGGTTCAACTCTAACTTTAGCTTGTCATTACTGCAAAGCAATATCACTGTAATTTGCTGCAGTGCAAATAATTGTGTCAGGATCCAAAAGAACCCACTTTACACAGCTGGAAAACTGTCAGTGTTAAAAGGACTTTGCCAATTAACGGACTGCAACCCTCAGAAATGTATCCCTCATCTCCATTGCCCTAGTCCTCCAATATCTAAAGAGCTCCACCACCTAACAGCTCTTTTTCATGACACATGGCCAGTAATAGCCATAAGTTTCTCAGAGACAGGTGTACCTGATCTGTTAGTCACTTCTTCTAAAATTGAGCACTGAGAACCACCTCCAGAAAATTATTTTCTATTAATGATAAAGGAAGCCCAAGTAATTCCCCTAGGAATGACTGTACAGGGTTGGATCAGTGACTTATCAAGTAAAGTGACCAACAAGGACTTCTAGAAAAACAGTACAAGAACAGAGAGGCATAAGGAGAGGTAAGTCTGCCAAATATTCTCCCAGAACCCAAGTAATTGTGACTCAGGGACTTCTTCAGTCAGAGAAAGAGATGCTGTGATTAATAGCTTTCAAAGTATGCTTCTCCAGGAAGTTGCTTAAAACATCCACAAACAGTTAGATAATTAATCTTCAGATGGCTAAAGAGAGCAAGAAGCAGCTCACTCTGTAACCTCTCTATTTTATCGCTGTTCTACAGTAATTTTGTTTTTTACTCCTGGTGGCATTGGATGGTATCCTCTTTTTCTGCAGAAGAAGAAAACTGCATTGTCACAAGAACTGTCATACTGAATGCTATTCCAATGTCCTCTGCAAATCAGGAGGGTGGGATATCTCCCTGGGAGAGGCTGGATCCGTGGTCAGATTATTTTAAGGGAGAGCAGAGTAAATGAAGATTAAACGTTGGAGAAGGAATTGAGGAACAAATGGAATAAAAAAAAAAGATGTGGTTACTTTCTATCCAGCAAACAACCATACTTTCCAGATGTGGCTTGCAGCTAAGACTCTGTTCCAAGTGCACCTCTGAACTCGGTCTATGACACTTCCCAGGAGGTTAATCACATTAAACTACTCCTAATATTTTATTGAAAACTGATAGCTTGTTCTGCTGATCTATAAACTCCTACTCCATGCAGTAGCTATCTTTTAAATCACAGGTTGGAGGCTTTCCCAATTTGCAACTTCTAAAATTTACCCAGTTGTCCTATAACTAGTATTATCTCCCACACTTGCTTACAATTGGCCTGTTTTATGCTTGTTTATTTTGCTGCTGTGGATTTATTTTGATCCCAATGGATTACTGTCATGGCATGAATATTATCTTCAAAACAGCAACCACAATCCCATATATCATCACAAAAACTCTCAGAAAACAGCCATACAGCTCTCCTGTTCTTCTGTGAACTACTGGACCAATTCTCACAGTATTTTCTTCCAAATTAATCACTACTATCCCTGTGATCATAGAAAAACAATAGGAAATCCCTTTTGGGGAATGAGAGATGGGTTGGATTCTTAGATCCAATAAGCAATCTAAGTTTCATTATGATCACCACCATATAACCACCCCATGCACTTCTTACAGTTGTTCTCAGGTAAGGAGATGGAATGAACTTTCCTTTCCTATTTTATATCAACTTCAATGTAAATCAATAGAAAATATGTCCTTGTTCTTGTAACAGAAGATATCTCCACTGTATGCTCTTCATAAGTTTCCATAGAATTCTATCCTATCTTATCCTATCCTATCATCAATGTGTACTCATTTGTAAATATAGGCAAGGGGATAGGCAATGCATCGCTCTTGAGTGGACCAACACCTGCCATCTGTACATAAAAGGATCCTATGATGAAACACCAGATGATGTTAACAGGATCTTAGTGCACACATTTATGATCCCTTTGGCCCAATGCCTGCTTGATGGAATGAATTCTGAGCAAGGTATGGAAAGGGTCTTTGTGCTTAAAGCCAAGAGTATCTGGTACTGAATACTTCTGGGGGAAGCTGGTGACAGGATACGGCTTACAGTGGGATAACAATAGATAGGAGTAGTGAGGGGAAAAAAGTGAGATGCCAAGGGCAAGAAAAAGAAAGAGAAGCAATAGTTTTAAACTGCCAAAATGCCCAATCAGCTGTAGCTTGCAGCTTTGTCAGATACTTTAAATCCACTTCCTAGTGTCAAAGCTGAAGTGGAATCTGCTCAGTGCTCAGCATTACTTTTCATTAAAGAAAGTGGCTGCTGAGAGTACAAGTTGCAAGCGGGCTTTGGAGGAGAAGATGAGCGGGGAGAGGATCAAGGAAATCTCAGAGAGACAGAGAGAGGACTAGAAAAAAAACCAGGCTTGATTTTCCTCTCACTTAGAGCGGTTTTACTTGTTAAAACTCAGCTGATTTCAGAAGAGCTGCCCCACATTTACAGCAGTATGAGACCATGAGACTAAGCATGTTCCAGGGGAATATATATTTATAAAACATATCATCCTTGCATTCTTGTTTCTATTTTGCTAGCCGTTTTCATAATTACCAGAAAAATATATAACAAATAAAGTTATTACTTTATCAAAAAAAAGAGAAGAAAATGCAACAAATATAGATTTGTTATCCCCAGAATTTGCATTCAAATATCATTTATAATGGTATAATACAGACTTCTGAATTTGGACCAGTGTTGAATATAGGCAATGGCATGTGGCAACCAGCATGCCCATTAAAAGCCCCCTACCTCCTCCAAACACACTAATTCTCAATTTAATGTACAGAAAGTGGCTGTCAGATTTCTTGTTTTGACTTACCTAACAAGAAATCTCTCTGTATTTGCAATAGAGAAGCCCAGGGAATACTATAAATTTTGAGGTAAATGTTATAAGGTCAGATAACCCAGCTGAACCAGTTTTAAGGGCAAACATTTTGTATGATGCTTGCTTATTCAGTAGCAGAGTACTCCGCAGTCTTAAAGGAGGGTCTGTTTACATGTGAAAGCATGAAAAGACTACCAGGGAAAAAAAAATATATATAAACATTGTGTTGCCTGGCCCTTGACAGTTGAGGCTATGGACAATATATTACACACAGATGTACATTTTGTAATGCTTTCATTTAAAAGGTTTAAGCTGTTTCCAAGGGGACTGCTCCAGCTCCCAGACAAACGGCCGCTTGACAGCTCTCCTAGTGCTCAAAGCTCTCATGCAATTTTGTTCAATACACAAAGTGCCAGACTGAAGGAAATTGCTGTTCCTCATCTGATGTTAAGTGATTGGCTTTCTATCTTCATTAAATGTGTGCTGCTCGATGCCTCAAAGACATTTTACCTTGTCCTAGAACGTGAACTTTAGCGGCTTTGTGAAATACCCAGAAGGGCTCCGTGGAAATAAGAAGAAAAATCCTAAGTCCTGCCTGGCTATGCCCTTGCCCCTATTAAATCGATTAGAGATTGGACAGATCAGATGTCTCACTAGATGCACTGAGTTACTCTTAAAAGTTGGTTTCTGAATTCAAATGTGATTTTATTCCCAAAGACTCCGATCTCATCTGCAAAGGTGAATTAGGAATGGAGGAAAAGGAAAGGTTGAAAAAGAAAGAAACATTTTAGCTTTGGGAGGGATTTATAGGAGACTGATTGCAAAATTAAGGTAGTACCAGGGAAGCATTGGTGGTGTTTGTGACTGTAGCCTTCTCTGTACTAGGTGCCCTCCCTCTTCAAAAATTCTGATGAGAATGCGGGTAGTTTCATGGAAAATAGGGTTCAGCCAGAATATCTGAAACCACCTACTGATCTCGCAGAGCACAGTGGGACATGAGGTATCTTTCTGGATCAATCCTTGACAAGGCATGGCAAAGAAAGGGAGATTTGTCTCTCAACAACCACAAAGAAATGACTATCCCTTTTTTTTTTCTCCCTCTTTCTTCCCCCATTTCGATAATAATGAAGAGCTGCTGCACCTCTCAAAGCTTGAAAACACAACTGTGCTGTTGAAAGCCACTATAATGAGATCTCTGTTTGAGAGTCAGGTCTGATCAAATAATAGACCTTCCCTGTTTGTGTTTAAGGGTGGGTAAACAACCTCAAAGTGAATCCTAACCAGAAGAAATTGCATGAGCTTCTCACATTTGTGCAGCTGGTTTGTTCCAGGGCTATTCAAAGCTTTACTGGTCTTCGGCTGGGCCTAGGTCTGATACAAAGCCACTACTTATTTTCAAAGAAAGGTGAATATTTACCCTGCTGACAATTCAGCACACTAGAGAACAACTGAAAAAGGAAAGGACATTATGCCTTGTAGAAAATATATTCACCTCTGAAAGACTGGATGGATGGTGGTATTATAAATGTTCATCCACTCCTTCCTCTGCTCCCCAAATTGCAAATGCCTGTGTGTAAAAGGGATGTAACAGTGAAAGCAATGTCACTGGGAACACTGGTAGTTTGGGCAGAATGAGAGATAGTTTATTCTACTCAAGTATGAGGGGACAAATCTGCATTGAAATATCCCAGGAACAGAGTGGTGTCAGCATCCTAGTGGAAATAACAGAGTGGTTTCCAGGTGGGAATAGTCCCCATAAGGCTTTATGGCTCATTAGAGAGAAGATTCACATATATGTTGCCAACATCCTCTTCCAACCCCTGAAAATGTTCCAGGTTTCACAGTCTATGTCAGCTGAGAAGGAAGCTGACTTCAGGCTGGCAGAAGTTACACCCATTTATTTACAGGAAGGGTCAGGGGAGGATCCAGAAAATTACAGTCCAGTCAGTCTGGCCTCAGTGCTGGGGAAGATCACGGATCAGGTCATTTCACGCAGCACGTGTGTCACGCAGCACACGCATGACAACCAAGTGATCAAGCCCAGTCAACATGGGTTTCCGAAAGGCAGGTCCTGCTAAACTAACCTGATCGCTTTCTATGACAAGGTGACCCACTTAGTGGATGAGGGAAAGGCTGTGGTTGTAGTGTACCTTGACTTCAGCAAAGCCTTTGACACAGTTTCTCATAGGTTGTTATTTAAATTTCAGGTCTCCATTAAAATGAATATGAAAAGTGAGAAGCAGCAGTTTAAGGCTTTTCTGTTAGGTGCTGCAAAGCGATTGGCTCCAGGAGAACCTACAGGAAAAAGAACAATGTTTTCCTCATGCAAGTTGCATAGGAATGGGGATAAGCAATCTGCTTGGGAAACACAATTCCAGCAGCAGTTGTTTGCAGTTATGAATGTACAATCCTATCTTTATATTCCACATGTGGATATAAATTGCCAGCCTTGCTCTGCACTTACCAATATGTCATACCTTTGAAATATTTTATTATATAAACAAAACAATGTTTCACTTTATATGGGCCAGTATTTCTATGTAGATCTGACATCAAAAGAGGCTCTGTGCTACACCATTAAGTCATCTATCAAGAAGCTCGACCACTGTCTTTCAGCATGCAGAACTGGGAGACAGCCTATTCCACTCCAATCTTGAGACAAAGAGCAAGACATATATTTTCTTTCCCCATCTCCCTTCTATTAAATGAGGAAAACAGCTGTTTCTTCCACAGGGTGGCGAATGTTTGTAAAGTTTTCAAAAGAGTACATGAAATTATTCATGAAGAACATAAATATTAATGGCTTGATTCAACCTAGCAATAATCTGTCTTTCTTTAAGGCATTATACTATTCTTCACCATCACAGGATCTGGGAAAAAAAATCCCACACAATATTTCATGAGCAACCAACAGCGATAGAAAAGTTCTGGGACTTCATGGTGTTGCTATGGCTTCTCTCTTTGGCAATAATTCTTAGGTTTTAGAAGGGAGAATTTTCCATTTTTTCTCTTGCTTTGATTTGTGGTTTTGATGGTTGATTGATTTTACTGTGTAAGTGATTTTATTTTGCTGTTATTTGATTTACTGGAGTCACAGTTGTGAGGGGTAGAGGGCATGTCCATGTTCTGAACAAACTTCATGTTATGTTGGAAGGATTTTTTTTTCCCTGAGTGAACACTAGACATTTACAACACCCATGTAACTGTAGTTTTCCATCAGTCAAGAGTTTGC
The DNA here is from genome assembly GCF_964237585.1 of Gallinula chloropus. NCBI lineage: Eukaryota > Metazoa > Chordata > Aves > Gruiformes > Rallidae > Gallinula > Gallinula chloropus. The sequence continues at coordinate 193,045,735 of NC_140085.1, forward strand.
ATTGGTGTAGCAGGGAAATTGTTACAGTTATCAATAGCAGTGCAAAACCTAAAGATAGAGATATCATTTATCAAATAAATTATATGGAACATATTATAAAGAATTCCACCAGAAACAATGCAGTAAACCAGGTGTAACCCAGCGCTGAACCTAACCACTATTCATTCCCTTCCTCAGTACTAATCTTTGCTATGAGGTTGGGAAGACACGCCCAAGGTTTTGCCCAGGGGTGACATCTGAACTCTGCTTATCACAGTTGGGATGGCTGGCCCCAAGGATGCCCTTCTCAGAGGGGCTGTGCTAGATTAATCTACACAATGCATAAAAAATCATTCATGAGCACCGAGACCAGCAAGCACAGACCATTAAGTGTCTAAGCTAGCAACTCATCTTAGCCTTCAAGCCAACACAGATGCATACGAAGAGACTGGTGGGAACAATCTCTGGTTTTCTCTAGTTCCTGATCTAGACTTGGGCATTATTTCAGAAAGCACTAGCTGCAACAGGGAAACAGCACGTCACAGATGCTTCTAACAGTGCCACAGAAGAAATGATTGTGTTCTAATGCCTGAGACTGTTCGTGGGCACAATTTAATTTACTTGTTGGAGATAGTCTTAATGTTCCCATCAGTGAGATGAGATTTAACATCTACAATAGAGCAAAAAATTATTCAATACATGCCCTGACTATGCCAGTGGAGGATGGCCTGGGAATATTAAATTAAAGTAGTTGCCAACCAGTAATGCATTGTTTTTTAATTATTCAGAACAACTCTGCCATTGTCACAGATGAAAGGGCTTGGCAGAGAAAATTGAGATTAAAACCCAACCAAGGCCACCATCAGGAAAACCAACAGGGAATTTGGAATCACCAGGTGTTTCTTTCCACATGTTTCCTCTCGTGATGCTGCTGAGAGGATTTAACTCTTGAGCTGCAGGATAAATGTGAAAGTTACTGCCCTGAACCCATGCTCATCTGCACCATTCTAGTACAAAGAGCACAGTTCAAGCAGAGGAAGTTAATGATTTCCCACACAATGTAATCTAGTTTATAGATCTGTATAAAGGTTTTATGGCAGCACTTGATTATGTGATGTCCCAAATGATTTATCAAAGAAGCTGATGTAAAAGACCAGCAAGAAATGCTGGGGAATTAACCATCTAATTCTTTCTGGGAAATAAACAAACACTCAGAGCCCTCAGGAAACTTGAAGCCTGTATGGTGTGGAAAACAACTTGTAATTTGTTTGTCTTTGATGACTCTCCTTAGTTGCAGGTAATAGTGATAAATTCACAACTTGTGACAAGTAAAAAGAGGAGCGGGAAAGGTGCAGTGCACATTAAAGTCATTTAATCACCTAGAGAATACGGTGTCTACAAAGCTGGTTTCCCTCATAGTGCTTTACTTGCTTGACATCAGCCCTTACTGCCTCTTAACTTTCAGCAAGGGGTTCATAAGGACAAATAAACAAAAACTCCCAGAAGCTGAGGTCTTTAGGACTTCACAGTAAGAGATCTTCCTGGCAGAACTGCAAAAAGGTGACCTAAGGCTATTCAGCCCACCCTGGTAGGACAACATGTGTGTGTCAGCAGCATCATATTGCTTATCAAAAGCCTGGTAGCAAGAAGAGAAAGACGCTTTGCTTTTGCCCTCACACAGAAGCAATTCATTTCAGTACCATAGCAAGGACTACCCCCTGTAGCAAGCAGGGACATCTGCAACTAGATCAGGTTGCTCAGACCCCAGTCCAACCTGACCTTGAATGTTTCCAGGAATGGAACATCTATGACCTCTTTGAGCAACCTGTGCCAGGGCCTCACCACCCCCAGAGCGAAAAATATCTTCCTTAGATCTAGTCTAAATCTACCCTCTTTTAGTTTAAACCCATTCCTCCCTGTCCTTTCACTATCTGTCCTTGGCACCAGCCCTTCTCCAGCTTCCCTGGAGCCCCTTTAGGTACTGGAAGGTTCTGTAAGGTCTCCCCAGAGCCTTCTCTTCTCTAGGCTGAACACTAACTCTCTTCATAGCAGAGGTGCTCCATCCCTCTGATCATCTTCATTGTCTCCTCTAGACTTCAACAGTCTTTCTTAAATAAAAAGCATTTCTGCATTATGTCTACAGCTGATGCAATAATATATTTTTAGCTGTGAACCCTGATGTCACAGTTCTAGTTCTAGAAAAGGTATGACCTGTTGTGGATCTTTAACAGGGCTGGAAAAAAAATAGAAGAGGTGGTAGAAAAAGTTTTCTGTCACTCCTAAACAAGAAAGCATTTGCTCAAAGAAATACATTTAAAAAGCTGTAAAAGAGTTTGTTGGAGAACACAAATTTTATATCTTCAAAACAGAAAACCAAACTTCACTTCAAATTTATGTGTATATGTTTGTGTTTATGACCACACACTTATATGTATAGACATAAATAAATATTAAGAAAAGGCTGCTTCACTTAATATTGTGAATGATACTTAATGTTTACAAAAGACAAGAATTTGTGGCTTAAACTTGGAATAAAGCCATATTGGTTCAGTGGAAATTAGCAGTTGCAGTCCAAGAGATATCTGGTCTGCTAGGATGTTTGCAGTGTTTTATTGCCTGGATTAATTAATGATAATGGTTAAGAGAATGATAATCTATTGGCTTCCAAGAGGGAATCAGGCAGTCTTCCCTGCTCAATGGAGTGTTAGAAGATTTGAAATATTTGAGGCACCAGAGGCTACAAGGAAGGTTTATACAACTCAATGCTCAAGCTGTCCAGTCCTGAAAATTTGCTATTAGAAAGTTTCCTGGAGGTTAAGTGAATATTATTGCTTAATAATGTACTTTTTTCCTTCTGTAATTTCTAGGAGTTTAAGGTTCTTCAAAAAGCCTGTGCAATTGATTTTTGATGTTTTACCCCTTTCACTTTTTATTGTGTTATATATATGTTTGAGGTTTAGTTGTCATTTTCTGTTTTGATCACTTAGGTACAGAACCAGTCATTTAAAATGTTTGTCTAAAGTATCACTACATTAAAAAAAAAAAACATTTGCATTCTCCTAATACATATATTTTATTATTTTTTTTAACCAAGCTGACAATCTTTAATTTCAAAACAGTGCTGGATATATTGTGTGAAAGAGCAAATAATTTCCCTTTTTATATGACAGCTAACTCTTCACTTAGATTTCTGGTTATCATTACCTGGATATCATACATGATCTGAGGAAAGCAGTAATTCATAAATGCAAGTATTTAATGAGTCTTTGAGCCACAGATAAATACAAGGATACTGTGAAGAAGGAATCAGAAGTTTTGGAGTGGGATACAAACGTCTCTCACCACTCAGTTCTTATAGCTTACGTATATCAAGAGCTACATCTACATAATGTAAGTTTCACAATTATTTTTTATAATTTTTCTAATCAATTTTTAAAAAGAGGACTAAAGGCACCCTAAGAATAAAGAACTTGTCACTCTAAGGATTGGAAAACTAGTGAAGAACTGAGATAGACAGAAGAGTTACATACCATCAGTATATAAATGTTCCTCGAGGATTTATTTTTTTTTAACTGAAAAGTTATAGAAAATGGGTTTTTTTGTTAAATAGATGTAATCATTAAAGCTGTACAGATGCATATGTCTAATAAAAAATTTTAAAAAGTTTCCATTTCTCATATTTTCCAAACAGTGTTCCTGTTTCTATTGTGTAACAATGTTACATTAGCAGGAAAATCACCTGCCTTTAAATATTTCTTAAATGAAAAGTTTTCTGCTCTTGAGGTTTGGTTCCCTTCACAACAACAACTCAACACAGCACTGCTTCTTTACTCTGAGAAGTATGAGGCAGGTGTGGAGACTATTTCTTGGCATGGATTTTTATGTTGATAGGCTCCCTCTATTTTTAATTTATTTCCTCCTAGCAGCTGATGCAGTAGATTTGTGAACCATTCCTGTAATTTTCTTGGATGAAAATTTTATACCCCTTCAAGGAGACCCACAAGTCATGTATTGACTTGACAGGGGATGGCTGTCAGCTTCTTGATAGTATTTTCAGTCCCTTTAGTGTTATCCTCTGAGAAACAGTCTTTGTTACCCAAGAGTGGCTGTTCAGAGTGTGTTTTGGCTGGCACTGATTCAGGCACTGCTCTTCTTTTTACTGACGCTAGCTGGTTTAGATATCTGCCTACCCTTTTAGAAACAAGGTCTGAAAACATAGTCTAAAAATTACTTTGATAATCACATATACACATAATTTAAAGCCAAAAGAGATTGCTAGATCATTTTATCTGGCTGCATGTATGTCATTAGTCATTATGTTTGAGCATTACACCTTATGAATTTCAAAAATTCAGTTTGGCTAAACTGTGTAGATCTGGATTCATCCTATATAACAGGAGACACCTAATGAAATGCCAACCTTTGATACTTTGCGGACTAGAGTCTATGGAAAGAAATTACCTCTTGGGAGGGCAAATCAGGCCAGGACATGAGCTGCCTGTGAAGAAATCCTCTTTGTATACATGAAGTATGGCCTTGGACTTGCTAAAAAGGTCTGGGAGTTTTAATGACTATGACCCTGTGTCAACTCACATGGCAAAAGCAAGAGGACATCAGAAAAAACAGGAAATAAATAGAAATAAAATCCCAAACCTATTATTATGTTATCAAATAAAGTCACAGTGCATCCAGTCCTCATGTGCAAGATGCAGATTGACAAACAGCATAACTTTCTCTGCCAAAAAAATGTGAGAACCAGAAATCATAGGGGAAATTCCAATGAGCAAAGGTATAACTAGGCTTGCACGTTAGGAACAGCTAAACACACTGAGGTTCTTCATCTTGCCGCAGACAGCTGAGAGGAACTATGACTGAGACCTGTGAAAGCAGGAGACACATTCTGGATATTTTCACGGTCCCTTTCAATGCTAGACTTAGCAAACGGCGAACGGAGCCAGGTGGCAGGTTGAAACCAAAGGGAGGGGATTTGTGTGCACTTAGTTATGCTGCACAGCATGTAGTTGTGCTGTGGAACTCAGAAGTCTATTAAAATTAAAAAAGGAGCATTTATTGTCTAAGGCTTCAGTCCTCCTCCAGAAGTTTTTAAACAAATCTCATCATTTAACTACTGTGCTTCCTAACTAGGAAACCATTTGGTTATTTGAATTGTGCAGGACGTACAAATGACAAAAAGAGAGAGGAATAAAAAAATAATCATTGACTCGCAGCTTTTGCAGCTCCAGGAACAGACGTTGTGTACACACAAAATAGCAGCTCAGGAGCAACGATGCCTGGTGTTGGGCAAAGAAACATCTGTTTGAGAAAGAACATCTGGACTACTGCAACATGCAGTAGAAAGCAAAATTTATCTTGAAGATTTTCTCTGGGGACCAGCAAAAATGCTGGTTTACATAGAGTTGTTTTCTTAGCAGCCTAATATAACTGTAGCAGAAATTTTAAGGAGTGGCTATAAGATGTCATAGGGAGATCTGCCCTTAGTATCACATCTATGATATTCAAACACCTTCCAAAAGCCATTTGAGAGGCAGACCTCACCTTGTATTGGAGAGGAATACAGAGGGACCCTCACACTTTCTCAGTATCTGAGGGTTTGTATTCAGAGTTTCAGATATTCTCGGCTCTACTCTGGACACATTAAAATACTGAAGGAAAATGTGACCCTACCCTCCCAGGTGTTCATCAGCAGCCTGGTTGAGCTAGCTCATACATTCAGCATGGGGGTTGGCTGTCTTCAGCTGGCAGATCTGAATGTCACGATGAATGGACATATATTAAAGAAGACCACAGGCTGTTCTAACCTGTACCTGTAACTGGATCCAGGAGAAAATACACCTCTTTGCTCTTAGAGAACTATTTGTGTGCCAAAAAGCATATCCCAGGATTACAATGGTTGGAATTGATTTCATAAAAGTGAATTCTACCTGATTTCAAAGAATACAGTTGCTCCACAGTTGTGAAACACAACCTTTTTGTGTTCAATCAACATGTTTGTAAACATGTAGTGACATTAAAAAAAGGCGTGTGGCTCGAGGGTAGGTAAAGCATTGCAACCCCATAAAGTTTATGCACAGGCAGGGAAGAACAATAATAGCTAAAGTAAACTGATCAGCAGCTGGCTTATTTGTATTCATCAGCTCGTGGTGATAGACACGATCCTTCCCTGCATCCTTGCTGCTGGAATGAGAGATGGCCTATCATGTAAAGGGAGCTGGAAACACAAAATGACATGGTATGTGCTGCAATGTTTTCAACACTGTGTTGCAACAGTAAAGAAAAATGCTGGATTGCAGTGAGACATCTCTCTGCAGTGATTCTGTAGCTCTCTGCAACTTCACTTGGTGATTGAGCTGCTCTCCTGCTTTTAATCATCAAATGATGAGTGCTGCCTGCCTAAGCAGGGAGACCATGCTTTTCAGATCTATGATGCATCTGCTGAGATCAAACAGCAGAGTCACCTTTCGGATCTAACATCATGTATCCAGGATCACGCTCCATATGACAAAAACAACTCGTGTCTCTGGAGATGAGGGATTTAAATTCATCCAACGGGAGGGGAAAGATGACACCTTCACAACATGTACCAACATTTCTGTTATACAGCCCATGGGGAGCTCCTATTCCACACAATGCCCACCAAGACACAAGCTGTACCTTGATGAGCCTACACCCTCCAGCAGAAAAAAGGAAGGTTTCACGATGTTTAAAACTGAGGCCAAAGTCCATATGCAGAGCAACTACTTTAAATCCTTCTCTTTCATGTTGTAACTGCTACATCCAGATCCTAATGTGCCCTGTCCACTGAGAAAAGAAAAGAAGCTGTGGCACCCAAATTAAACCTGGGTAGCAAGTTTTCTGATTTCATCCAAATGAGTAAGGCTGACGTGATTTAAAATAGATTACCAACTTGTAAACCAGAACTAGCAGATTCTTGTTTAAGCTACAAAAGAAAAACAAAACAAAACAACAAAAAAATGCCAACACCCAAAGACATAGCTCTGTCAAAAGTTTCATATGGGTCACCTTTTACTCTAAGAGCTAAGATCATTTGCAAATATATATTAGACTCAATATATATTACACTCAAATATATAATAGAGTCAGGTAGTGAACCTATGGACACACAGGAAATCAGTTGCAAACAGTGTCTCCCACACAGGGACAATCTTCCCACCTACCTACAAACAGTAATTAAGATGCCCAGACACGTGAAGAAAAGTTTTTTCTTAATCCTATTAAAATTCACCCATTACTAGTAACACATTCTGTTAAATGCATGGTTTGCTCCAAGTGTTATGCTATTGCAATTTACCTAGAATACTTAATTGTTTCCGAAGAATAGCAAATGGTTAACAGCTCTCCAAACAGGGGCTGGGGAGCTAGCTCCTGTAAATCACTGCAGTTCCACTGACTGCATTTACACAGACTGAAGATCTGGGTTTTTTATAAAAAAAAAAAAAAAAAGAAGGAAAAAAAAAGGACATAAAAGATATGTGCACAGGGTAATCAGATAAGCTTTACACATCCTAAAAGGCAAATGTGTAACCAGTGCATGGAGCAGCTACTAAGCTACAAAGAGGAAGTTGTCTGCTGCAAGAGTAACTCGGAGGTGTCAAAATACGCAGGTATAGCGATGCAGCTTACTCAGGTTAATGGCCTGATAATATCACTGCTGAGGCCTGGAAAGCCATTGCCTTGACATCCTTTGCTGGTGATGTTCCTATAAATGCTACAGGGCTGGGACTAGGGGCAAAGTCTGGGGTTTCGCATGCCAGGCTGATGAAAGAAGGGAAATCTATTTCGGTGCTTAAAGGACAGAGTGGCTTTTGGTGCAGAAGGTCAGACAGATACACGGGTAAGTTGCTGTATAGGAGTAGACTCAAAAAAAGACTCCTGAAATGAAAACCAGATAAGGCCCTGGAACAAGATCCTACAGTCTATCAATGCCCTGGGATACTGTATAGAGAGACACATGGGAACTCAAACATAAGGAAAGCAGGGTTTTCTTGCAGTGTTGACAATAAATATGTTTGTTCTACGCTAGAAAAAAAAATCCTTTAGAACAAAAAGCCCTTGCAGGCTGATACGGGAAGAAAAGCCTGTTTGTGGTGAATACAATGGAGAATTTGTTCACGGTGATGCAGACAAACCCATCACTTTTAAGCTGAAGTCGTTTTTTTGACCCTGTTTGCTCCATGCTATCAAGTCAACCCAACCAGCACTTAATCCACTACCCCCCCAAAAATCCATTTCTCTCCTGACTCACAAGAAAAAGGAAAACTGACTCTCGTGGGTGTATTTCCAGAAGACTGAGACCTGGCAGGTGCCAGATGTGTGCAGCATCCCGCCGATGACCGGCTGCATCTTGCAGACCTTGTTGCAAGATCCTCTTGCACCACACACAATAAAGCCACTCTATACTTGGTCGTTCACCAGTGTTTTCTTCATGTCAGACTACCTCTCTAGCTAGAAATACAATTTATAAGTTCTCCTCTAACATATTTTAGGATGTGCTCATTTCTGTAGAGCTTTCTAGTACGAGATGTCTCATGAAATAGGACATGGTGAAGTACCAGGATCTGGAAGGAAAATTAATCAAAAATTTCAAACTGGAGAAAGAAGGAAAATGACCGGTTTGGTCAGAGGTTCAGAAAATACTCTGCTTGTAGGAAAATTTCAGAAGATTCAGGGAAAAGGAAGAGGAAAAGTTGTGTTTCAATTCTGGTCGGACCCCAGGCTAGGACAGATACCAACAGCAACACATATTCAAGCATGAGAGAGCTCTGTCTGAATTCACTACTCAGGGTGACAATTGCTTGCAGGCTGTAGATTGTTGGTGGAACTGGGCTTCTCTGGGTTGCACGGACAGGAAAGATGGCTTTTGGATTGAGACAGTTTTCTTAGACGTGAACCCAAGATCCTATTCCCGATTTACTATCAGCTTAATACTTGCTCCCTTTGCTATCATTTAAGCATCCTCAATTCTCCATCGTTGAAGGAGTTACAGCCTACTTTTCAGGAAATGAGTTGGGGCTTACATAATTCTCTGGCTTAAATAATTTAGGTTTCTAGAAGGAAGACTCCGTGCCCAAGTGTTATTTAAATTAATAAAACAGTGTAGGTATTGAAGGAGAGGCAGAAGCGATAAACGTGTTCACAGGGCTTATGTTTTTGAACTGCTGTAGCAAAGGAATTCACAGATTTCAAGGCTGGAGGGGACTTGATCTTCCAGATAACAAACTCTGAGTAAAAACTGTCACATAGGTTCAGATAGCACTTATGAGCACATTACAAATTCATTTTTAAAACTTGACTTGTGCCTGCAAGTCTCACTCACTCTGAGTAATTAAAAAAAATAGGTGGGTTTGTAATCACATTAGTTTTGGTTTTGTAATTTATGCCTGAACAAGCAGGGCTGGCTGGGAGCTGACTGTGTGCATTTCTTAAGTGCATACATTCATGATGACACTCAAATACATGCATGAGGCTGGAAAGCATTAAATAACATAAATAAAATGAATGTTAAATAAATAGAAGAGACATTCAACAAACAGTTATGAAGGATTTCAAAAAAGTCCTCACTAATGCTCAACTAACACCCATGAGTGACTGCGATCCTGCTTAAGCAGAGCTGAAATGAGAAACTTGCTATTATTGTAAACTCTGTTTGCCATGTGATGATTTATCAGTTTCTCCATTTCATCCACTGGTTGCACTTTATCCAACTCACAGATTATGAGCGGTAGAGGAAAAAACTCCCTGTTTTTATCCCCTACAGCCCAGTGTGTCTTTGCTGAGAGTCCTTCATGCTACAACAGAAAGGTGCAGAAGCCATGCCACGTCAAGGAGTTTCTGACCAAGGAGTCACAAGAGACTCATGAGGATAAACAAACACAAGCAAAGTCACAATTATAGAATCATAGAATCACGCGGGTTGGAAGAAACCATTTAGGACTATCGAGTCAAACCACAGCCCCCCACCCGCTCTCTGCAACTGCCTTGTAGGCAGTTGTAGAGAGCAATAAGGTCTCCCCTCAGCCTTCTTTTCTTAAAAGCCCCAGCTCCCTCAGCTGCTCCTCCTAGGACTTGTGCTCCAGAACCTTCACCAGCTTCATTGCCATTCTCTGGACATGCTCCAGCATCTCAACATCCTTCCTGTAGTGAGGGGCCCAAAACTGGATACAGCACTCAAGGTGAGGCCTCACCAGAGCTGAGTATAATGGAATATCACTCCCCTACTCCTGTTGGTCACACTGTTCCTGATACAGGCAATAAACAATTATGACCATATAAAGATCAGATTAGATTCCACACATACCCCACCCACAAATCACAGAGCAAGCCACTATTCCTTGGCCATAGCAGCCAAGACAGACACTCTCTGTTGCCAGGTAGAAACCCTGAGTGAGTGCTTCCATCTGGATGGGGTTCATCACACCTTGTGTAACCCACCCATAAGTGTCTGTGATAGTCACACAGCTCTTTTGAGAGTCCTTGTAGAGAAAAGGGCACCAGTGACCCCACCAAAGCCTGGGCTTCCCCAGTAAGAGAGAAGGATTGTGCCTTGGATTCGTAACATCTGGTGAGCCTGCGCTCTGCTGGATGCTCTCAGCTCAGCCCTCCATGTTTGTGATTTCATTGCTTTTTCCATCCAGCCCTATGTGACTTGCCAATATCCAAAAGTGGTTGCCACAGATTTGCACCCAATTCTCATTAAACACGGCCGTCCACCATCCTCATTTGCCAGTGCCCATGTTGGCACCAAAGTGCAAGGATGACGAGCAAAAGGAAGACATCTTCATCACCTTGTACCTGCTCGGTGCACAAAGGACTCCAGTCACAGCAGCTGTCTAACTAATATATTTCATCATCAACAAGTTCACCCAATTTTCCTATTATCATTTCTAAGAATGTCGACTGGCGGGTGGTGGGTAATCCTAGATGCGGCACGGCTGTGACTGCAGCTGAAATCACACGGGGATGAAAGCTTCAAAGCCAGCTTTAAGCATTAGAGAACGTTATTTAAAGATTAATCATCTGTTGTGGGAGGTGGCATTTTGAAGGAAAACACAAACACCTTCACCTGCACAGTCAAAACGGCAGCAGGGTCTGAGTGAGCCTGAAGAAGTAGGAAATGATTCACCAAGGAAAATGAATGAGATTTTCTTCACCTCTTTTTTCTCATAAGAAAAAAAGAAGTGAAGAAAATCTCATTCCCCTCCTCCTCCTCCTCACCCCCTTGTTTTGAAAAGCAATCCTTTGCCTTTCCTTTAGGTCATATCAACTGCTGCCTTGATGGAGGATATGAGGCAAACGTACTCAGAAGTTTCTGCAAAGCACTTGACTTCCCTGGCAGCACAATAATACAATTGCACACTGTAATGGTGTACCACAGCATACCTCTGATGGCAGTGTGAATACAGCTGTTCCTGCCTCCTTTTCCTCTGCCACAGCTACAATTATAACATCAAGGTGCAGGCTGTCAGGTTGCTGAATTCTCCCCTGCCCCTAATTTCTGCTTGGCAAGTTCAGGATTTTTTTTTTTTTTCAGTAATAACAGTGGACTGTTTTTTTTTTCTTCTCAAAAGTGTCAAGCCAAGCTTCACAACAATATTTTCTGTTGTAAAATCATGCATTTTAAAAAGAAACGTATGTTTTTGTAACTATTCCTCCATTGTCCAGTCTCATCCCCACTGGCACTTAACAACACCAATTGGATAGAATGCGTATCTACAGTCACCACTGACTTCCAGGTGTTATACATGCCACCATGTATACATCATTTACAGATGGGAAATCAAGATGAGATGCAACTACTGAGCTGCACAAAAACTTGAACAAGGGAGACTATAAATTCGTGGCTTCTCGCCAGGAACCCAATGATTAAAAGTATTTTTCATTTCAGCAGGTTGGGTTGCAGGGAGTCTTTCAGACTAGTAAGAAATCATCTCGTTAGCTGAGACATGTCCCAGTATTTGATTGTAAGTCCACTTACTATAGAATCACAGAATGCTAGGGGTTGTAAAGGTCCTCTGGAGATCATCTAGTCCAACCCTCTGCCAGATTGCCTAAAGCAGACTGCCCAGGACAGCATCCAGGCAGGTTTTGAATGTCTCCAGAAATGGAGACTCCCCAACCTCTCTGGGCAGCCTGTCCCAGGGCTCTGCCACCCTCCCAGTAAAGAAGTTCCTCTTCATGGTTAGATAGAACTTCCTATATTCCATTTTATGCCTATTGTCTCTTGTGCCATCCTTCTGACCCACACTCCTCAAGTATTTATAAGGATTTATAAAATCCCCCCTCCGTTTTCTCTTGTCTAGGGTGAGAAAAGAACAAGAAATAATCTGAATTTCTTTATATTTTCTCATTCATCTGATGTATGTATCTAGAGCTTATTAGAGATGAAATCTCTTCCTTTCAGCTAGTACTAATAATAGGGAGAGAGATGGAGAAAAAAAGCCAGCACAAAGTGTATCACAAGGTAAGCAATCCCCAGAATACTTCAGATCATAGTTACCAAACTTTTTCTCTTTTTTTGTCCAAACTTTCAGAGTCTTTGTTTGTTTTCTCATGAGGGAAGCATCGTCATTTTACAAATACAGAAAATAGTTTTGCCAAAATACTTCAGAATTAGAGATCCTACCATGGTATCCAGCAGATATAGTTCTAAATCTGATAGTACTCCATGCAAAGATTATTACCCTTTGCACTGAGTCCATACGTGCTGTTTCTAAACAGGCCAAATCCAGCTGTCCAGAGATAATGTAGTGATCAAACAGTCCTGCCAGTCTGGCCAGTACAAATGTTCCTTTTTCCTGTTCACAAATGTGGTGAGCATTGCATCAAATATTTCTGGGAGAGCAGAGCGGCTAGAACCTCACTCTTGAATGATTCCTCAACCTTGAATGAGGTTAGAACAATGCTGTTATGAGTCCGTCAGCAATAATTCCACTAAACCTTTATTATCTTATGCTCACAGAATCACAGAGTGGTTTGGGTGGAAGGGACTTCCAAGCCCACCTAGCTCCACCTCCTGCCGTGGGCAGGGACACTCTAACCAACCCAGGGTGCCCAAAGCCCCATCCAACCTGGCCTTGAACACTGCCAGGGATCCAGGGGCAGCCCCAGCTTCTCTGGCCGCCCTGTGCCAGGGCCTCCCCCCTCCCCGGGAAGGATTTCTGCCTCCCAGCTCCTCTCCATATCCCCTCCTGCAGCTAAAGGCCATTCTCCTGGGCTTGGCCCTCTTTGCCCTTGGCACCAGCCCCTCTCCAGCTTCCTGGAGACCCTCAAGGGACTGGAAAGGACTCAGAGGTCTCCCTGGAGCCTTCTCTTCTCCAGGCTGAACCAGCCTAACTCTGTCAGCATGTCCCCAAAGCAGAGGTGCTCCACCCATTGGATCACCCTCGTGGCCTCCTCTGGACTTGCTTCAGCAGCTCAATAATATTTATTGTCATGAGGACCCCAGAATTGGTTGCAGCACTGCAGGTGGAGTCTCACCTGCTGGCCAGGCTGCTTCTCACACAGCCCAGGAAGAGGTTGGCACCTTCCCATCCAGTGGAAGATGATAAGCTGAGAGGTAAGTGACACTGGTTGCAGGGCAGCAAGAACCAGAAGCCCAGGTCAGAGAGGTAGTTTGGGGCAAACAGGATTTCAGAACCTGGGTGCATAAGTACATGGGTACATGCATGCCTGGGTGCATGGACGATGGGGTGGGAATAGAGAATTAAGGAGGTAACATGGCTGTGGAAATCAGAGACCTGGAAGGGAAACTTTTCAGAGGAAGGTGGCTGCTGAATGGAGGGTAAGCGGTCTCAGGCAATCACTAATGGGGGTTTGAGGGTAAAAAGTGGTGCTAGATCCTCCCGAACTGGCATGGTGGGAATACAAGAGACAGATGTGGGGGTAGAAATAGAAGTGAGGAGAGAGGAAGAAAATGGAGGCCTTTAAGGAGGAAAGGCGTGGGAATAAATTTTAAGCCAGTGTGCAAATAGTAATGGATAATAATAGTACTAAGATCTTATGTGAGAGCTTGTGTTTTTGCTGAGAGAATAAGAAACTTTAGGCTCAGTAGGAGAAGATGGGCTGCTTTATGACAGGAAAATCCTCATGCAAAGTAGCAGTGAGCTTTTTTCAGTGCAGGTTTGATTTACATCCTCTATAAACATGTATCTCAAAATAATGGAATACCAAACCATCATATACTTTAGGCTGTGACCAAACCTGTAATAAGCAAGCCGAGGCACAAGGGCAGCTCCCAACCACATCAGTGCTGCCACTCTTCTCATGGATCCTGGAGAAGGACCAGAGACTTGAACAAGCCGCCTATAGTGAAGTACATCAAGGACACAGCGTTATCCCTTCTTGTCTGTTTGCCCAGAACCACACTCATCTTTCATAATCAGCAAGACGGCAGCAAAACTGTCTGGCATAGCACCACGTTTTCATTTTTCTTCATTTAATTGTGCTCCGTCCCACGGCATGGATCAACAAGGCAAACAACAACACGCAGAAAAGAAACCAAGAGCTAGTCAGCAGGCCTGGCTGGGGAGATTTACTTCTCAAGAGTTGGGAGCAGAGCCAGATCCACCTGATGGTGGGACTTGTTAAGGGAGGTGAGGGGCAGTGCTGTTTTTTTCCTAAATGAGCCCGAGAGAAGACACCAGAAAACTGAAATCTGAAAGAAATAGTATTTCAATTTCACATAGAGGGAAATAAAAATCCACATGGAGAAATTGATTCAAGTCCGAGCCAGCACTGCACAGCACACCATCCTCTGTCACGGCCTCCACAGCCAGAGATTTACAAGAGCAGAGCAAGGCTAGCTTTCACATTTTTCCATCTTTTTTTTTTTTTCTGACATGCTGTTTCTTAATTCTAGCTTGTACCTGCCCTCCACTCCTCCCACCAGCCCTCCCCCCCCCCATCCCCTCCCACAATGAGACTGTTTCGATGAACAGCTTGCACATTTTTATGCAACCTTAATTTGATTTCCCAAAAGGTGTGGAGTCTCCTTTTCTTTGGCATGTGCATGCTTTACAACAACGATGACAGTGAACCTGTTTCCCTGCGTGCAGGCTGTTGATGGCTGCTCAACCGTTTTCTAACGAGGCACTTGATTCTCACACATCAGTGAGATGCAAGGAGGAAAACATTGTGCCCTGTGGTTAATCTCACACAGTGGGCAAGACAGCAGGAAGGAGAGAGTAAGATGCGTTTGTCATACTCTCCAAAAACTCAACTAACCCTTCAGCAAAACCCTATGACAACAGACAAAATTCTGCTGCCTCCTGGAAGATGCCAGAGGCCAGACCCCAGTGCTCACCATGCACACCACATTTACAACAGGGAACAGAGGCAAACAGGGAACAGAGGCAAACAGGAGCTGTGGCACGCTTCACCCACACAGCATTCTGAGATAAGAGGGCATAAGGCCATAGCTTAGTAAGGTCCAGCTTGCCTATTGCACTCGTTCTCCATGGATGTCAGGAAACTTAAAAAGGTTTTCAAGCATGGTTCCCTCCCCCACCTCTCCACATTACGTATTGTCCAGCTGATGCATGCTGAAGTGAAATGAGTTGACCAAGGTCATGCAGCAATGACAAACCTGGAATAGCCAATATCTTAAAGATAAACCACCTCCCACACAGCAACATTCAGGTAGCCTTGTTGGTATCAACAACTGGATGTTTTTGCAGTGTTGTTGTTCATGACATAGCTGTGTCACAAATGGAGCATTCTGAGGTACCTTTGCTCTCTCTTCTTAATCTGCACAGAGAGATACTTAAAGATGTGGGATGTGTTGCAACAAGACACTGTTGCTTATTTCACTAGAACTGGATGGGGCAATCCTTTCTCACTGTGATAATGGAGAATGGACAGATGAGAGGAGATGCCCACCTGGCTGAAGAAGCTCAACTCAAGTAAGAAAACAAACTGGACGATCTGCAAAATTGCAAGACACGTTGCTTTCATCTGACATAGCAAAGCCCATCTACTGTCATCGAGTTATATAAAACTGACAACCGACTCTAATATATTTGTGTTGGTGGTGTTATTCCTTCTGTGAAGAAGATTTTTATCCTATCTGGCCTTTTGTGTTGCAATCCATTTAGATCTAAAGCCTAAGTTTGCCCAGAAACTTCCATCTGATCTTGAAGCCTAACGATTACCTTCCTTAGCAGTATTTTATGCATCTATCAAGATAAACCACTGCCCCATAGACAGGTTTTGATGCATTTTTTCATACTGCTTAGTATTATCGTTTGTGGTCTGGTGACAGGACCACTTGCCTACTTCTATTATTGCTCAAAAGTTATGAGCTAATGATAACTTCTAGATTTATGTATTATAAGGCACTCTTGGATGAGTAAGTCTCTTTTCCATGCAACAAGTCTTTATTATCCATCAGGGTGTACTTCAGGATCTGGCAGTGTATTTAGACATACTCTGTTGTTTGGCACCGTAGGGGATGAAAACACTATTTCAGGATTGTTGATACTTTGTCAACGTAACTGATTTCAGTAGGAAGGTTTGTTCTATATTTTTAGATAGACTCAAGATATAAATTTTTTAAAAATGTACAGGAGGAGACATTTGGTGAACAGGGAGTTGATACAGCAAAAAGAGCATCATCAGAAAGGAACTGGGGCCCAGCATTCTATGGACTCTGTGTCTTCTTCTATGAAACCTGGCTTCTTGCTGCTCCCCTAGAACTTTTTAATCTAGACAGTGATAAGCTTGTGCTAGTGCATCCTCACACAAGAAAAAAGATAGCAGCTCTCTCCAGATGAGGTGGCAATGCTGTGGTATGTGACTGTCTGATGCAGTTGTACAGGAGTGGCCCTGCAGAAAGCTGTCACCTGGCTTTCCACGCTAGATAAACCACAGCAAGTGGTAACTCCGTCCATTTTGCAACTTTATCATTGCAAACCATGATTCTGTGAAATCCCTCAAGAAAGCAACGGTGGGTTTAACAAAGGATTTATACAAGAACAGGGGTTGTGGAGGGGGTAGACAAGAGTCAGTCCATTGTTTCACACCAGGTGTGTGAGGAACAGAAAGAAGGTGAACTAAGAAACTGTCCCAGTTCCTTCTGATGGAGCTGATATCATACTGCAAACAAGCTCCATTTGAAAGAAAAGATAGAAAGAGTTGGCTCATTCATTCTTTCACTGTGTGTAATGATATTCATTTAGTTGTCCCGATCCCATGTTAGATTTGGCGATTACAGCTGACCTAGGTGAATTCTCCCTGTATTGTCACTTGGCAGGAGAATTTCTCATTCTGTCTCCAAATTCCTCACATAATGAGGTAGGATGCTGTCAAGTCAGTTGCTGAGTTTCACCCATAAGGTGACTGCACCACAGAGCGTGGCACATTATACATTCATTGCTGGCGACGTCTGCAAAACACGACAAGTTCCAGACGGGGTTGTGCAGATGCAAGATCACAGTCATCATAACCAGGGTATGATCATTCAGTTCCCCATCCCGCTTAACATTTGCCAGCTGATGGCTCCATGGATTGTCATTTTAAAAAAAGTGAAGGACCCTCATCAGACTATTCCTCTGCCCCTCTCTATCTATCCAGGAGCAAAAATAAGTCTAGAAAAATCCACTAATCCTCAAAGACCAACTTAAGCCTGATGCTCTGATATTAAACTGAGCAGTCATTTAGTTTAGGAGGTGAATATGTGGTCACGTAATGTTGAATAATGCCTTCTTGATTTACGTCAAAAAGTTATTCTGTTAATTTCTCTGTTTGATCCTAACTCTTTCCCTGTAAATGACAACACTATTATTAATGCTAATTATTCTGGGCTAGGTAATATGATCATCGTGGAAGGAACAGCTTTGATGTATGCAAGTGACATCTAATATGTGGTACAAAATTGCTCTGCTACTCCTCAATAAAATTATATTTCTGATGATTAAATACAGGAACTGGAACCTCAGTCCCATTAACTTAATGGCAAAACTCCCAGTAACTAGAATGGGATGAGTACTGTTCACTTTCATAAAAATCCAGTAATTTCACAATTTTTTACATTTGAGTAAGCAAAAGGAAATGAGGTTGTGCCACTGCCAAAGAGTTTATTTCCGTTTTTCTACAATCCCTGTCTTCAATAGCTTCAATTTTAAGAGCCAGATCTTTGTCTTTTTTACCCCATCTTACTAACATCAGCCCACAGATTGCATGTACCACCTTACTTAAGTCACACAAACTCCACTTCAGGCTCTTACACCTGGTCAGCTCTTTGGTGGATGCGTAAAGAATCTAACTCAACTGGGATGCCCCTATTACTCTACATGCACCTTGTGTTCGTGTGTAAACAGTTAGTCTAATGCATACAGTAGTTATCAGACTTGCTGGACATATCTACACATCAGTGGTACAGTACAAATGTGGTCGACCTCAACATTCCCAAATACTTCAGCCCTATGACACATGAACTTCCCATGGCCTCCTGGCAGGACCAGTAAGTGTGAAATAGGTGGGATGTGTTGGGTCTCCACATCCTGTGCAGATTAGAAATACCCCAGAGACAAAGTTTAGCCTTGAGCAAACTTTTGCATTAACCAGCACAGCTCTAACCACAGCCACATCTTTGTCCTGCCTACAAAGCTTGCCTGACACTTCCTGTTGCATAGTGTATAAATAATGCTGTGCTTCTATTCCCTGTCTGCATTGATCCACTCTGGCCTTTACAACATCATCTTGGCTGACCCTGCAATGGAAGGTAAGACCTGCCTGCAGAAGAGCATAAAGCAACGTTTACTGTGTTGTGACCGTCACCACAACCTGCCTGGGTGCTTTTGGTGAGATGTTCACAGCTGGGGTAGCGTTTTCTTACGTGAGAGGTCACAACTGAACAGGAATCGCTTCATGCCGAGTTCCCTTAATCTTCCTTACTACATCAATTACTCCAAATCAAATTTAGTATCAGAAATAGTGTGGCCAGCAGGCCCAGGGAGGTGATTGTGCCCCTGTACTCGGCATTGGTGAGTCCATACTTTGAGTGCTGTGTCCAGTTCTCGGCTCCTCGCTATAAGAAGGACATTGAGGTCCTGAAGCACATCCAGAGAGGGGCAACCAGGCTGGGGATGGGGTTGGAGGGCAAATCTTATGAGAGGCAACTGAGGAGCTGGGAGTGTTTAGTCTGGAGAAAAGAAGGCTGAGGGGAGACCTTATCTCTGCCTACAGTTACCTAAAAGGAGGTTGTAGAGAGGTGGGTGATGGTCTCTTCAGCCAGGTGACAGGAGATAGCACAAGGGGAAATGGCCTCAAGCTGTGCCAGGGCAGGTTCAGATTAGATGTTATGAAAAATTTCTTCATTTAAAGAGTTGTCAGGGCCTGGAACAGGCTGCCCAGGAAGGGGGCTGAGTCACCATCCCTGGATGCGTTTAAAAGATGGGTAGATGAGGTACTTAGGGATATGGTTTAGCATAGGACAGGTACGGTTGGACTCCATGATCTTAAAGGTCTTTTCCAACCTAGTGATTCTGTGATTCTGTGAAATCCTTTATCTTCCCTAAAATGAGATTATTGTGTTGCAAAAAAAACCTGGGCACTTCATCTAGTATATCTTAATTACCATAACTTTTAAAGAAGATACATGATTCCCTTAATCCAAAAGGCTAATGAATCACTTTTAATCATACAAAAATGCCATGTCCTATAGTGGTAAGCAGCCTAAAGAAAACAGTAGGAGTTGGTAGGCATATGCTGGCTTGCTCTTTCTGTAGCATGAAAAAAATGCATCAGCCTGCTGCTGGCTCCTGACTGCACGTGCCTTACTTAACTTCGGAGAAATAATCACTTTCTCCTCAACTCGTTCTTCTCTCTTTGTCCTTTGATTGCAGATTCCAGATGGGTTTGGTAGCCAGTAATTAGTTTTATAACTAGAACTCACTTGCAATGCATCAGGTTAATGTTAATGGCATTCTGTACAGGCACTCAACAGCTTCTCTCTGTTTTCTAACTTCTCCCCCAGCCCAATGGAATTTGTATTTCCTTAATATTAACCAAACAGTGATCTCTTATCTTCTTTTTGTGATGGCAGGTATGTGGAGAGGAACAATTTACATTTTTCCAGGTACTCTCCCCTTCCTTCACTATGTTTATTAAATCTGTATCTGTTATTTTTATGTCTTAATGCCAATGGATTTTCCTTTTAATTATAGCAATCTGATTTCAGTTTATTTAAATGCTGATTTATGTTTATGCTATCCCCTGGTATCATTTTCATTCCAACTAGATCCCAGTGTAACTTAATTACTTGTAGTCTTGTCATTCCAAGCTAATGCTAATTAAAACAGTTTTATTACTGCAAGGTATTAAAGATTAACCCCCTGACTAGTCTATGGGAAATAAAATAGTAAAGTCAAGGTGAGGAAGTAGTAGGCTTGCAAAATTGGAAAAGACAACGCATGGGAATGACCACCACATCTGTTTCTTTCCATCACGCAATACGCTGATTGCCCAAGGTTCACAGACTGGTTCTATCACTTGGTCTGGAGAGGTGTTCATCCAACACTGTACCCATATCCTCTTTTTTAACCCTATCTGTGGGCAAGAAGAGCAAAGGCTGCAGTTGCACACCTACCACTGGCCAGCTTCTCCTCTTTTCATGTGTCTCCATTGTATCCCACCTGCTCTCCATCCTCCTCTTCATCACACATCCCACCGTTTGCCTTTCTCTCAAACCACACACCTATCCGTGTTCAGGAAAACCAGTGTTTTAATGCAATCCTCTGCCTTTTACACTTATATTGGACAGAGATCTTTGTCCATACCTTCCGTACTCCCATTATCTCTTGTTTCTAGAAGATTGAGGTGAAGGGCTGACCAGCCTCAGCTTCTCACAGCATATGCTTTGCAACCAAAGAGAGATCAATCTGCAACTGTAGGTACCGAGCAACAACAATATATTGCTACAAGTCTTCAAGCAAACTAGAGAAGTCAGTAGGACCATAAAGCACCATCTGAGGGCAGTTATCTCTAGCACAACCTCTTGTAAACTTACCTGCCACTTCAACATCACACACCCCCCTCCCCAATCCCTCTGGCTGCAGTACACCACCGAAGTTCCTATGCACACCCCATGGCATCCACAAATCCCTCCCTGTCCCACACACAGCTTTATTTTCCCCTACTAAGTTCTCACTCACAGAAACAGAAATGAACTAAAACTCAGTTGTTTCAAGGAATTTCCCAAGTCCTTCTTCTTTAATACTAAAATAATTCTCTTCAGGCATATGGATGCACATATGTGCAAAGGGGTTCGGCACTGCACTCAGGTGTTCGCCTTTCCAGCATAGTTTTTCGGTTGGTTGCCAGGTAACAGGAACACTTCTGATACACATGTACAGAAGACGTAATTGTTTTTCACGTGCACCCAAATTAGGAGACAGCAAAGGCTAGTGGTGTGTCTTTTTCCCTGCTGATGAGTAAGTGACATCTGTGGGAACACAGAAAGCTACAGAGTGTGTCTGTCTGGAGCTAATTGATTTATAAAACTTGCCGACAGACAGATGTGAATAAACACGCCCGACAAACAGCATGATTATAAATTAGCTTCTCCTTTTTATAGGAGGTAGGCTAAAACACACACAGCAAGGATAAGTAATGGGTGCAGGAGACAAGTTATTTATTTTTCTGCATCCAGTGAAGCACAGCGATTGTACTCTTACTCTGTGGGCTGGTTTTCTGTCGGAGTCTGGGAGTGAGGGAAAAAAAGCTGAAGAATGAGGATGATTTCAGCAAAAGGAGAAGCATATTGCAGTATCCCAGGAAAAGCAAGCCGCTAGGCAAGATGTAAATATGACCTCTTTGAGCTCTCCATCTGAATTTGTGTTTTTCAGCTGAAGGAAGCGGATGGGTCTTACTGCTGTTGAGAAACTTGTGTGCTGAATGAAATTCACTCCTACGCAGCCTGAGCAACTCAGTTTCAGAATTTGTGCTTTGGAGAGAAAGGGAGTGTGAACTTCATCACATTTCTTTGATAAGTGAATAAAGTTGGGCGATTCCTTTGAATTGTCTTTTAAGTCAGTGGATGCTACTGCTTCCCCCAGGAGAAGAAGGGAGGGTGTGAATAGGGGTGAGCCCAAGAGATAACTGGAGTCCTCTATGTGGTTACACGGATGCTGAGACCACTATCCAAATGAACTAAATACTTTCATCCGTGTCCCAGAAAAAAATAACAGGAAAAAAGGGGAAAAAAGAAGTCTTCTGCCACTCCAGACCTATGTTATTTCTGAAAATCAGTTCTACATACTCTTGTCTATATGAGAATTTCACTTTCATATAAGCAGGGAGCAATAAGAAATAGACTTGAAACTAACTGGGCTCAAAGCTATGGGACAAAACTGGATGAAATTAAATTAAATTTAAAAAAAAAAAACAAAAACCAAAAGCCACAGACCAAATCACAGAATTAAAAAAACTTAAGTTATCTAAAATTGTTGGTAATGAAACTGGAAGAATTTAAAATAAATGTGAGTAACAGTCTAATCAGCCCTCAAACTCCTGACATCCCCATCTGCACCCCATCTGGGTTCTGTTGGTCCCATGTAGCAGCAGTAACAGCACATAGAAGGGAGTAGTGTGCTGGGCGTCGTGCGCTTCTTTTACACAGAGGGAAGGCTCAATGTCCATCCTCACAGCTCCAGGGGGAAAGGCAACCCTAAATCATTTCTCTCCCATGCTTTCCACATAAAGAAATCTCAGACAGAGAGACAGAATGCGTGCTAAGTGCACCAGTGCAAGGATCACTACTCAGTCTCTACTATTTATGGCCTTCAGGGTCTGCACTGAGTGTGGGAGCTGAGCGCAAGGCAGCAGCAGACGGGTGCTGCTGCTCAGCTAAGCCAGCACCTTCCCTGGTCGCCTGGCCATGGGCTGGCATATAATGGGCAGAAGGACAGGGAAAGAATCATAGAATCATAGGAAAGATATATAGAATCATAGGGGTTGGAAGGGACCTCGAGAGATCATCGGCTCCAACCCGCTTGCCAAAGCAGGCTCCCTAGCTCATATTGCACAGGTTGGCATCCAGACGGGTCTTGAATGCCTCCAGGGATGGAGATTCCACCACCTCCCTGGGCAGCCTGTCCCAGGGCTCTGTCACCCTCACTGTGAAAAAGTTCTTCCGCATGTTGGTGCGGAACTTCCTATGCTCCACATTGCAGCCCTTGCCCCTTGTCCTGTCTCCACAGAGCACTGAAAAGGGGCTGGCTGATTCCCCCTGCATCCCATACTTAAGATATTTATAAACATTAATAAGGTCCCCCCTTAGTCTTCTTTTCTCTAGGTTGAACAGTCCCAGCTCACTCAGCCTTTTCTCATAGGGGAGATGCTCCAGGCCCTTAATCACCTTTGTAGTCCTCCTTTGGACTCTATCCAGGAGATCCCTGTCTTTTTTATACCAGGGAGCCCAGAACTGGACACAACACTCCAGGTGGGGCCTGACCAGAGCAGAGTAGAGGGGGAGGATCACCTCCTTTGACCTGCTGGCTACACTCCTACTGATGCACCCCGGGATCCCATTGGCCCTCTTAGCCACCAGGGCACACTGCTGGCTCATGGCCAAGAGCTCTCACTACTCATTTCTTTCGGGCCCTGCCCTTGCATATAGGTGTGTGGAATGGAGTTGGAGCAGCAGCATGCAGCACCAGAGCTGGGTAGGGCAGCCAGCAGCAATTTTGGCAGTCAGCGAGAGGTTTTCAGGACAAGAGATCTGAGTGCAATCAAGATGTAGCTGAAGCATTCCCCAGGCCAGAGGTTTCTGGGAGCAGAAGGCAGTAGATACAGAGGCAGACCCCTGCATACAGAGGGTTGCTGGATGGTGTTTAGCTCACTGAGGGTTGTCAGTGAAATGAAGTTTAGCACTGGAGGTCCTGTTACACCCAGTTGGCATCCAGCAGAAGCTGGCATCAGTAGGACGAAGTGTGAGCAACTTCTTTGACATCCCAAAGTTCATTCAGATGCTCAAATCTAGGCTGATGTCCTAGCAGACATGACATGCCAGTTGGACACAGGACACCAAGTAGTCCTGGGAAGATGATGTTAATTATTTTTGTCATTAAGAACAGCAGGAAATGAGTCTCTGAGAGCAGCTTGTCTCACACACACACACGCACGCGTGCACTCGCACACACGCCAAGGCAGGCTTTAGGAGACAAGGCGGCTGCTCAGTGTAAAGGAAACCAAGTCAATATTATCTTTTAATAACAAATCGAAAAGGAGGCAAGCTGTCCTAAAGAGTGAGCCAACAGAAAACATGATTCACGGGAATATGACAGATCAAGGGGCCTCA
Source organism: Gallinula chloropus (assembly GCF_964237585.1). Taxonomy (NCBI): domain Eukaryota; kingdom Metazoa; phylum Chordata; class Aves; order Gruiformes; family Rallidae; genus Gallinula; species Gallinula chloropus. The sequence continues at coordinate 193,070,048 of NC_140085.1, forward strand.
GCTGAACAAATTAGCATGTGCAAATATTTGGGCTGATGAGCTTGATGGAGATTTAAATCGTAGACACCATATTAGCAAGTGACATCCCAAACTTGAGTTCCACAGAAAAGCACCTCCCCCACCTGAGGGATTGTTTCCCTCACCTTGTTTCCTTTCACTGGCAGGAAACATTTTTCCTTCATGCTGTGAGAAACATCTTTTTTTTTTTTCTTCATCCATTTTTGCTCTCTCTTTTCTGATGACTGCACCAAGTTTAATAAGCTGCTGTCAGACATGTGCAGTTAAAGCTCGGGGTTGTGTTTTCGTTTTGCCTTGTACTTGCACAGCACAATTCCAGCGGTGTCATTTTTACAAGGCATGATGCAACCCCTCGCAGGAACAATGCAAGACGAAAGCAAGGTGTTTATGGAGCAGTGAAGCATCCCTCCCCTGCTGTGGGACATATGTGCAAGGAGGAAGGAGAAAAAAAGATCTCTTGTAGTCTCTCCTTACCTTAAACTCATCTGGGTTTTTCTGAAGTGCTCCCTGAATAAATAGAATAGGAAGGAGTATGTTCTAAATGCATGGAAAATACACAATTTACCTTTTTTTTTTAATCTTCATATGTCTTCAATTTCTGTGCCTTCTATGTTTTTGATGGAATAAATACTAGGATCATTTAAATGGAAACCAAATTTTGCACCTAAGGAGGAAATGGGAGATAGTGAGAACAATGAGTTGTCTGCTTCTGTTCTGCTTTGATTTGCTTCTTGCTCCCAAGGAGAGAGAAGATGAAGTGCAAACCAAGTTCTTATATGGCCACCTTGATACCTTATGTTTTTTTTCCTTTTTCCCTTTACTGCTACCAAAGCAAGGAAACCCTGTGCTCTGGTGCAGAGTTAACACATAACTTTCTGAATTGAAAATTGTGACATTAGGCCGCTACACATGAACTGGAGCAAGACACTTGCTTTTGTATTTATTATGCTTATCTCAATCGCTATTCACAGCCCTAAGCCTTACTCCTGCTGCCATTTTGTGCTGATCGCTGTGCTAGACGAAAGAAAAGCATATGAGCATATGGTAACATTTGGCTGCTCACCCATTCTCAGGATTTCACCCAGTTCTCATTGACTTTCAATGGCATCTGGACAACTAATTGCCACAGGCATCTTTCAAAGCCTCAGCTACAGTACCCCAAAGCATGCAGGCTACTTTACAGTCTAACCACACAGGCTACAGGTTCCTTGCCTTCAGGCGCTCACACCTACTGATGGATGCATATCCCTAAGCATGGCAAAGATAAGTCAAGCAAGGTTGTGGCAAGTCTCAGGCCACATTGTGTCGGAAATGTTTTGGGAACAGCTGGGCTAGTCCAAGGACCTCCGTCATCTCCCTTGCAGTGAACATCGCCAGGCATAGCTGGAAAGGTGCTGAGCAGCCTCTCCTTTCAGACACAAGATTTATTTTATGCTCTGTGATGCCTGATAGAGCCTCTGTCATCACTTAACCCCTGTGTTGTTTTTCTCTCTTAGCTCACAATGTGTTGGGGACAGCAAATGGCTCCCATTGCTCATGTGTAACCTTGGGGGCCTTGGCACTGGCTGGAATCTGAACTGGAATAAGTCTATGAGAAATAATAGCAGCAAGTATTTCTGTGCCCTCGGAAGACGTGTGCAGGCTCCTCGGCACTCTGTGAGTTGATGGCGTACACTTAACTAACGTGCGAAGGTGGTTGGCCTTGATTATGGCCAGTCTGTTTCCTTCACAGCCCCACGGTTTCTGCTCACAGAGGAAACGCTTTTGAACAAGAGATAAGGAGGCTGAGGGGAGACCTTATTGCTCTCTACAACTACCTGCAAGGTGGTTGCAGAGATGTCAGGGTTGGTCTCTTTTCTCGGGTGACAAGCAATGGGACAAGAGGGAATGGCATAAAATTACACCAGGGAGATTTAGGTTGGATATCAGGAAGAATTTCTGTACTGAAAGGGTTGTCAGGCATTGGAACAGGCTGCCCAGGGAAGTCGTGGAGTCACCATCCCTGGAGGTATTTAAAAAGTGTCTGGATGAAGTGCTTAAGGACATGATCTAGAGGGAACTAGGCAGGGTTAGGCTCTGGTTGGACTTGATGGTCCTAAAAGATCTTTTCCAACCCAAGTGATTCTGATTCTACAATTCTATAACATGATCCAGAATATACAAAAACAGCATATCACATAAACAACTTTCTGAGATAGGGACAAAAAACCCACCAACCCTCCTCTATCCTAAACAACAGCATGACCACTGCAGAGGTCAGAATAGCCAGGGCTGTAAAAAGCTTCTAAAAAAGTACGTGCCGCTGTTGAATTGCTTTGCCCTTGTCTCCCAAGCTTCCCAGGGAATTGCATTCCATCTTGAGTTTTATGAAGATGAGCCCAATGAAGCTTTGGTCTGTAGCATTTCTGGCTGTAGACTGAAACACTGCTCAGGATGTCTTTAAAGATTAAAAGGAATTTAGTTTTAGCCTTGTTTCTTCCAAACCAGAGATTCGCAGGAAGGATTTATACCTTGTTTTATTAATATTTTCTCCCTTCAAAGAGTACGGATAGACTCATCACCTAATTATTTTTTTTCCATCTTGTAAACAAGATCTGGAGAATAAGATAGCAAAGAACGTGTATCTCTGCTTCAATCTTGCAACATGATTGCACTGAAAAAAATTATACATAACAAAATTGCATTTTGATTTCCTGTAACAGGTCACCCTGTGAAAAGGGGAACGAGAAAAGAGGAGACACTGTTAGACACCATCTGCACTGTGCAGTTGTACACTGCTGTGAAGGTCTGCTGAATGTAAGCTTTCAGTTTCATTAAACTTTTACTGACATATTTAATAGAATCACAGACTGGTTTGGGTGGGATGGGACCTCAAAAATAATCTAGTCCCACCCCCTGATATGGGCAGGGACAGCTCCCACCAGCTCAGGGTGCCCAAAGCCCTATCCAGCCTGGCCTTGAACCCTGCCAGGGATCCAGGGGCAGCCCCAGCTTCTCTGGCCACCCTGTGCCAGGACCCTCCCCGGGAAAGATTTCTGCCTCCCAGCTCCTTTCCATCTGCCCCCCTGCAGCTGAAGGCCATTCCCCTGGGCCTGGCCTTCCCTGCCCTAGTCACAAGTTCCTCTCCACATTTCCTGGAGCCCCTTGAGGGACTGGAAGGGACTCTGAAGTCCCCCTGGAGCCTTCTCTGTCAGTTTGTCTTCCTAGCAGACGTGCTACAGCCCTCTGAGCATCTTCGTGGCCCTTCTCCTCACATTCTTTCTCATGCAGCCCAGGATACAGTTTTGACCATCATGGTTATTTTTTAAGAAAGTTGAGAAAAATACTTCCTCACAGTATACTTTTGGTTGGCTGTGCTCCTTCAAAAGCAGCTGGAATAATGGCCTATCTGCACTTGTGTTCAGAAAACTTTCTGCAAAACCACTGGAATTTTGTTTTTTTTTCCCCATCATTTCATAGGCTGGAAGCCATCTCATCAGTTTGTGGGAACCTCTGTGGTGTTCTCTAGTTTAAGGTAGACATTTATTTTTGAAGGTAAATATTGTAGTTTTTAGATACCTTATTCCTGGACCGTCAAAGGTGATCGGTGACAACACCCCGTGATTGCAAGATGGAAATATTAGAAATGGAACAGAATGCCTCCTGTATTCAAACATTAAATAAGGCAACTACCATACTCAAAGTTATATTTTCTACTTTGGCAGGTTGCATATGCAAATAAAAGTGTGTGTGGGGGAACCACCCTCATTAGACCTGCTGCCTGAGGACAAGAGTGGTGTACCCACCACCATGTGATCCCCGGGTCTGAAAAACTAGAAACGTCACAAGGGACCCAAATCACAGGTAAGTCTACAAAGCAGTTTAGAGTCTATTTATCTTGGTTTAAGCCAGTAAATATTCTCCCTTAAACGTCTGGCTTCTAATGGGAAAGTGTAAATGGCCGTATTAGACCTTGCGGCTTTAGACTTGTGTGCAGGAAAACATCTGAGTCGTGATTTGGGAAGCTATAAGCAGTCATACTGTTTTCAAAGTAAATGTCTTGATGTTAAGGCATCTTCAGAGCCTTAAAGATGTCTGTGGGATTTCAGCACACATTTAAAGTTAATTATATGCTTACGAGTCCTTTCTGAAGTGGGCCCAACAGCCCAATTGAGGCTTTCAGGAAGTCTTCAATCCTTACAGACCTCAGGATGTGCTTTCCAATTTTTATCCTTTCCTCTCCTTTTCCTGAGATCTAAGCAGCGATGTGTGTGTGTTAGTACTGAATTAGTGCAAGAACCACTTTGGAAAACCCATGACTTCATGATGTTCAGTTGTGTTGGGAGCTGGGACTCTACAGGTTGTCCCTCTATACAAGGGAGGGATGCCTCTGATGCCCTGGACATCTCCACTTGCATGGACCTCACATCCAGCCCGCAGCCACCTGATTTTGCCTTGTCTCTACAATAACAAGGATTTCTGAATCACTGGTGTTCCTGAAGCTTTTCCTTCAACTATTTTTTGCTCATGAATTTTAAGTTGAAATCCAATTTAATTAAATGTACAGGTGAACTCCTGGACTCTAATGAGGGCTGAGCATGAAGAAAAATGTTTCCATGCTTTTACTGTCCGTTTCACCTGAAGGTGAGTCTTTCAAGGCTGAAAGAAATTCACCAAAGAAAAACGTGATGGTGGAAGCCAGCCTTGTCCCACTACTTGCCTCCAGCCCAGCAAGTAGAGAAATGAGCTGACAGAGCTCAAAGGGAATGAGAGAGGAGAGAGGCGCTTAGAATTCTCAATGCACCTTCTCTGTAAAGTCTCAGGAGGGCATTTTGGAGTCTGCAAGCTAGTATTTTTCTCAACTTTCTTGAAAAAGTAACCATGATGGTTAAATCCGTGTCCTGGGCTGCATTCAAAGCTGTGTGACCAGCAGGGTGAGGGAAGGGATTCTACCCCTCTACTCTGCTCTCGTGAGAATCTCCCTTTACAGTGCTGCATCTATCTCGGGGGTCCCCAGGGCAAGAAGTACAAGCTGTTGGAGAGAGTCCAGAGGAGGCCATAAAGATGATCTGATGGCTGGAGCACCTCTGCTCTGGAGACAGGCTGGGAGAGTTGGGCTTGTTCAGCCTGAAGAAGAGACAGCTCTGGAGAGACCCTAGAGGCTCCTTCCGATACCTTAAAGGGCTTCAGGAAAGCTGGAGATAGACTGGTTACAAGGGCAGGGAGTGACAGGAAAAAGGGGGAATGGCCTTAAGCTGAAGGAGGGGAGATTAAAATAAGATATGAGGAAGAAATTCTTTACTTTGAAGCTGCTGAGACCCTGGCACAGGGTGGCCAGAGAAGCTGTGGCTGTCCCTGGATCACTTGGCAGGGTACAAGGCGAGGTTCAATGGGGCTTTGGGCACCCTGGGCTGGTGGGTGGGGGGGTGATCCTGACCATGGAAGCGGGTGGGACTATATGATTTTTGAGGTCCCTTCCCATCCAAACCAATCTGTGATTCTCTGACAATGATTTTGCTGGTGCAATACATGGCACTAATCAGATAGATGAGCTCTCTCGAGTGCACTGAACATACTGCCAAAAGGCAAAGCTTTCCCTTTACTGCCAAAAAAGTATGAGAGCTGCGTTCACACAATGACAAATCTTACAAAACCATAGCTGCGCACTAGGGAACCACCCTCCCAGCTCTTTCTCATTGGTGCTAGGTAATCTTCTGTCCCATGGTGGGATCTAAGTGCAAGATGGCACCTTCATAAACAATACAACTGGCTGCAGGTTTAATTAATAATGAAGTACTTGCCACAAAGGCTACCAACCTAAGCCCACCCAGATCCCAAGGCTGCAATTAATATTGTCCTTTCTGCTCTGGGGACTCCCTCATTGGCTTAGAAGACAGATCCCCTGCTCCACAAGGCAAGCTTCCTTGCTTGCTTAATATCCCTTGTTCACCAGCAAAGGGCTTCAACGCTAAAGTAAAATTAATAGCAGAAGCATTAACAGTAACTCTGATCATCCATAAATGCACTAAAGGAGTGTTTCAGAGCAAGGTGCACTTCACTCCCAAAGAAGCAAGGAAGCATGTATTTATGCTTTAAAATCAAGGGAAATAAGGATAGAAGGTTAAAATGAAAAATAAGGTAGTAAGGCTAAAAGGAATGATTTTTTTTTTTCCCTAGGAAATGACTACTTGAAAATTTCAAGGACAACATAGCCACTTGAATAATGAATAAAGTAGACTGGTTTAAATGCAGTGAAATTGCCCTCTCCTCAGCTTTCTTTTAATCTTTTGTGGCCCTACAAGGGGCCTTAGAAGAGGAGGCCCTGTGACATGCTAATCCAGCAGTCCTCCAGCAGCTCCGCTTAATCAGTCAGTAAGAGCTGAAGCCACTATGCAGATTTCCAAGCAGGAACCTCAAATTCCCCTTTTTTTTTTTTTTGGATGGCTGAAGGCTTGTTGTTTTTACATCTGCTGAACTAACCATAGGAAAAGAAGAATAACAGTAACCACAAACAACTTAAATGACTATATTCACATTGCTAATAATTCCCTAATTGGTAACCTGAAAGTCCATAACAATCCTGATTGCCGACTGTCACTCAGGTTATTTTATAAATGCATGTTGATTTTGAAATTGTAATGATGCTGAATTAGTAAATGGATGGGGCAGAATGGTTTTCTGAGTCAGGGGCCCTACATTATGAATGAAAAGGTTTCCCATCTGTGTAGCTCCTGGGATCTCAAAACATTTAAACAAAAATTAATTCACCATCACTCAGAACACCCTGGGAAGTAATCAGAGATTTGTGTTTAGCAGAACTTAAAACCACAGCAGTAACACAAACCTGACAGCTTGTATCCTGCCTCCAGATCCACTATAGCACAAGGCAGGATTGGGGCCAGAAAAGCTGATTTCAATGGAAACTGATAGAAACACATTTTTCTATGGAGCTGTGTCTCAAATGGTGCAGACTCAAGCTGTAGTCAAAGTTTCATATCTCTCTGGAAATCACACTCTGTTGTCTTGCAAGAGATGAGCTCTTCTTAAGCCCCCCTGGCTTAGGTGCTCCAGAGGGTCACCACCTTCACTGCAGGATCTGACCAACCTTCTCTGAGAAGCCAGGAGTTGGACTTGATGATCCTTATGGGTCCCCTCCAACTCAGGTTATTCTATAATTCCATGCTTCTATGATTCTGTGACTGTTATTTGGCTGAGAAATGGTGGTCAGGGCACAAGCAAAAAGAGAAACAGAACCCATATTAGGAGAGCAGTGGGATCACGTAAACCTTATTACTTACTAAATGAAGCTAAAAATATTTTTTTTTTCTATTTGTGCATTTCATATACTTTAAGGGTTTCTACTTTTCTATTTTCTCTGGGAGCAACCAGATAGACCATAAGACCAGAGCGTGGTCCTCGGCAATGGATTATTGTCTTTGGCAAAGCTTGTACCTGGTTAGACTTCACTGCAGCAGAACTGAAATAAGCTTTGAACACCTGCGTTGGTTTTTTTTGTTTGTTTGGTTGGTTGTTTTTTTTAATCAAATGGTACTAAAGAAATCAGGACAAAGTGTGCACAATCCAAAATTGATTTTCCTCTAATGAATAAAAAAATAAACAAGTTGAGAGTGCACCTTCAAGGAACCAGCTTGATGTTACCTAAAGCAATATTGCGGAGCGTAGAAGTAAATTCTGCCTTTAGTTTGCTTATCTACGCATTGAATATTTGATCATTTTCTTCACATCTTATAGACATGAAGAATCTCTGGTGGGACAAAACCAACTATATTCACTAGAATTTCATCCAAGCAGCCATGTTATTATTCGACCACTCATTTTTAGAGAACCTTGTCCCACAGTCCAGGTTTGGCCAACCTGTTGCAGACAGAAAAATGGATTTCCATATGTGAAGGGTTGATCTGAAGCTCCTCGGAAGAAGATATTTATGGGGTTAAAAGTCTCCTTCGTGGAAGAAGCTCACAGCTGATGAATATATTAGCTCAACCCAACTCCATTTCCCTCCTGACTATGCAAAGAGGAGCTACACCAGCGTGCCCAGGACGGGAATCAATTACCCCTCGTTCCTGTGCTGCTAAATATTCAGATCCCTTTGGTGCATCTCCTACTGTTTGGCTCCAGTTCTCTTGCAGGTTAGCAAGGAAATCAGATGCAAATCACATAGGTGATTCCTCTGCGGGAGGACAGAGCTGTGGCTGCCAAGGAGGAGGCAGGCTGCCTTTGTGTTTTTCCGAATCACATGGCACTCAGCCACATGGTTCCCATTGACTTTCAAATGGAAAATATGTAGATGCGAGTCAGAGTTATGGAAATGTAGCCTTTCACTGTATCATTAGGTTTTTGTTTCCACATGACAGAAACTCATGATTTATTTTGAATATTTAAACTGTGTCAAGGCAGCTTTTTGGGGGGGGGGGGGGCGGGTGTTGTTTTGGTGACTGTGAAATAAGCGATCGCTACAGCATTGGTGGTGCAGCACTAAGAAGCTAACATTGCAGAAGAATGTTGTAAAAAGGCCTACTTTGCATATCATCTATTCTAATTGCATTTAATATAATGTAGCGTCCTTATAATTATGGCACAGGAATATGGAGACGGTCACCTTGGCTGTGCTCCTCCCTGCTGGAAAATCAATTAGTCTATATGCTACTTTTACAGAGTATAAATAATACCGTAATCACATGGAAGTTTTAAGGATTTGTCAAGGCCTGAGCATTGCTCTGGTTTTTTTGGATTCAGTACAACGTACTATCTAGCCTGTATACAGATACCAGCAAGCTTGAGACTATTATAGTACCTTCACTCACACCATCCCACTAAGCATCTTTTATTGGTATCTTGGCTGCCACTTATTTCTGTGGTTTAAGACTGGGCTATGTGGGACACAGTCATCAGGATTTTCTGTCCTCTCGTTAACACTAAAGAGAACCAGAAATTAACTCCACTGAAAGCAAGGCTACAGCCAGTTTTAAACTGAGCTGTGGAGATGCAAAGAGATGTAGGCTGCAACTACTTCTTTTTTTTTTCCCCTCTTCTCAAAGTCTCATGCAATCCTGAGCATTTAGATTTATCAGAATCTCTCACCTGATGGTTTGATTTATCTTGCTGAAGCCTACAAAGCAGTTGAGCTACTTAGTATTTCAGCTGAGATTAAGCCTGAAAAACATTTGCTGGTGTGCCCCGCTGAATCACATCCTTACTTCAAGAACTTCAGGGGCCACCAGATGATCTGGTCAATGAGCTAAGAAGGACCATTTCTCTTTGCTAAGCTTTTCTCGGAGGGAAATGGATATTTGCATATTTTTACCAGTAGTATTAGACTTTGAAGAGTTACAAGGAAGGCATAATGGTATAAATGATCTACCCACAAGTGCCTATCTATACATTATTTAATTATTCAGGGAACTTTATCGGTGTCTCTGCCTTGTGCAGAACCAGGGAGAAATTACTAGCCCCATCCTTCTCTCGATTAAATAGCATAAATCATGAACAGTTTAGTTGAAACCTGTGAACTTTCAGTGATGAAAAACTAATGGGAAAAGAAGTGGGCCCTTGAATTTCATAGCTATGTCTTTAAGATCTTCTGTCCAGGGCCTTCAGCGTACGGCTCCTCTCTACTACAGATCATATCCCAATAGGAGTCTGATAGAAAGTGAGTATTAACGAAGAACTGGGCTAACCTAGATTTTCTCCATGCAGCATAGTTAAATACTAATAAACTCAGCACATAACATGCTCTTCCCAGTATGCATCTATTAAGCAGAGACCAAATGATTATCAGCTGCTTCATGACTAGGACAGCTCGAAAACTGAGAAGTGGGTCCAAACTGTTCAAGTTTACAAAAGTATTTAGACTGGGATCGATTATTTGGCAATAAACCAGTTGTGCTAAAACTTTGGAAAAACAGCTGGATGAAGCAGTTTGCAAAGAAAACAGATAGTTAAAAAGGAAAAAAAAAAGTGAACATTTATCCATTCTGTCTGGTCAAGAGGTTTGGAACAGGCAATAAAGAGAGTGAGGTTACGGAAGAGGGATGAAATTAATACAGTTTGCTTGTAACAAGGATCCCTCTTCCTCCCAAAAGCCTTTGCAAAAGCAACAATTTGCGATGACATTGAGCTCCCTTTTGGGGGCATCTTGTATTTCTTAGCTTCACAGATTCCCAGTTGCTTTTGTGTAGCGTTAATATCTGTGATGACTGAGTCTCTTTCCCTAATAGAGCATAATGGAAGTGGAAAAGAATTTCTATTGCTGATGCAAGAAACAAGCACTATGTTCAGGCCCTGGAAACTCATCTCTCTCTTATCCACCTGCTGCAAAAGGGGAAGATTGAAATTGAGTGTGGGAGAGGCTGAACAGTTGGAGACAGAGAGGGTCTGGAAGAAATGAATGCACAGCTCCTGTTCCCGCGTGTGCCTAAGCCTCAAGGTGTTTATTGCCCTTGCAATCACTAAAATGCTTTGCAAAACTTCTTTTCCAGAATGTGCTTTCACCAATTTTTTTCACTTCTCTCTTCTTTTTTTGTAATCTCTGCCAAACTCCTCTCCTAAGGATACAACAGGGAAGTTCCTCACAAGCAATTTTTTAAAAGTAAAATACTTAGGTATGTTGGCAGCAGTTCTGGTCACCGAGAACCAAAGGTTCTGAAACAGCACGAAGGAAAGGGAAGACACAATTTTCAGGGTAGGAAATGCTAGAAACTTAACCAAAGCACTTGCAGGCACATAAGCTGACTCTGTCTCTGTGTATGCTTTTTGTTATTCCAGTCTGGAGAGGAAGGTGAAACCCGTGTTTACAATCTGGTCTTGCAGGTGCAGTCTGAAAGTTTCATCCCTGTGATCACCTATTGCTTTTCATCTTTCCTTTCAGTTTTTAGACTCCCTTTCCCCAGTGATGACAAATGGGGGCACAAAGAAATGGGGAGAACAGAGCAAAGTGCTTCTCTTTAGCAGCCACTCAAATCAGAGTCGAGCAGAATACTGAAAGAACTGGTAGGAAAGAAGGGAGGCTTTTATTTTTCTCCCCAACTTGCTCCTTGTTAAGCTTCACAGCTCAACAAGTGTTCTGCTTTGAAAGAGAAAAGGGAATAAAAATACCCACTCACTTCGACTCCCTAATTAACCTTTTTTTCTCTCCCTGTCTTTCTCTTTAGTGCCCTCTTTCCCAATTCTGTCTTTTTGTGAGGCAAAATGGTGGAAGATGAGACGAAATGGCAGAGGGATAAACTGCCAGGAACTGGGAGTCTTTTCAAGAAAAGCGTGCTCAGATCACAAGCAAAGGTGCTGCCTCTTTACTTAGATCATTCCCTTGGCAGCAGGGTAGGATAGGCAAAAAATTAAACCAATATTCAGAGATTTTCAGCTGCAGATTTCAAGATTTGGCAAGCTTCTTTATCATTGTTTTCCAAATGGGAAAGCAAAGGGACAGGGAATTTGGGAACATATGGTGGTAGAATCACAAACTGGTAAACAGAATCCTTGCAGGCTGCGTCCTTCACTGAACCCAAAGGCAGTTAATAATAATAGATTAAATCTGATAATAATAGATATAGGGCATGATTTCAGAGAAAGATAACCAGAGAAAGTGTCTTCAGCCTCCCTCTCTCAGAGCTGAACTGATGTACAACAGCAAAGTTCACTCAGGAAGTACAAACCACAACTCAGCATTGAGCTTTGCCATATTTGCCGCCTGTTGCGTTCCCACTGACTCCTGTTGAGCTAAGCTTCTGGAGATCAAACAAATCATGGCAAAGACAGCTCAAAACTCAGTTTTACCACCAAAATACATCTCTTATCTGCAGATGTTTCTTTTGTGAAGATGATGCAATTCTAAAAATGTATCTATAAAGACGATAACGAATATAAGAATCTCCTCGCTTACTGAGATATTCTTCTGACCCTGAGGCCATTATCACAATCATGTTCATCTAAACTTTGGAAATATATTATGCTTTTAATTTAGCTAAGAAGAAAATAACGAGCAGTATCCCAGCAAGTATTTGGTTACTTCCTCATCTGTATACCATGAGGGGACACATGGAAGAAGATCTGTTGCTAAACAAGTTACTCTCTTATTACACTGGATGCCAGCACCCCTGAAGTTCAGAAAAATTAAAAAATGGAAAAAGTAATTAAAGCATGCTAGGCCTAATTACTTTCCTGCCTGCTTCGGCAGTGTTTTGGGGGAGAGAAATCATAGTACTTCAAACCCCCATGTCTGCTTAGGAACTGCAATCCCCAAGCCTTCTGCTGAGTAGAAAGCTGGAATTCTCTCTTCTCAACTGGACAGCCTCCTGCTTTCATCAAGAAACTTGACATTTTCCGTAGCCAGCTCCACACGGAGCTCCTTCCACAAGATACCATTGAGACCCAGGGATTTGAGGAGGAAAATACAAATGGGTATTTATATTCTCGACATATTGAGAATGTTGTGAATTGGATGCTGTTTGTTGAAGGATGGTGAGAGTATTTAAACTTGGAGGGTAAATACTCAGAAATGAGCAACATTGTTGGGAAACAGAGAACAGTGCCTGCTTGAACAGTCCCTGTGACTACTCTGAAGATGGCTATTTTAGAGGTACATGGGTTGATATAGAAATGCCCTGAAAACAGAACAAAAAAGTATAAAAAAAAATTATCTGTCAAACAGTGGAAAAAAACAAGGGGAAATCCAAATGGGAAGAGAAATAGTGAAATAAATGTAAAATGTAAATAAGGTAAATAACAGTAAAAAAGTAGAGTAAGAGAAATGCCTACTGTACAGTATTTTGTTTTTTAAAATAAAACAAAAAAAGATATTGGAAGCCAGAAATCAAAGGTGATTGGAATAAAAGAAAATTAGTATTTCAGGAGAAGTACTTTTTTCCCATTACTTGGCGCTCATCCGGCCACATCTGGAATTCTGCATCCAGCTGGGCCCCAAACAAAAGACGGCTGTTGGCAAACTTCAGGGAGTCCAGCATAAGGCATCAAGGTGGTCAGGAGGTTGGAGCACATGATGTACAAGGACAAGCTGAGAAAGCTGGGTTTGTTCAGCCTGGATACTCAGCAGGGACTTCACAGCAGCCTTATAGCACCTCTGAACAAGTTATCAAGAGGATGGAACCAAGCTGAGGCACATGACAGTAAAAGTTCTATCTGGATAAAAGGAAAAAAATAAATAAAATCCAGTGTGAGATATTCAAGTCCAGACAAATTGTGGGATCTCCATCCTCTGGGGTTTTGAAAGCCCAAGTGGAGAAAGACCTGAGCAATCTGGACTGAATTCAGTGCTGACCCAGGTGTTAGCAGGAGGTTGGGCTAGAGACCTCCTGAAGTTCCTTCCAACCCACATAACCCTCTGATTGTATGATAACTTCAGTAGAGATGTTTTAGATAGAGTAATCTGGGAGACGGTAGAGTTAAAAGGCAGAGATAAAAGCTGTAGTTACTGAAATATAGGACAATCTGAGAACAGACAAAAATATTTCAGCAGTTAAGATGGATTTTTGGAAAAGAAGCAAAAAGACTTTGGAGACTGCGAGATGGAGAAGGATGTCAGACTGATCAGAATTATAATCCACTAATCTATTATTTCTAGAGAAAAGAATAAAGACATGTGAAAAGTTGGCAAGATGCTACCCATGTTTTCCTTTTGTTTCTACATTTTGATTAACCATGGAGGGAGAGATTCTTCAGAATCAGTGCTTTTTCAGTGCTTTCTTGTGACAGGCTTTCTAACCTACACAAGTAATTTGGATTTATACTTGGTTTTGAAACAATTTAGCATTTTTTTGCACAAAGACCTCAATGGGAATAATTTATGCAGGTGAAAACTTTTTGTTACGATCCTTCTTAGAGTCAAACGTGCTACTCTGGTGCATGATGGGCTCCTGACTCTTCAGGTCTGCCGTCAGTTTTCCTGCTATATGAAATAGGTAATAAGAGAAGCTGCAAGATGTATGAGAATTTGAAATTTAAACGTTTGGATGGGTTGTAACCAAAGTTTGGACAATGCTTGTTTAGCACAGTCCAGAGTTGCTAGAGGTGTTGCCACAGTACTGTAAACACTTGCTTGATAACAGCCAATAATTATTGTCTGTTTTACACTGGGGGCACATACTGATTCCTTTGTCAATGTTCACATTTGACTCCTCATCAAGTGTCTCTGCTCCACAGGCAAAATCCGTAAATCAAGGTTCTGGATAAATAAAATCTTGGGACTCCTGAGGGCAAAGGGAGCTTTGGTTGAACTCTCTCCTGAGACCAGGATTTTAACAAATTTTGGTATGTTCGACATTTACAAAGAAAGTATCTCACACATAGCCCTAAATGGTAGCAGCTCTACAAAATAAAATTGCTATGATACTTTGTTTTGCATTGCCTACTGTGTATGTTCAGCGGGTTAGTGACATCCTGGAGTTTCATTCCTTGGAATGGAAACACAATCATTAAGTTTGATCCCAAGGCTGTTTTGCAAGACTTCTCATTACAGTTGCTCTGCTACACAACTAAGTAGTGCAATCAGGAACAAAAGACGGTACTTCCCACTCTTTGCTGCCACCTCCTCAGACCACACCATGGATCCTGCTTCATCTTAGCCCTTCTTTCATTTGCCATTGATTTGTTACAAAGAATGTATTCGAAAGATTGCACTCACACAGAGAGCTTGTGAACCTTTAAGGGGACCCATTGATTGGCTTGAATAAAACATCCATAAGTTCGGATGCTTGAGTTCTATGGAGTTGATTTTTGTCTTTCTAAGATCCACAATGCCCTGTTGATGATTTTGAGGCGTATTCTTGGATGAAGAATCTCAGTGACATAGCTGTCAACTTAATATGCAATGACAAATTGTAATTCTAATGATAAATAACTTGTCACCTCCCCTAATGCTTCTAAGACTGTAGTCTTACAGGATGTCAAATATTCTTCCCAAGAAAGTAAGGGCGCCTCCCATACATGCTAACAATTGCCTACACATTCACTGACAAGGTCCCAAAATGTATTAACCATGAGCAAATGGGATCATGGGGAACTGTGAAGGGGCAACCACATCCCTTGCACCAGACTGTAAGGTTTTATCTAATCTTTTTTGAATGATGGTGAGACAAAGACTCTAGTCAAAGTGATGTGTTTTACCGCCAAATTTAGGAACATACTCCCAAACAATGGTAGAAGTAGTTGCCCTTGTATACTAGGGGACAAGTGATAAGAGACTGAAAATACCAGGCAATATTTATTCAACATTCAAGTGGCTCTCACACCAGTAAGACAGGAGATGATGCCCTAAGAAGAACTTGCCACACTAAGACATAGATCCATATTTTGTATACGTTTTTGATACCTATTTGAGGTCCCTCCACAGGGTAGAACATAGAAGCTATCTACTGTATTTTTTTTGAGACTCCCATGTAGTCATTTTTAGGGATGCAAGAAACCTTGAAAGGAACATAAAGCCTTCAATGCACAGGAGAAATGCTTTTTCTGGGACTGCCTCCATTTACACTTTATAATAGCTGGTTATCATAGAGTTTTAGTTAGTCTACAGACTCCAAATTTTGCCCAAATGTGGATTGTGCTGACAGTTTGCCAGAAGCCAGACAGTGACAGAGAAAGAAGGACAGAGTATTCTGTGCTTCTAAAACATACAGGGGTGATTTGCTGAAGACACTGAATTTCAGTACCCCACTTGACAGCCACCTTCATCTTTAACTTGTGAAGTTGAATAAAGTGGAAATGTTGCCTCCTGGGGTACACAGTCTACACGAATTGCTCAAACACCACTGAAAGCTCCAGGGTCCAGAATTTCTTGTGATGGGCTGGACAGTACGTGCAG
This sequence comes from Gallinula chloropus, assembly GCF_964237585.1. NCBI lineage: Eukaryota > Metazoa > Chordata > Aves > Gruiformes > Rallidae > Gallinula > Gallinula chloropus. The sequence continues at coordinate 193,085,880 of NC_140085.1, forward strand.
CCACGACTGCCATTCTCATCCTCACGTTACACCAGGAAACATTTGCTGTTACAGAATCAAAACCAGCCACGGTTAATACTTCTGAGAAGACTAAAAGAAAAACCTCATAAGAAAAGTACATGGGGAATTAAAATTAACTCAGCTGCTTCGTTTGGCACGTGATATTTCAAGGGATCAAGAGGAATTATATGAAAAAATGCACAGAAGACATACTGTGGATTGCTGTTCATTATCAAATTAGCACCTTTTATATCATGTTTCAATCTCTTCTCAGGTTTTAGCTTGTAATACATGTGATTAGAAGTGAATTAATAATAGCATTAATGTGCGAGCGAGTCCATTTTCTAGTGAGCACTTTAAAACAAAAAGGAGAAAGGCACCTTTACAATATTTTTTAAAGAATACTTCATTAAGCAGAGGGGGTATATTAGAGACACAAAACCCGTGGCCACCGATACAAGCACACAACTTCCTTTAGAGGCCTGTGAAAATCATTGTTCCCTAGACAAAAGAAACTGTGGGACACGTGTTTTATGTTTCATTGTGTCTTTGTCAACTTCTATCACTCGTGAAAGAAGTGCCGCAGTCAGTGGTGCCAAAGGTCTGCTAGTTTCTTACTGGTCGGTCTGCCAAGGTATTCTTTTTCCTAAGTAATGTTAGCCATTCATGAATATTCCCCTGCTTCACAATATGACACATTCACTTGGTGGTTTTCGTCTGGTGACCTCAAATTCGTTTAGCAAACAGTTTATTTAGTATTGCCTGGCTGCAGAGAAGATGCTCAGCAGAAGGCTTAGAGTTGAACTAGTGGGTTACTCAAAGTCTGAAGTCTACATAAGAGGCAGAGATTTTATTTTATTTTATTTTATTTTATTTTACAGTGAAGGGCATAACTGTGTGCGTTTTATTTCTACCTTTTCCTGTGCAGAAACACAAGGTAACTTTCACAGAAGTTAAAAATTCCCTTAAAAATGGACATTCTGGGCTGTTATTTCATTTTACAAAAATTAGTGAGACAAAAAAAACTCGTTTGTAGAAGATACACTAGCAGACCAAGGGAAAGCAGTACCTATCATTTTAGTGTCATTGCTTGGTAAGTATTGAGGACTACAGGGAATAGTGCTTCTTCCTATAAATGAGAAAACGGAATGTATCAGACAGAAAAAAGCATAGAGTGATTTGATTTCCACGATGGCTTCAATTGAAGGAATATATTGCATATATTAATTTTCCTCCTCTTCTCAAGTTCTTTCCTCAGCCATCATTTTTTAATGGACAAAAAGAAAGAAGGCAGAGAAATAAGCTCCTGCTCTCCTCCCTGCTCAAATGTGGCTACAGAGTTTGGAAAGGAAGGTGAGAAAAAGAACCACAGTGACACCTTTAAACATAGGCAAATGTTTGAGAGAAAGATTAATATATCTTCAGTTTAGTAAATCTCTGGGTTTAGCAGAGCTGAGTGATGAAGGGAAGCACTAGGATTTGCAATAAACATCAAGTGCACACCAAACAATCACAGTTACATCCCATCTGTTCCCTAAGGAAATGCAGATGATACATTTTGCTTTCTAGTAGGCTGGTGACACTGCTCAGTATTGCCCCCTCTGCCCCACCTTCCCCTTTGGCTTTCAGCATCATTCCCCACGTGAAATCCATGAAAAGAGCTAAGCAGGAGCAACAGACAGGCACTTCAGATATTCTGTGGGCAGCATGCATCAGTAAGGATTACCTTCCTCCTTTATTCACAGAAATAAGACCTTATAACTCTTAATGAGTAAGTCAATTGATCTTTTTGTTTTGGGTTCCCCTTGTTGCTTTCTGGTTAACAGCCACGCAGCCCTTCTAGGATATTGCTTTGCATCATAAATATACAACTCTGTTAGTATTATCCCTTGACTTTCTAGGAAAGTTCAATCAGAAAAAAAAAAAAAAAAAAAAAAAAAAAAAAAAAGAGGTGCCTGGGCAGGCAAATGGGATCTTCAGAACATCTAATTAAGGCTACCGTTGCATACTGATTTCAAGGTTGACTACCTTTGCCCATTCACTCAATATGGACCATATGTAAGCAACAGCAGGACATTAATCACAAAGAAAGAGCACGTTGTCCCCCTACTTAGACATGCTGTACTTGTGATTTTTCCTAAACATTTTATATTCAGAGAGTTGAGGCATTGCCATCAGAAACTATTAAGACAGAAACACTACCATTTAATTGTTCTTTGGCACTGGGGAGGCAACATACATTTGCTCCATCTTGGAAAAAAAAAAGAACCATAAAGGAATATCATAGAATCATAGAATGGTCTGGGTTGGAAGGGACTCCAAATTCCAACCTCCTGCCACAGGCAGGACCACGAACCTCCAGGCCTGGATCTACACAAGGTTGCCCAGGGCCCCATCCAACCTGACCTTGAACACCTCCAGGGATGGGACATCTACGACCTCTCTGGTCAGCCCGTTCCAGCACCTCACCACTGTCTCTGTAAAGAACTACCCCCCAATATCTAACCTAAACCTTCCCTCCTTTAGCTTCAATCCATTCCCCCTTGTCCTGCCAATAGTATAGATGGTTCTGTGCTGGTTTTCTCCCTGCTTAGTAATACCTTCATTGTCTTTTAGACAAGCACCTCTTGCCTCCATGATCTCCAGAAAAAATGAAGGTGCTTTTAGTTTGGTTCTTCTCATTTTCCAGGCTTCTCATTGCTTGAACTAAAGTCCTCCTCCCCAGTCCTCATGTTTTAGAGAGCTGCCATCTCGTGTTAAAACTTTGAGAAACATTTGGAAAAAAAAATCCTCCTCTTCCCCCGTGGACATTCACAGACAAACAAACCCCTGTACTCTTTCTTCTTTTCTTTTTCTTTTCCAGGCTTCATCGCTTAGTCTTTAATCACACATACAGTGAACATGATTGTCAAATCTAGACTACGCAATGTCAGACTACAGAGAACAGCTTAAAGCAGAATTTTTCTACATGATAGTGTTTTCATTTCCTCAAGTCTCCTAAGTGCAAATCTATTGAATTTACCATTTTAAACACTTACTCTTCACATGCACAAATAGAAAAAGAAAGTACACACAGAACTATCCATACTAAATGTTCAGATTGAAACCAGATGATCACTACTGCAAGCACAACATATATATATTTAAAAAAAATATATATATGTAGCGCATATATATATATATAACAATTCAAATAACACTGCACCTTGAAAAAATCATTTAAAAAATAAAACAAACACCAAAAAAAGTGTTTCAACTTGAAGCCTGCTCTTATACTGCTCTGAATCCAAAATACTTTACAACACTTTATGGAATCATCCCCACATGTAGCAATGAAAGAGAAAAAATTTTCTTCACTTGTTCATTCCCTTTCCTAAGCCCAGAACTGTGAAAAAAGAGAGGCAATATGTAAAAAAAAACCCCACAGTTCTGCTTTCCACATGCATGGCTTGTGAGACCACAGTGCTGAGTCCATAAGCGATTCTGTATTTAAGCACTTCACTAACAAAACTGCAGTGATGGGTGGGTATGGCTCCTAGTGTCGCTGGCCTTTGTGTGCTGGGAATGGAGGAAGAGGCTGTTGCAATGCCACCACTACAGTCCCACCACATCGCTAGCACCCAGCTTGGCATCTTTCCCACTGAAAAATTTCTTTGCCTTCTAGGGAAATAAAGGTTTTGTCTCCTAAACAGAAGATCATCTCCAAGATGAGCCCTGGAGTGTAATTCTTCCTTATGTCTCCAGGCCCGGGGAGCACATTAAAGTTTGTCAATGGGAATCCAAGGAACAGGCTAAGAGGAAGAGAAACTTCAGTGTCTCCCAAAACATACTGTTTTTCTTCCTTCAAGAAGCACAAAACAGAGATAAAGACCTTGTTTTCCCAGCATTACAAACACAGGTGGCAGCTCATAACTAGCTACCAGTCCATTTCTCACTTCCCGTGCTCCTCAGCAGCTCTGTCCCATGCATGCAGCACCTGACTATTCTTCCTTGTCTTATATGTACAAATTCTATTTTAGAAAGGCTATGAGATTCCCCAGGCAGCTTATTTCCGGGAATTACTACATTTTTTCAAGCAGCTAGTCACTTGGCCTTCAAGGTCTAACATTGTGACACATCATGTAAAAGCTCTCAGTAAAAGCTGGAAATAAAACCATGTCCTAATACAGGCATGCTGAAGAATGAAGACTTTGAGGCTCCTCTGCCCGCCAGCTTGCCTCAAAGTGAAATCTTTAGTCCCCCACCACTGGTTTTGGATCTCTATCTATCTTTCTGCCACCTTCCCTGTGTGCTGAGCATGTTCCTGACGGCCTCCAGGAACTTGCCTCTTCTCCTCCTCCTCTTTCACTTGCCAGCTTCTTACCTCTTCTCCCCCAGCTTCTGCTGCTGATTAAGGAAATAATCTTCCCATCCCAGAGATACCCTAATTTCTTCCCTGCTTATGGAAGCATCTCTTCTAACCTCTTTTCTTTGACCATTTCTTTTTAGATCTGCTCTTTCTTTTCCCCAATAATCCTGCATTAATTGCCCTCTCTTCTGTTCTTCTCACCTGTATCCCTCTTCTAAAACACTTCCAGAATTCATGCTGGGAATCTGATAGGTAATTATTTATTGCCAAGCTTGCAGACAAAGTAGAAGTGGCTGGAATGAGCAGGCATGGGGGAAGTCCTGATGGCAAGCCATGAGACAACTGCATGACTTATTTAGGAAAATCACAGGATATGCTTTCTAACAAGATGAGGTCCTCAGCTAGTATAAAAAAAATGGATATTTTTTTTTAGAAGACAGTAAGGGAGCTGACACACCAGGATCTGTCCCTGAGATAGAAGTGCTGAATAGAACTGAAAAAGCAATGTTGTCCCACATATTTTCAGAATGGTCTGCTTTGTATTTTACAGTTTTACATGAAAAGAAGACTAAATTCTGGATACTTTAGTACCAAGAAACTAAACACTGATTTTGTGGGGGCTTTCTCTTTCTCTTTTTTTTCTCTTTTCTTTTTTCCTTTTTCTTTTATCTTTTTTTTTCTCGCTTTTTTTTTTCTTTTCTGCAAGGATTATATTCAGCACTTAACCTGTTTTGCAAGATAATCAGACTTTTTGGTATTATTATTATTTATGTTCAACTCTTATCTGAAATTAGGAAGCAAACAGGAGCTGCTCTGCTTGCTCAGCAAGCTGAGGGGGCTACCGTATAGATTGTTGTGCACTCAGGGGACTCGAGTCTGATCTCCTTCCCACACAGCCTATTTGGGTAGAAAAATCACAACCACTCTAATGAGTAGTATCTTTATCTCCATGTGTCAGCTCAGAGGGTGCTCTTCTGGGAGAAAATTAAATGTGACCTTCTGCTGTTGATGTGGCACGAACAAACATATATTGCACAAGCTTCTGGATCAATGGCTGTTGGCTGCAGCTCTCTGATGTGCAATGCTCCATAGAAAGAATACAAGCCCCCGCACTTTTCTTTGTTGTTCCAACATCCTCTCTGAGAGATTTTGGAAGTGAGTTGAGCATGGCAAATATTTTGAGACTGAGTAAATCCCAAAATATTTTGGGAAGTGACTTAAGCATGGCAAATACTGGGGAGAGCTCTAACCTCAGTGTCGCCTCGGGGCTTAAGATGTGATCATAGCAGAATTCAGTCGCTGCTTGCTAAGCTATTATTATTCAGTAGTTTGGTTACTTTACAACATCATGTGCTGTGGGGCTGTTCTGCTATCACATGATGGAAGTTCGCAGATGTCCTAACAACCAGACTACCTAAACTGACAACAATATTTATTTCTAGCCAGGTTTTAGCTGGACATGAATCAGACAACTCTACTCAAGTCAATGAAAGTTTATAGAAACATGCTAGAGATAATAGTCCAGACCACTTGAGACCCAGGTTTTAGTACAGAACCCACTCCTGCCTGTATTCCCTTGTCCTCTCATTTAATCTTCAGACCTCTGTGCTGGTTTTGTCTGGGACAGGGCTTATGTTCTATATAGTAGGTAGTATGGGGCTGTGTTTTGGATTTGTGCTGGGAACAGTGCTGATAACACAGGGATGTTTTAGCTGCTGCTGAGCAGGGCTTACACAGAACCAAGGTCTCTGCTCCTCATCCCAACCCACCAGTGAGTAGGCTGTGGATGCATCAGGAGTTGGGAGGGGACACAGCCAGGACAGCTGACCCCAACTGACCAAAGGGACATCCCATACCGTATGACATCATGCTCAGTATATAAAGCTGTGGGGAAGAAGAAAGAGGGGGAGGGACATTTGGAGTGATGGTGTTTGTCTTCCCAAGTCCCCATTACATGTGATGGAGCCCTGCTGTCCTGAACACCTGCCTGCCATGGCAAGTGGGGAATGAATCCCTTGCTTTGCATTGCTTGTAAGTGTATCTTTTGCTTTATCCATTAATCTGTCTTTATCTCCACCCACAAGTTCTTGCAGTTTTACTCTCCTGATTCTCTCCCCCATCCCAGAAGCAAGTAGTGAGCGAGCAGTTGAGTGGAGTTTAGCTGCAGACTGGGGTTAATCCACAATAGCTGATAGATAAAATTATTTTTCCTGTGTGTAAGAAGGTCCTACAAACCTGCCACAAATTACAAAACATTTCTTCATAACCTTAACCTGTATGGTCATTATAGCACAAGCATCAAACTAATCTAAGGAATGTCTTTCACCAAACTTCAATACCAGACCCACCAAATGATCTTTACTCTGTAAAGAAATCGGGGTTCATTTCTGTTTCTCACAGATCTGCCCATGAACAGGGGACAGACACTGCAGAGAACAGTGATGGTCAGTGATTTGATAACGCGTGCTCAATGAAACTCTCTTTTCAATCATCTTCGAGAGATGAAAAGAGCACCTATGAATGTGAAGCCTGTTTCTCATTTGCTATAGCAGACTCATAGGTAACTGCATGAGTGACTATATTGCATTCTTTAACATGGATGGTCTGTGTGGATCAAAGCTGAATTTCCAGGGTATAGGAATTCACCACTCGATAATACCAGTGATAGCGAGCATATAATTCCAGTGATGTCAGTGGAGTCACACTCGGCTATAATGGGAATGAAAACTCATCCCATGGGTAAAGATAAAAAGATATATAGTATTAAATAAAAATAGACAGTCAGAATAACTACCTCAGCCTTGGGTAATATGTTGGGTAATAGCCTTTACTATTAGTTTTACTCATGGGAAATTTTGCACAGGGAGAAGAGGCTAAATTTCATGTGGAAGAATCAATTCTTGGGACAAAGGAAAATGACAAAGATAAAAGCAGTGACAAATATGGCTGAAGGTATCAGAGAGAAACAATTGCTTTTCAAATTAACCATCCTGTTTTAAAATTGCTAGTGGAACTCTGTAATAAAAATAGCGTGTTTCTTAGATCAATATATCAGGTATTTTGGGTCCAAATTTGTGAGAGTGTCCCTCAGAAAGGGAGGAAACTTCTGTATCCTTCTTCATTAATTCTTCACTTCCTTAAGTGATTTGGGAATTATCTGTTAAAGCAGAAATACATGAAGAACAACTAAAAGACTGTGTGTAAATATATAGAGTTGACCCCATATCAGCAAAGCCTGGAGTGTCAGCAAAGCCTGGATAAGGAAAGCTTCATTCAAGGAGTGGGTATTTTATGATGCCACAACTATTGGTTCAATAATCAATTGTCAGGGGTTTCGAGCTGCAAGGAAAGCTTGCCAAACCAAGCACTAAAGAAAAAAACAAGGAAAGAAAAAGGAACAAAGCCTTGAACACACTTGTAATTTGCCATTACATGTAGTCGTGCTCATGAACCAATGGTCTGCTAAGTTTTGCAGGGCCTAACGATTTTCTGGGAGTGAAATAACATGGTCTCATAACACTGAATTTGTCCTTGACACTTCATTTTCCAAAAAGCCCATCCATTCCTAGGCTTTGCTAGGGGCAAGTCCTGCCTGACCAACCTAGTGCCTTTCTACAATGGAGTGACTGCGTCAGTGGACAAGGGAAGAGCTACGGATGTCATCTATCTGGATTTCTGCAAGACTTTTGACATGGTGCCCTACAACGTCCTTCTCTCTAAGTTGGAGAGATACAGATTTGATGGGTGGACTGTTCAGTGGATAAGGAATTGGCTGGATGGTCACATCCAGAGGGTGATGGTCGATGACTCCAAGTACAGATGGAAGACAAGCAGAGTTCCTCAAGGGTCTGCAATGGGACTGGTGCTGTTCAATATCTTTATTTATGATATTGACAATGGGATTGAGTGCACCCTCAGAAAATATGCTGATGGCACCAAGCTGAGTGGTGAAGTTAATGTGCCAGAGGAATGGGATGTATGAAAAAGAGGTAATGGTTTTAAACTCGAAAAGGGAAGATTTAAGTTGGATATTAGGAAAATGATTTTCAATATGAGGGCGATAGATCACCAGAACAGGTTGCCCAGAGAATTGGTGGAGGCCTCATCCCTGGAGACATTCACAATTGGGCTTGTTGGAGCTCTGAGCAACCTGATCTAGTGAAGATGTCCCTGCTCACTGCAGGAAGGTTGGACTAGATGACCTCTAAATGTCCCTTCCAACCTAACACATTCTATGAGTCTATGATTCCCATTCATTCCCACACATCCAAAGCCCTTGTCCCACTCTCTCCCCACTTCTCATACTTCTTCTGACAGAAGACAAAGCCTTGATGATCTCTGGAAGGACTGAAATGCTAACAGCAGGAAAGACAAACTGGGCAGGAATATTTCAGTCTCTGTGTTCCAGCTTGTCAGGGTCTTCTTGTCCTCCTGTTTGACCTAGAAGTATGAAAATCACTGAGGGACCAACAGATGCAAACTCGTTACCACAATTCACAAACTTTCCTCCTGTTTAGCTTGCACTTCAGAAAGTTATAAAAATTTCTGTACACGAAGGGAGCTGACTCCATATTGTCCAGAGCCTTGGGAAGCAACTGTGACCTAGTATTACTTCTTAGGATTTATTTTGCATTGCTGTAACTGGCTGCAAAAGGCAAGACTGGTGAAGAACCACCATTTCCTCCTTCCAGGGGCCACGTTAATCCAGTTTTCATCTGCTTTCAACAATTTGAATTAGAGAAGCCCTTTGGTGGATCAAATAAATTGTTTATTGTTGCTTTATTTTGGATGTAGTTTAAGGAAATTATAATTTAACCAGCAAATCCTATCAAAACAGTAGCTTTAAGAAGCCAGCACCTATCTCTGCCTCCAGACTTGTCCACGTTTGCTTGCAGCTATCCCAAGTGCTTACATTGTGGTGATCCTGATTTTAACTTTGATGTAATCAGACTTCCACTAAGAGATACACAGACCATATGGACCAATGCTAGGAACAGATCAGAAGCTCAGCTTCCATTTCAGTAACATAAAAGAAAGGCATGAACATAGTTTTCCTTTCCCTTACTTCTTCCTCCGCTTGATAATAAGATTAAAAGATTTGTTATCTTGTTCCTCATAAAACAAAACACATCTCTGTACGATTTGAAGGTGGTGGTGCAGGCTGGGCCAACTGAGAAAACTAAGAGGGAACTAGAGGTTGCAAATAGAAATCTGGTGTGTAATGGGACCCAGCTGCTTGCACTGAGATTTCTCTGGATTAGGAACATAAAGAATTTCAGATTAAATAAATGCTATGTGTTCATATCCACGCTTTCTCCACTTGAACCCCCTCAGAAAAGAACCTTTTTTTAAAATTTATTTCCACAGCTGATCATTTTTAAAAGATCTTTTCACTTTGTATCTGCTAATAAATTCCAGTTTGATATAGGTCCAGTAGCAGACACTTGAATCTGCTGATTCGTATTCTCTATCCCTCATCTCATATGGGGTATATAGGGATGCAAACTGCTATGAAATTGTGAGTGATTTGCATTCGTTTTGTACAGATTCAGATTAGTACAAAAGGTGAAGAATGGCAAACAATCCAGATGATTATAAGCAAACCAGCTTTCTAACATGCTCAGTTTCATTATATTCAGATTTAGGATGTGCAAGGACCTCTGATCAAGCTCTTGATAAGCAAAAAGAAAAAAAAAAAGAAATAAAAGAGTAAAAAGAATTTTAAAAATCCCTGAATTGATTTAGAAATCAAAGTGCTGCTCGGGAAATGCAGTTGTCACTATCTCTGAAATATGCACTGGGTAAAGACCACCGCTATCCACATGGGAGATTGTAAGAATGAGATGCTGAATGTTAAAATATATGTATATTGTCTATTCAGAAGTCATACAGATCAGAGGGACAACTAGATAGACCCTTTGTGCAGCAGAGTGGAGAGTGCAGCTAACTCCAGCTTGAACAAAAGTATTTACTAAAGATACAACAAAACAAAATATAGTCCATATCCAGAGAATCACTATATCCCTCCTCAAGTTCCCTTAGTTGTAAATAACATCTAGTTTGTTTTAGGTCTCTCTGCCTAGCTTCAGCTTCACGACATTTCTTACTGCTGCATCTTTGTCACATATATTCAGAGGAGCCCTCTGCCAGTGAATTTCTGTTGCTGCTGTCAGTAGTCAAAGTGATCACATCGGTCCTAAACTTGCACTTTGAGGAGCTAAAAAATTGGGAGTTTTCCCTGCAGTTCGCTGTATCATCTCTTACCAAGCATTTAATCATTCTTATATCTGTTTTCTAAATTTTCTCTGGTTTATCAACATACTTTCTCTATCACTTGCGCCAAACTAAAGAAGTATTTCAAAAGCAGTTAACCTATGCCAAATACTGAGGTGGTTTCATTATGCCTACATAAGACTCCACTACTCATACACACAAGTAAAGGTGCAAATTAAAATGAAAGCTCCTTTTTTGCCCAATTATCCATCATGCCAGATAAGTGTTTTGAAATCTCAAGTATCCCCAATGCAGTATGCCTTGGGTTTTTTTCTTCTCTTTGATATATGAGTTTATGTTTCACTACATTAAAGAAGAGATTGTTTGTCTGTATGTAGCATATAAAATATTTAGATCTATGTCAGTGTCTTCTACTGTTTCATTGCAAACTCCCCAAACTCTTAGATCGCCTGCAAACTATTGACAATGGCCATCTTTTTTATCCCAGGTCATTAATAAACATGGTCAGCAACATAAATCTAGGAAATGGTGTTTTATAATCCTGCAAAAAATTAGTTGGAAAGACACATAAGAAATTAAAAATATCAGTAATAAATTATGGGGAGGGACTTGCACACTGTACTGGAACAATTCCCTTTATGAATAGAATTTTAGTTAGAAATAGCCCTTCTTATAGAGATAAGGATTAGTTAATCCACGTTGCTATATCCAATATACTTTATGAAGGATAAAAAAATATTTTGAATTAATGTGTTGGAGTTATTAAGAGTCAGCTGACACCTGCAGATAACTAAAGACGAGAAACAGGAATACTGAAACCATTCCACACTTACTCATCTCACAGAGGGGTCTTCAGCCTCCTAGTTTTCTTCTTACATAATTTGATTACTAAAGCAGTTTTCCTATCATCGTAAACCCTTGGCAATACTGGAAATTGTGGCAATTCTAAGAACTACACCCTTTACTGTAAAACATTTTTGTGGACTTTTTTCTTTCTTTTTTCTTCTTCTTCTTTTTTTTTTTTGTTGAAATATAATCAGTGTCCTCTTGCAAAATATTTTCTGGCAGTGCCTCTGTCTTTATCTCTGACTTTCAGTCACTGTTCTTCAAGTGGGAAATAGTATGCCTTGGAGTTATTAATAATCGTATGGAAGCTTTTCAAAGAGTAGTTGGGGTGTGAAGAATTTAAACCAAGGACATCTATGTCATTCTTATACCTTCCTTCCTAGATATTAGCTATCTTATCAGTCATAAAGTATTTCTAATTAGGACCATCAAGATACAGAGCCAATAACAAGCAATGACAGGGAGCTACTGGAATTCAGTTTTGCTGCAAAGACACGTTGAAAACTGAGAATTTGAAAAGGGTTTCCTTACAAACCGTGGCTCTATCTTATTTTGCAAATAAGAAAAAACTACAACACACAGTCCCACCTGTCCTACATTAATGTCAAGAATATAAACTGACCTGAATTGCTGGTAAGAACCTAATTAGCATGGCTACGGGGTGAGCAGTCCCTCCAACATAATAATTTATTAGCTAGAAATCCCTGGGCCATGGCCAACGCAAGCTTCTTGCCAAGGAGATCTCAAGAAGAAAGAAACCAAACCCACAGGATTTTTTGAGTCTTAGCACGACGAATTTTGTCAAGGAAGCTTTCCTCACCACGTTCACCCTAAGTTAAATAAGATGAGGAGAAAGTGAATTTGATATCTGTTGGGCTGCAGCAGTAACTTTAATTTCTATTAGTAAGCAGCTCCCTGGTGACCACAAGGTAATAGTCCCCATCAAGGGCTCCTGAACTGTCCTTTATCAAAGAGAAAAGCAGCATCTGCTTTGGATAGGCTCACTAAATACATACTTTAACTGGACAGATACTGAAAAATATTTTGGCATGTTTGCCTCAGGGGGGTTTCGTAATCTGTCTCCATCATATCTCCCAGTGCAGCTTGTAGGAAAAGATGGAGGTTTAACCTTTTAAAAAATATTTTCTTATTCTTTTCCTCTTCTCTGGAAGGCTCCCCAAAAGGATGTCTAAACTAACAATAATTATTATGAACAAAGTTTGAAAACATTTAGGCTTCATCAGCTTACTTTCAGATCCTCCCTTCCCTATGCTTCCCTCTGTTTCAGTTTGAAGAGCTGATCTTCTCTTCATATAAATGAATCAGAGTCATCCTGCACGCCTCTTTTATATGTCACCTGATTTGTGTAGCTTTAGTAAATCAGTTGCTACAGTTAATTTGAAGTTATAGAAAACTTTCAGACTTGGTGAATCTTTCTCCACCTCCCAGTTGCATACTTCTCCCAGCACCTTCGATTCAGAAAACATCCTGGCAATGAGTGATACTTGGCCAAACAGCTAAAATAACTGTGGTTTGATTTTGTCCTTCACATGGTCCTTTTGTCAAACAAATGAGGGTAAATTAAAGCAATAAAGGGACTTGCTTTCATCTAGAAATGCAGATCTTTTCTCTATTTGTACTCTGCATTTTCTGTCTCCACCCTAGTTTACATCTGTTGAAAACACTGAATCATTGCTGATAAAACAAGTTGGAAAAGTTAACTATGGTGTTACCAACTATCAACATCCTACATGAGGAGACTATATATAAACTGGTTTAGCTGAGTAGACACCTAACACTCTGACAATGCTAGATCTAGGAGAGCTTGGAAACATCATTCCTCTTGTAAGATTGTTTTTTGTTGTTTCCTCTTGTAAGACTGCTTTTGTTGAACAACTGCTATGGAGACAGGCTGAAGAAAGTTGATATTGTTAAACCTGGAGAAGAGAAGGCATCAGGGAGACCTTATTGTGGCCTTTCAGTTCCTGAAGTGGGCTTACAAGAAACATGCGAAGAGACTTCTTAGGAAGGCCTGTAGTGATAGGACAGTGCATAAAGGTTTAAAACTGAAGATTCAGACCAAAGAACATAGATTTGGGTACACATTTGTACTGAAAGCAGTGTGTTATAGACAGGGTTGGATCCTGAGAAACCCTGACAGCTAAATGGCTAACCTTTTCCAAGTAGGTGCAACAGTTCTCTGCCTCCACACAGGGCAGTGGATTTGTAATTGAGAAGATCTGATACATTTTTGTTTCTGCACATGTTCGAAGAAACTGAGATTTTTTACAAGCTGGCCTGGAATTGTCTTCTAGGAGAGCACTGAAAAGATCAAAGCAAACACATGTAGAAACCTAATAAAATTAATGCTCCAAAAGACAGGTCAACTAGCTTTCTACTTCCCAGCTGGACTGCAAATGTGATTCCTATTCGATAATTTTGTATGAAGAATGATGGACTGATTTTTTGTAGCCTAAAATGAGTGCTGCCAGGACACTGCAGTAATACATTAAAGGAAGGGAGAATGAGACACAGAGGTGCTGAAATTTCAAAATGATTCAACAGAGGAAACAAAGTTATTAGAAACAGGAAGTTATTAGAAAGCTATTAGAAAACTATTTCTACAGACAGATAAATTAAGAGGCAAGAATGCAAATTGCTTCTCCTGGGTCACAAAAGGAGCTGCAAACAGATCAGAAGTCCCCATGTCCCTTTCACCTACTTATTGAAGTCAAACTGTTGTCTCCTTAATGACTAATTAGAGTAACTATAACTGTATGTAGTCTAAACAGGACATTCAGACTTGTATTATAACAATTTTTCAAACTTACAATCCACCCAGCTCTAAAGCAGAAGGAACTGGAAAAGAAGGGCTTGGGAGCATATCCTTTAACGAAGCAGCAGGAAAGAGATGTCTCTACCATGGCCAAGAAATAGTGACAGAAAAGGGATCAGCTAACTTGTCCTGTGGGACATGATCTGCAAGCTGGGGGTTGTCCGGCTCCCGCCCAAGCTGTCTAGCACATATGCTGTAAAAACAAGTGTCAGCTAATGGAGCGTGCCCTCATGCTCAAGGAGAGAGCAAAGTGCATTGTGCTACCTGTTCCCAGAGGAGTTGGGCTCTGGACAGTCAAAGACCGACAACCAAAGACAGGCTGTTCTGAGTGTCCATCAGGTGTTAACTTTCATTCCCCCTGGTTTTCCCTGAAAGGTTGAGGGCTATCTTTCTGAAGTGATAGTGAAGTATTGTCACTTATTAGAGAAAAGGATAATGTCTACTTTCGCCTGGAGTAGGATCACAGATGAATCAAAGTTGACCACAATCTATTTTTTTTACCTATACTAGATGCAGAAGAACACAAAACCTTCATAAAAGGAATCCGTTTTACAACAGATATTTAAAAAAAACCCCAAACTTTCTTCCAAGAAATTAGCCTGAAATCTACACTGGAGGCATAGGGTTAAAATCAGAGATGAATGACATTAAACTTCCCTTGCTCGTCCCAGCAGTGGGAGTCTCGTGGTTCGTTACCTAGTGAGACAGGAATTACTGGAGCTGGTCCAACTCCACCATGCAAAGTCTAGCAAGAAAAAGCATGGTTCATGGCAATTTTGCTGAAGTTCCAGGATGACCTCCACAAAACCTCAAAGGTGAAATGATCTAACAGAATAGGGGAGCTGTTTTGAAAAGCACCACATGTTGCAGTAAGTGTGGATAGAAAATATGCCACAAAATGCCTTGTCTCCTTCTGCTCTGTCAGAGAAGTGGTTAATTGCCATATTTGGTGAAAAATGTTTTTAAAATCATAAAATTGGAGGTTTAATTATATTTGGTATGTGTTACTGGCAGAGTTTCATGAAATGATCAACAATTATCTTTCTCATCCATCAAGTGCTCAGAGATCACACAAGGACAGGGAGTAGGAATATGAAATACACTGTGCCAAAAACATAAAACGTGTTGTTTCCCTTGTAGCCTTCTTCATTTTTTTTTTCCCACATTTTCCAGGCACATCATTCAATTTTTTTAAAATTTTTTTTTCAGCATAGCTACTTTCCCACTTATCTGGAAGCAATCAACTCCACAGAATGTTTTCAACATCAAACTCACTACAGGAAGGCACAAGTTTTTCAGCGCACAGTAGAGTTTCATTTTGAACCAAGAAGAAATTAATGCCTTCTGATTTAACTTTAGCACTTGATTAACCCAAAATGAATCAAAAAAGCAGCTCATTGACATGCAAAACCATCTTTTTTATATTGCTACTCATAAAACTTTGTATGCAATGGCACAACTGTGCCAAAACATTCAGACAACAAAACCCAGCTTAATTTCAGAGATTTACACATGTTCCTGAAAGACTGAGATATTTCATGCCTACAACCAAACTTTAATTAGAGCTAAAATTACAATACAAAGCATCCCATCAAAACAGGCACGCTATTTATAGCTGCATATTTAACTCTTGGGTCGTCAGGTGCTCTGTACATCGGGATCACTAATATCCTGTTTAGCCAAGAAATTTGTCGTTCAGTGCTTAAAACACAGCTGGAGGGAGATGCGCAATATGCCGCGCTGCAAATGCTGCCGGAAAGATGTGGAGGGCGAGAACGGCGGTTTCATGAATACAACTTGCATGCCTATCTATTTACTTTCTGATCATTTCTCTTTGAGATTCCCTGCCTATTTGTGAAGGACAAACAGTAGAAAGCCTGATGCTGCAAACAGATGTAGACACACTGAATGGGGAAATCCATTGCTTCAAGGAAGGGCCAAGATTTCTGTGGGACTCTACACTAGACTAAGCATTTGGCACTTATATAAAAGGCTCAGCAGAGCAGTTATTTGCTGTTTATTATGGAGGGATATTTGGAGTGTTAGCATGAGGTCTGACAGTGCTCTAAATTCATCATGTAACACACACAATTTTAGTTAACAACAGGGTATCACAGCTTGAACACTAGCATTTGGTGTTACATCTTGACCATTATAACTGAAGCACAGCTCACCCTGTGATCACCATCTAAAGCTGGTCTTCTGAGAAGAGGGCACCGTGATGAAAATGTTCCCTACCAATCCACAGTGAGTAGTCTCAACAAGCACAGAAAGCCCATTCTCATCAGCCACTTAGGAATTCAGATTTGTCCAGATTTTACCAAAAACTTCTCAGACAGAGGACCAGGTGACAGATATGGGTGAAGGCATAAGGAGTTCCTTTAACTTATATGCTTGAAGTCTGGAAGTACAACTGTTTGCCACCAATTACCCTCTCTCAAAGCTATTCACTCAGGTGCTGACGTTTTGCTGGGATGAGTCAGGGTTTGAATACACAGAGACATAGCAAAGTATGTTGACATCATGAAGTTCAACAAGGATAGGTGTAAGGTGCTGCACCCAGGTCAGGACAATCCTTATTATCAATAGAGGAATGATGTGATAGACCAGCCCTGTGGAAACGGACTTGGGGTTACTGATGGACGAAAAGTTGGACATGAGCCAGTAATTTGCACTCACAGCCCAGAAGGCCAACTGCATCCTGGGTTCCATCAAAATAAGTATGGTCAGCAGATCAAGAGAGGGGATTCTTCTCCTCTACTCTGCCCTGGTGAGAACTCCCCTGGAATACTGCATCCAGCTTTAAAGCCCTCAACACAAAAAGGACATGGATCTGCTCCAATAGGTCCTGTTGGAGCAGGTCCAGAGAAGGACCATAAAAATGACCAAAAGGCTGGAGTACCTCTCATATGAAGACAAGCTGAGAGAGTTGGGGTTGTTTAGCCTGGAGAGGAGGAGGCCTCAGGAAGACCTCAGAACCCCTTCCAGTCCCTGAAGGGACCTACAGAAAGCCGGGAAGGACTGTTTGTAAGGTCATGGAGTGATGGGATGAGGGGCAATGGTTTAAAACTGAAGCAGAGCAGGTTTAGATGAGACATTAGGGAGACGTTCTTCACTCTGAAGGTGGTGAAACACTGGCACAGGTTGCCCAGAGAGGTGGTGGAGGCCCCATCACTGGACACATCCGAGGCCAGGCTTAATGAATCTCTGAGCAGCCTGATCTAGTTCATGGTGTTCCTGCTAACTGCAGGGGGGGTTGGACTAGATGGCCTTTAAAAGTGCCTTCCAACCAAATGCATTCTATGTTGCACTGAATATAGAGGTGACACAGAGCATTTTCCCCCTCCCTATAATGAAGGATCTATTGATATTTTGATACAGATATTTTGACCTGAGAGTTCTGTGAAGCCTACTTCCACTAGCCATGTCAGATATGCTGTTAGCACTGTTTAGGGTTAAGGGTTTTAAGATTATTCCAGCTGGTGCTGGTCATATAATAAAGATGGGATGCTCTGAAAACAATACTTTATGTTCTATTATTAAGGACAGGAAAATCCAATGGGAATTCCACAAAGTAAAAATTAGATGCTCTGACTGCCCAAAAGAGATATTTTCAAAGGGCACATTAATTGTTAATGGGAAGCTGAGAAAACTGTGAAATACCCAATAACTTAGATATAAAAACAAATATCAGGTTATAGACAACAGAGGCATGAGGTATGATCTCAATCTATAGGTTTCCTTTCAAAGCTGGATGTCAACCTGCAGATATCTAGTAAAAGCCCACACATTAATTACAAAGGGAAGAAGATAAGAGTTCAATTCATTTAGTTCTTTTATTCCAGGCATTTTAAGGCTGTCAGTCTGAAATTTTGAAATAGGCCTATATTGGAAGATAACCCTATAAACAGGATAAGTTTAAAAAAAAAAAAAAAAGAGTGAAAAAAAGTATACTTCCCCCACATATGGTTCTAACAGATGTGGTTTTAAATTACCGTTGGGACATAATAATGTTTTTTGAATGAACTGAATGTAAAATAGTTGGCTCCTCCTATGTGACAGACATTAGCGCTCAGTGGTTTAAGCAGAAAACTCCCCATTTGTGTCTTTAGCTGGCACGTACTTCCTCTTCAGCCCACACCGGTCAGTATGATTTAATACCTTGGCCTGATGTCCCTCTCACCAGCAAGAGGAAGGATAAAATAGGATAAAAGAAATGGAACAAAACAAACCCAATGAACATCTCTTCTCCCCCCCCGCAAACAGACAATGCCAGGCTGCTGCATTGTTCCCTACACAACTCCTGAAGCCCTGCAACAGAAACTCACTGGAGAGGACAGCTGAGGAAGAAAAATGTTAAATAATTCAAAGCCACTAACATCAAGTCTGATGTAGGTATAAAAATAGTTACAAAACACTGCTCTCCATGTTTTCATTACAGGAACTTTTGACTTTATTTGGAAACATCAAGAAAACCCCAAACCTATCACCCTCCCAGCCTTGTATGCTCAATTAGTCCGACAGTCGAAATGACATCCATTTCCAAAACAGCCTTCAATTTTCATGGTCATTTTATGTTTCTGCACTCGGGGAGCCCACGCAGTTCCACAGCAGGAGTTAAAAAGTCTGATCCAGAGCCCATTAAAACCAATGGGAGCCTCTGAATTAACAGTAATGATCCTTGGATGTGGCCCTGATTTAGGTTAAAATGCTGTGGTGCTTTGGGGATTCAAACAGGATTGGATTTGACCAGCTTTTGTTATCTCCAAAAATCTCTGTCCCTGGGAATGTCCACTTCCAAACACTCAGTCTGTGAGAGCAGTGCACATTTTAAAAAAAGGCCTTCATGAAATATTCAAGGAAATATGATACAAGGTGAGCTACCATATAGTCTGTGGGAAGTTAGCTCAAGGTATTTTCATTTGAACAGAGGGAAGGAGAGAGAAACGAACAGGAGTGTTCACAGATAAAGAATATGTGCCTTTCCCCCCACCCTCCCCCGCCCCATTTGATCAACAGCTTTACTGGGGCTGGGTGTGGGAAAATGAAATAACCACTGTCAAGTAATAAGTATCGTGATTTTTTTTTAATTATTATTTATTTCATGCACAGTAGAGACATTGCAGAATTTTTAGCCTTCCATGCTCTGAAATGGGGAAAAAATCCCAAAAGAAAACAAAACAAAACAAAAAAATTCAACCCATCTCCAGTGCACAGAGCACAACAGAGCACCAGCTGCAGCAATACAGCTCCAGCACCAAAAAAACTGGCACAGGTCCCTCCATTCCTGGTATACTCCCATTTCCTCACTCCCAATGCCACTTCCCGAAGAAATCCACTTTCCTTCCCCAGTATCAGCTTTCAACATCCCCTTCTTTCCTATTACCATCTTCTCAACTAGTCACTTGCTGTCTGACAACCTCCGAAAACATAGAAAGCCAAAATAAATAAGTACATAAAATTCATTATTTATGGAGAACGTATAAAATAATGCAAAGCTAAGTGATGCAGGTGTACAATAACCCTGCTCTCTGGAGCCCGTGATCAGCAGTGGTTGGCACAGAGAGCCACAAACAGATGACATTTTAAAGCATATGGGGATATGCAGGGATGTAAGCAATGGTTTGTAGCTTCTATATGAGTCATTTGTGTGTCTCTCCAATCCCAAGTAATATTGTGAACAGCACCAGCAATAATAAGCTATAAAATCCAAGCCCTAAGGCAAGAACTGTTCAGGTAGACCCAAATGGCCATCAACAAGCAGGGTTTTAAGTGACAGACAGGTGGGTTTATCTGCTCACACGTTCTTGGGAGATAACAGCAAAAAACAGGACAGTATTAGAAGTTTCCAAATCCTAGGTGTTTTTTGCATGAACACAGCAAGGATTGTTAGGATAGGAAGGAGAGAAATTTAGGAGATGGAGATGCAGGGGAAACACATCAGGCTGTGAGAAGGTGGTCATTAAGTTGTCCCCCTGTTCAGGACTCAGGTGTTCCAGCCTGGATGAAACAAGGGGCATAATTTGCTGTTAGACGGAAGAGCAAATGCTCACTAGAATGAAGACTGAGACTCAGATGCTGTCGATGAGAGGCAAAAGCATTTCAGCCACAGAAAACTTCACAGTCAGATGTCACAAGACAAGCAGGCTGGTTATTCTTATTTGTTCTTAAGTGTATTTTGCAGGTTATATTTTTGTTTAGATTATCCCCAGGATAAGAATAAAATTCAAAATGAGAGCCTTTTTCACTGCTGGGCTTCCTGATCCTCTCCCAAAGCCTCCAATCATTACACCACAACCTACTCTCGCAATACTGAGTAACTAGCTGGGTGATAAAAACATCAGATGAAATTCAGTGTCAATAAAAGCAAAGTAATGCATAAAGGGAAAACCAATTCTAACGATACATACACAACATGGGCTTTAAATTAAGTGCAACCACACAGGAAGGTGGCTGGGGAATCACCGTGGCATGTCCTCTACAAATATTGGCTCTCTGACTGTGCCAGTTAAACAGACAGGGAAAATCTTGTGATATGTTAGGAAAAAACAAAAAGGGTATAATATATCAGGATAATGCTGTGTAAGCTGATGATACATTCCTATCTCAATGCAACATGCGTTTTTGGTCAACCCATCTCTAAAATATAAAGTAAAATAAATGAAGAGGGAGAAAAGGTTGGCAAAGATTACTGGGAATATAGAGAGATTTTTGCAGGTGAGACGGAGTAGGGATTTTCATCTTGGGAAAGAACAAAAAAAGTGGGAGGAAGAGACCTTTATTAAATCATGATGTCTATAACCCACAAAGTAGGAGTCACCTAATGAAATTAGCAAACTGTGAGTTTAAAGGAGATGAAAAGGAAGATTTTTTTTCCCACACTGCATAATTTTAAATTTTAAAACTTTTTTTACAGGATATTGTGTCCATTGGAACTTGACTTTGGGTTCAAAAAGAACCCAGTGATAGAGTACAACTGCTTCAATGCCTGCAGAGGATGGTCCAAAAGACTACCCTGAAGATAGAGGAGTGTAATGAAAAGGTTCACTCTGTATTCTGATGAGTGAAATTAAGCTTCATATAAGCACGATACAAATAGTGTAAACAACTGGCAAGCCAGGAAAGAAATCTGGGTCATGAGACCAGCCTAAAAAATCTCATCATCCCCAAAAAGCTGTTTGCACCTCCTTCTTTGTCCCTTCTCCTCAGCACGTGCTCCCACCACACTGACTCAACAAAAGTCACTGACGCAGTGGAAGACAGAAAACAAAATCCCTAGCAAAAGATGGAGCTACTTTTCTCCTGTAATGATGAATTAAATAGTCAGACATAATCTGAAGGAGGAGGAGGACCCCTCTCCTTCCATAGCAATGGGTCCTGAGGTTGGCTCTGATGTGAATCTACAGCCTTAGCAGTCACCTGTGATGAGGATAAAAAAAAGAAAAATTATAATCACACAAAAAAACCCCAAAAAACCAAACACAACACCCCCCCAAACTACCTGCTATTTCAGTTTTAGGGACTTCCTCCCTCCAGCCCTTGTTTTTCTGCTTGTGATTTGCAACATTCGATGTTACAAGAGAACATTAAATTAAATCAGAATTCTTCTACCAAGACTGTGAACCCAAAGGTGGGATACATGGGAATCCGTGTGATTTCTCTGTCAGTGCAACATCTCCTGAGAGTTCTTTGGTTTTAATCCCATTCCACAAATCCTGCAACGCTGTATCGCTTTGATGCAGCTTTGTGGGATTCTCATTAATTGTATTCACTTTTGTTTCCAGGAAGCTTGAGATTTCATCATCTGCTAACATATGCTGAAATGCATGTGTCAGTCCTATAATAAATTCCCAATATATAAAAATATCTATAAAACACAGAAGCACAAAATTAGTTTGTGACAAAAATCTCTAGTTATCTGTTTATTTGGGAAAAGCAAAGTTGGTAGCGCTGTCAATTATGGGCAGAGTGAGGCAGCTTTAATAATAAAACAGCATTTGCAGTTTCTCATAACTATACTAAGCAAATTGTTTGGGCTGAAAATTTCCATGCCAGCTGTCTGCCTCAGGCTGAAGTTTTTTGGAAAAATTCAGTCAAAACAGTTCAGCAGATTCTGAGAACAAGGCTAGGGAAAAAATATGTTGTTTTACCCATGTTAAAAAAAAAATGCCTTTAGCCTTCTCTCTAAATCCTCCTCTGGGATCTCTAGGACTTTAGAGGAAGGGCTTGCAATTTGCCTGGGAGACAATTGTTTTTCTTTTAATGAATTTTCTGTGAATCTGTGTGAATTTAGCCAAGTTTAGACATCTTTGATAAAAACGGTGATGTTACGTGCTCCTGGGTGCATTTATACACATTTGCCAGCTTCCATCACTTACATTTCTACCTGTGTGGGATTAAACAAGATGTGCCAGGTCTGCATCCAAGCATCAGGACTGACAACAGAGATGCTCTCCGATGCTCAACACCATCCCCAGCTGGGAGGAGCTGAATGAGTTTGGGGCGAGGACCTGCAGAGCAGGGATTTAGAAGGACGAAAATGGTATTGCAGGATAGGGCTGGGAGAGGCAGAGGGTGAGGAGAGGACCAGACTGAGTGGGATGGAGCCGGAGGGAATCTGTTTAGGGGTGCAGCGTACTCTGTTAAACCAAGCAAAGATGACCCATTAATTGACACTGACACACACCAAAATGATGAAATGCAATGAAGCTACTAGATTTTTCAAGACTTAAAAAGCAAAAAAAGAAAAAAAAAAGAATCTGACAAAGACCAGATGAACAGACCAATAACAATGTTTGAAAGTATGTATCTGAGACCCAGAGCTGAAGAAAAAACAGAGGGGAAGTCGCCTTCATTGAGTGCCCCATCTGCCTTCATTACGATTCAGCCATTATTCACAGGACCCTGTTTCATCCAAGCCAGCCTGCAGATGAAGCAGTGAGACATGAGGAGTAGGAGATGAGGTTTACAAGCCGTGCCTCACCCATTGCAGAGCTGGAACGTTTGTAATGACTAAGCAGAGGACAGAGGAAGGAGGGTGAATGTGTTTCAGATTAAGTCAGCCAAACGATGCCCGAAGACCATGGGCAATATTGGGCAACCCAACATTTCATAACTGTCTCAAACCTAAGTGTGTTGCAACCTCTGGATGATCATCTTGATAGCTCGGAGTCTGATGTGCTTACGTGTCAAACGCCCACGACGGCAATTAAAGTCTGTGTGAACTTTGCTGTAGCACCGTAAGGAACCCCCAACCACGGCCCTATCTGCAGGAATGCACCCTGAGATCGGCTCTTGAGATTGTTCTCTGCTTTCTAGCACAGACATCCGTGCCAACGCCAAAAAAAGCAGATCACACCTTAAACCCAGGCACACAAAGGGCAATTTTCTGGAAATAGCAGCATTTGCTTGTTCCTGGCTGACTGGATCCATGCTGCGCTGAGCCCAACCAGCCAATTCTCCATGTATCAACAAGCAGAAAGCAGATTCCAGCATCTCTCATGCTCCATCGGTTTTTCCAACCACTTCTGGCAGTAACTTCTGAAGGCTTTTTGACTAACCAAACTCTCCCTTCCTATCCTTCATTACGTTACATAGGTGCTGGTTAAATTGTTTTCAGCATCTGGAGACACACAGGCCGTTCAAAAGGAATTAAGCGGGATACATAAAACTAAAATTTGGGGAGTTCTGTTCATTTAGAAGATTTTATAAGACATTTGAGTTGAGAGAACCTAGTGGAAGAGATGTTTTATGACTTGGTGACCTCCAGGACTTTACTTTTGTGTGGACACTCCTGCTCAGGAACGGGATCCTGTCTTCCTTTTTCCCTCCATACAGCATGGTATAGAAGACCATGAGTGATTTTACACATGGACCTGATATTCCCTAGAAAGCACAGCCCTAGACTTAAAGTTTTGAGTAATCTTAAGGTTTTCAGTACACTAAATAGAATTTGAGAATTTGAGGGGGAGAAAGACTGTGAGCCCTTATTGTGTACATGGCATAGGGCTGAAATAAAACAATAAAAATAAGATTTAATTCTAATGTTTTCAAGCTTTTGGATGCTTAACTGAGCAATCTCCAGAATATTTTGAAAACCTGGCATGTGCAGACACATGAGCAGGTAAGTGATACAACTTCTACTCAGTGTTTAAAAAGAAACCTGTGCTGAAGAATCACCGAAAACCTGAATCAAGGGGCAGCGAGACATCTCCTACCTTCACGTTTTCTCTTGTTGTCTGGATAGCACATCTGCCACTGGTGCCTTCTGCACTAGTTATGACAGTGAAGCAGGATTCGGGACCGCAGTGGTTTTCCTAGACTGTAGTAAATACTACTTCACTGAAGCCCGAGGAGATATCAGTGAAATCTAATTGAATCACCCCCATTTAAATGGAGTGATAAATGTGATTCTGCAAGCTCCTCTGTCTAAATCGACCATCAGTAACTCTTTTTTTTCCTCCCCCTTTAAAAAGGAAAAATCAACAAGGATGTGTCACATCCTAGAAAGCAAGTCTTACTTGGAATAGGAAACTTAACTGCTAGGTCTTCTCTATCCCATAGCGCATTTTCCTCCTCCTGGCTGCTGATACGTGGGGAGAACATAGATTTCTGTGTCTCCTGCTTTCACCGACATCTTTATCTTCAAAGGATCACCTCTGCTGATACCCAGCAGGACAATACGCGATAAGAGTTTGGATCCCCGTACAGTACGAACAGCTTCACTGCAGCTATTGGCATAAAGGCATAAACTTTTCTGTGAGTCAGGCTCAGACTTCCCAAGAAATTCAAACTTCCTGGAAGAAGTGTTTGTCCCTGCACAAGCAAGCATGCTGTCATGTTAGGATCTCAACTCTGCCTCTAAAGATGCTCCAGGATGAGTGGCTCAGGACAGCTTGGCAAAGAAAGAAATTAACAAGGAAATTATTTGACTATCAGCTCCGTGAAATGGCACAGAGGAATACAAATCATACGTCATTTCTAAGAAGAATTGTAAGTCCGGCAACCACACCACAGCGCCAGTCCTCGAGCTACACTGATGTAGTCAAGATAGAAAATTTCTCCATGATTGTTTTTCCTTTTAACCTGCAGCAAAGAGGAAACATATATTTATAATTTTAAAAATGTTTTGTTACAAGACTTTTCCTCTGAAGCATTTGCCAGCGGTCCACAAATACCCAGTTCGCTGGCGAGTAGCACCCGTTACTCTGCCAAGGTGCCCAACGATGCCAATCTGCCAGCTTGAAGGAGAAACAGAATATTTTAACGTTTAGTTACAGTAAGCTATGCTGATAGACCTTGTAACTGGGCAGGTAACAGCCAGGCTTTAAATCTGAATTGACATCGATTTACAGAGTTTCATCTCTTTGAATTAAATCTGAGAGAGAGAGAGAAAGGCGGGGGGGGGGGGGGGGGGGTTCAAGCCGCTTCACTTTTTGGTATTACAGTCATGTGTTTCTTAAGCTCAGAAGAGTTTGCTTTAAAAAAGAAAAGGAAATAAAGTCTCAAGTGCCTAAGGAGATAAGATAAAAAGAGAAAGTGATGTTAAAGAAGGTATCAAACGAGCAAGTTTTTGTTTATTCATATTTTTTAATTCTTCTTCCTCCCTCCTCCATAAATTTTTTAAAACCAGCTTGATTTGGATTCCTACTAAGAAATCACATACGTCAGGCAACATTCATCCTGCCAAATCTCTCTCATCATGCTATTACTGCGATATTTGTAACTTTTGATCTGGAAACATCAAGTTACGTAAGATCATAGTTGCAAGGATGTGATTCTGTCAGAAAATAAACCAGTGAAGCGGGAACTCAAACAGAACTGGAAATGACTTTCCCGGGGAAAAGGTAGTTTTGCTTAAGCACCTCAGCTATTTTAAAGTGCAAGAACTCAATGTTTTATTCTCCTGAGCAAGGGAATGGTAAACTACCAGGTTAAAAATAATCAGAGCGGGCTCTTAATTGGAATATGTGCGTGTTGTAGAGGGAATGAAATAACATTTTAGTTATTGTGCGCTCCGGGAAACCAATCAAATAAAATGAAAGCGAAAAAATTCCTCACTTTGTGAAACAAAAGAGAACAACGTTTTCCTTTTGCCAGTGTGCTATCTGCTCACCAAAACAAAAGGAAAGCATCTAATTTAAATAGGCAAGGAAAATAATTAAGCAACAAGGACTTCAAAACCCCAGTCTTCTCTGTGCAAATCTCAGTCCTTCCCCAGACCCATCCAAACCAAAGCAATATCTAACTTCTTCCACCTGTATAATAACATAAATCATGGGGGCTGGAGGTGGTATCTCCCCTCCTTCCCTCCCAAAACCAGACAAGAAGTTTTAGTTTCTTCTCTCAGTTGTTTTTCCCTGTCCTTTAGAGTAAGAGAAAGCAAATTCTCTCCAGAAAAACCTGCATAAACCAGGACCCCTTGCTAGTAAAAAAAGGATGCTATGAAGTTAACTTGTGCACCTCCTTTTCCCTTTCCCCAGTTCCCCTAATAAAGGCCAGCCTGAGAACCCCTTTGCACACCCTGGACCCTCTTTCTCCACCAAAACATGATTTTTTTCTCTCCAGATCACACAAATAAATGACAGATGAATTGAAAATCTCCCCTTGTAAAGGTACCCACACATGCACGCACATAGGGCCGGGAAGGGAGAGTGAGACACAGAGGCGGAAGTCCCTTCAGGAATATGGTATGTCTCAGCCCAGGGGCAATAATTTCTAATTCTGGTGATATTTATTGTTTTTTTGGGTTGGGGTGTTAAAAACTTGAACAGGTTCCCTGCGAAGGCACCTCCTCTCCCTGCCCCAGCTGTGAACGTAGACACCCTTCCCAGGGTGGTCAGGTGTAGAGCAGCGGTCCTGCTCTCTGGGGAAGCACAAGACAGGTAACAATTTTGTGTACCTGGGAAACCCCTGGCCACACACCTCGACCTCACGCTCCCCTCCCCATCCCCAAACCTGCTGAAAACCAGCACAGACCCCGATTTTCCTTGCCGTGCACTGGCTGGCGGGGTCGCAGCCTTAAGGGATGATGGTAGAGAGGGATCCTCACGGCCC
Organism: Gallinula chloropus; assembly: GCF_964237585.1. Classification (NCBI taxonomy): domain Eukaryota; kingdom Metazoa; phylum Chordata; class Aves; order Gruiformes; family Rallidae; genus Gallinula; species Gallinula chloropus. The sequence continues at coordinate 193,113,200 of NC_140085.1, forward strand.
CCACTAGCCAGGACTGATCCGGCAGTGTGGCAGAGGCTGGGAGCTGGGAACTGAAGGGCAGTGGCCACGAACCTGCGTATTCCTCCAGCCTTGTACCACAGGCAGAGCCACGAGCACTGCTTGGGAGGCTTGTCTCCCTGCGAAACAGCGCAACAGAGCTGCGCGTCTCCCTACCTTTATGCCCCTCACCGCACGCACACTGTACTATAAATATATATATTTATATATGTACATGCTCCCTGCTTTTTTCATCCGAGCCTATAAAAGTGCGACAGGCTGAGACACCGAGTGGGAGGCGCCTGGCTCTGAAGAGGCCAATGAAATAATTTAAATTCAAACCGGTGGCTCAGCCCCAGCCTCCCTCAGCAAGCAGGGGAGATGTTGGGGTGTCTGACAGCCGGTACTCTGCCCTCCACAGTACCCTGACCTCGCCGGCACTCGCAGGTCGCTGGTGTAGTACAGGCGTACGCGGTAAACCTTGGGCATTGCAGGCACATATGGCGCACATGTTGAGAGCAGAGCACTTTCCATAGGAGGGGAGGGGCCACCCTACTAGGAAGGAATTTTATTGGGGTCAGCGAAGCAGAAAGAAATCGGGTTGGGATAGGGTGGGATTTGCCAAAGTTCCCCTGCCCAACTCCTGTGCCCCAGAGCAGGGAGCAGCACAACTTATACTTGCCAGGCTGCAGCCGAACTTTACCTATAAGAAGTGCACAGAAAGCTTCAAACTTCAAAGCTTTGATCTCATTTTCTCATCTTATGTCCCTACTTTCACACAGGACTTTTTAAAAAATATAAAAAAATAAAATTTAAAAAAAAGCTGCTATAAATTCTACATGAAGCTTCACTGCAAAAAGTTAAGAAGGAAGATGGGGTGGAGGTGGAGAGATTATTTTATAGTTTGATTCATGGGTTTGGTGTTGTAGTTTTGTGGGTTTTAATCATAAAGGATTGAACTTTCCTGGAAGAGCCATAAGTAAATGCAGTCAAGATGCAGAAAGGTCTTGTCTATCTAGTTAATAAGTATTTAGTCAGCTCTGTTTTGGCTGTATGAAAACATTGTTTCAGAGTGTGTATCCCATAAGACAGGGAAGACTGTGCCTTTTTTTTTTTTTTTCCCAAATCATGTGCTTACATGGTTGTAACCACTGCGAATTTCCAAGCATGGTCATGGTGAGAAAAAGTAAATACATACTGCCTCTTTAATACTTTAAGGTTTGGGGGTTTTTAAAATTATTGTTTAAAGATTTGGCATGCCTTAGCTACTACTTATTTAAAAGTAAAAGGTATTTTAAACCGGGGGGGGGGGGGGAATAATCAGCTACTAAGAAATAAACACCCTTTGGTAGCAGCCTGCTTTTATGTTCAACAGTCAAAATTTGTATTTCAGAATGCAAATTGACGAGAATGTGAGCACGAGTCTGAACCACCGCATTTCTCCCAGGCACTCCAGCATCTCTCCTCAAACGCCACAGTGTTTGGGGGAGCTTTTAGTAGCGGCAGGGCATGGATGGCTGGAAGCAGAGCTTTAACATTTAATGCCCGAGAAACAGAATTGTCACTCAAGTTGCAGTCAAGCGCATTTTTTCTGAATTTTTTTTTAATATCTTTTTTTCCTTGGAGGCAAACCCACCCTCCCGCGGAAAATGGGAGACCCCATCCCCATCCCTGACTCTATCACAGATCCGAATGTAAACATACACACACACACAGACACACACACTCCCACCACGCACCACCCTGCAGCAGGACACGGGGACGGGGCGGAGGGTTCAGACAGAGCAAAAGGAGCTTTGTGCAGCTGAGAAATGCCGAGGCACTTCTTGGGTTTTTTTTTCCTTCCCCCCCCCCCCCAGCTTTTACTATTACATAAATAACACCGATTGATCTTAAAGCTGCATCCCTGCTCCAGTGCCTCCAAATCTGCACTGCTGCCTTTCCCCCACCCTCCCACCCGCCACCCTAACCGCACCGCTCGGGGTACAGAGGGAAGGGCTGGGGGGCAGGATGTTGGATGGTAAAAACCACCCCAAACACACCCCAGAGCAAGGTCTTGCCGAGCGGAGGGTGCCTGGTCCCCACCGCCCCAGCCCGGAGCCTCCAGCAGCATCTCTGCCTCCTGCTGAATTGCTGCAAACTGTGCGCGGAGGGAGCAGCAGGGCTGGGATGCGAGGGGAGAAAAGCGAGCTGGGCAGAGGGAGGGAGAGAGGGAGGGATGGTGGGGAGGAAAAAAAAAAAACAAACCACAAACAAACAAAAAAAACCCCAAAACAGGGATTCAGGGAGCTTCTCCCCAACCCCAACCCGTGTGCCTGTCTGCTTGATGGGAAGAGGAAAGGGGGAAGGGAAAACTAGAGGGAGGCGACCGCACGAATGCACTTTTCAAAGCAAAATGCAAAAGCTTACCATGTCTGCAGGCTTCCCCCCAACCGAAATGCCACTTTATGTGTCCAGCGATCCCAAAGTGGGCAACTACAGCCAGGCACCGGAGCTCATCTCAGCAGGCGGCTCGGCAATACACCACCGCCACCACCACCTCCCCCCCACCCAAAAAAAAAAAATCAAAATAAATAAATAATGATAATAATAATAAAAAAAAAAGAGACCGGTCCAGCTTCTTTCCCGGCAGGAATCGTCCCTGGTAGGACTGCCCAAAATAAGCAGCTGCAATCCAAAGGCTTTATTTAAAGCTTCCCCCCCTCCTCCTCCTCCTCTCCTTGCCTCGCTCTCTCTCTCTCCCTCTCTCTGTTACACACAGAGAGAAAGAGAGACACACACAGGTTACATGAATGGGAGGCAGGAGCCGGCGCTCCCGGGCTGGGAATGACAGGCACACATGCGGCCGGCTGCTGCGCACCGCCGGGCGGCTCGCCACGGCACAGCACAGCGCGGCACGACATGGCACGGCACGGCACGGCTCGCCATGGCACATCTCGCCACAGCACAGCACGGCTTGCCACAGCACGGCACAGCATGCCACGGCATGGCTCGCCGCACTACCCCACGCTGCGCCATGGCTCACTGCAGCATGGTGTGGCATGGGCACAGGGGTGGCATGGGAACGGCTCAGGCACAGGCATGGGGATGGCACGAGGAGGTGATGTGCATGGTGTGGATATGGGCACTGGATAGGAATGTGGTGGAGTGGGGATGGGGAGGAGTGTGTGGGCATTGGTGTGAGATGGAAATGGGCATGGACAGTGGCAAGGTATGGTTATGGCATAGGCATGTGATGGGGGGGATAGGTGTGGGCATGCTGTAGTCATGGCGTAAGCATGGGGCAGGGAAATGGTACACAGATAGCATGGTCATGGAATGAGCGTGGCATAGGCATGGGGAATGGAAGGACGTAGTAATGGGTATGCTAGAGCCATAGCATAGGCATGAGACAGGGACAAATGTAGAAGCGGCTATGGCATGCACATAGCAGGAAGCTGGGCATGGGCATAGCATAGGCATGGGAGAAGGGAGGACATAGACATGGGCATGACGTGGGGAAGGGATGAGTATAACATGGGCATGGGGAAGGGATGGGCATGGCCTAAGCATGTGAAAAGGATGGGTATAGGCATGGACACAGGCATGGCATGGAGAGGAGGTGGACATGGACATGGTGTGGGGAAACTATGAGAATGGCATGTAGAAGGGATGGACAAAGGCATGGACATAAGTATGGGCATGGTGATGAAATGGGCAGGGTGAGGACATAAGCGTTAGAAGGTAACAGGGAGGGGAGAGGACGTTCTTGGGCATGTGATAGGCATGCATTGGGCTTGGGCACAGGTTGAGCATAGGCATGGAATAGGCACAGGGATGAGATAGGAAGGGCTGCAGAATTTGAATGGGTTCAGCATTGAGATGGAGACAAGGATAGGATGGGGAGCAGCTTCAGGTGGTTCCTTTGTGTACTGGCCCTGGTGAGTGTCTCTCTTCCCAGGGTCAGATGGCTCCAGCTTAAGCACCTGTGATGAAGAGGAGGAAACCTCTGCGCCTCCCTTGCCCCTAGGTAGGCAACTTGCATAGTATCTTGCTTTTGGGATCAGGAAACATTATCCACAAGGGATGTCAGGAAATTTATTCATTGTCATTATTGTTATTGCTATTATTGTTATTATTATTACTACTACTACTACTGCTGCTGCTAGTGCTGCTGCTGCTGCTCCTGCCACTACTACTACTACTATGGCTACCACAACATAACTGTGTTTAATAATTAAAATAAAATTCACTGAAAGAAGGCCTGCAAGATTTCAGTTTCATAATTTAAAGTTACTTCTGGGAGGAAGATCAATGCTACCAGTTTCTGCCTTTGAAATATTTGTGGGGATTTGGGGTTTTGTTTCTCTCTGTTCTTTTAATCTGCGCTGGACAGGAAATTAGGGCTATTTAATGCTGTTATTCACAGAATCACAGAATCACTAGGTTGGAAAAGACCTTTGAGATCGTCAACTGTACCCATCCTCTACTAAACCATCCAGGGTTGATGACTCAACCCCCTTTCTGGGCAGCCTGTTCCAATGTCTGACAACCCTTTTGATAAAGAACTTTTTCCAAATGTCTAATTTGACCCTGCCCTGGCACAGCTTCATGCCATTTCCCCTTGTCCGTTATCTCCTGTCACCTGGCTGAAGAAACCATCTCCCACCTCTCTACAACCACCTTTCAGGTAATTGTAGCCGGTGATAAGGTCTCCTCTCCTCCTCTTCCCCACGCTAAACATCCCCAGCTCCCTCAGCTGCTCCTCATAAAGTTTGCTCTACAGCCCCTTCCCCAGCCTGGTTGCCCATCTCTGAACACACTCCAGTGAAAAACATGGTCTGAAGGGAAAAAGTGTTGTGGTGTTGCCATCAGGCCCTGCTACTTCTTCACTGTCTTACCTTGGGCAAGTCCCCAATAACTTACCCCTGCCAGGACTCATCCCTGTGCCATTTACACTCAGCCTATCATTTTCTTGTTCACTGCATAATCACCCTGTTTGTTTCAAGTTCCTCCTCAAAACTTACAAAACTTTTCAGCAACAGGCTCTGTATGACTTACGTCAGCGTCACAAATCTTTGAGCCATACTGGATTAGGCCCTAAAACTGCATTGTAAGAACAGCGCTGAACATAATGGACTGCAGTACTTCATGCAGTGCTTTGAGCTACATGGGAATCGTCCTCTTCATGGCATACCTTTAAATCAGCCAGGTGCAGGTCTGCTATATTCTGCTTTTTTTTTTTTTTTTTTACTTGTCCTAAAATTTTCAGCCTTTGTTGAAAGCAAGAGGAAAGATTGTGTTTTATTCCAAGCCCAAAAATCAGGGTAAAAAGGCACACAGCAAATCAGAACATTATCTTAAACAGCAGAGTTCTCGACATAAAGGCCTGCTTAGCAAAATAGCTGCTGCTGCTGCTGCTCACTGTTTTTTGGTGGTTTGTTTTGGTTTTTCTTTTTCTCTTTTCCCCCCAGTCATACATATTAAAAATGAAATACATTTGCATCGGCCTTATTGCCTCTGGAATGTATTCCACATCAGGAACCTAGACTCTAGACAAAGGTAATTTAGGTCTCTGGAAGGGCGAAGTTTAATTGAGAAATATATATATATACATATATATATATTGTTAGGAATAGACCTCATCCAAATTCAATGGTAATTGTATAAGACTTTCAAAAATCATACAGTATGCAAGCTTCCAAAATTTCTGAACAAGAAACATTTCCATTTAAATGCCAAGAGGCAATTTTCCCTCTCTTGTTCAATACTAAATCAGTCACATGAGCCGTTTGCATTTGATTTTAGAAAGGAAATGGAACATCTTCACTTCCAATTGCATATAACTTCTGCTTTTTCTTGTTCTTAGTGCTCTTACTTGTTTGTGGCACTTTCCTACAGTTTCGAAATTCTTCCATTTGATCTGCCTGTTCATTCTGGGCACATATTTTTATTTATTTATTTATTTATTCGAACTCCAGCACAACCATTAGAAGAGAACTAGTAAATCCAAGCATGGGGAAGAATAAATACTTTTCCCTTGAATTCTGGTTGGTAAAACCAAGTTTAGCAGATCAGCGCTGTTTGTGTAATTGGCTTTTCCCTGTTAACTGAACAAGGCAATGATGCCCTTGGAAGGAAAGAAAAAAAATTAAGAGAAAAAATAAAAGAATAATAGCAGTTTAATGGGAAAAAGCAACTTTGCTTAGGAAAATTCCCCCATTTCAATTCACAGTTAATTACTGTGGTTGCAGAACTGTGCCGCATGCCAATTTGGAGTATTTTTCATAAAGGAGCACACTTGAAAATGTCAGTGTTGACCAGCTTGCCATACTGTGCCTGTGTCCTGCACCACAGCAGCTTTGCTCAGCTGAAATGCTTCCTGTGAACAGAAGCTATTGAGCCAAACTCTCTTCCTAAATAGTGTGGGGTGGGTTTTATTTGCAAAATCTGTACAGAAGCTACATCTGTGGAACAAGAAGGTGATTGAAAAGACTAATGCGTGAGCCTATTAGACCTTGCAAGCTAGGAGACAAGGAGAGCAAGTCCAGGGGCTGCTGCTCAAATTAGCACTTAATAGTCCTGATGTTAAGTTGCTCTGACAAAACAAAGAAAACACCCATTGTAAAGTCCCCATCCATCAAAGCGAAAAAGTAGCAACATCTGAGTGGTCAAAGGTTTCTTGCTGAAGAAGTTCAGCAGCACAAGTGCCTTTGGTTGGTTGGGTATGCCCTTTGCCAAGAGGTGCTGTGCTAGTTGACAGCCACTGCTAAAGATATATATACATTTTTTTTTTCCCCCTACTTACAGGAGAGTAATCCAGAGGGAAAAACCCATATATTTTAATCAATGGAAGTGAAACCATTTGCCTTTCAGAGACTATAAAATAATACACACCCCAGGGTTCAATGCTCTTTTCTACTCCTCCAGAACATTCTTAAGGGGAAATCACTCTTTTCTTGATGAATGTGCAATTCAAATGTGGAAATATGCCATTCTTCATGCTTTCTCCATAGGGAGCAAAATGATTTCTGTAATTAAACCCTTTTTGCCAACATTTCCTGATGAGAATAGCTCTTTTTTTAATCTTTTCTTCTTTTTTTTTTTTTTTAAACAAGGGGAAAAGCTATGTAAAAAGGGGGTTGCAAAACCAGGTCTGGAGGGTCTGACCTTTAAGCCTCTATTCAAATTAGTCATTTTTTGGTTTAAAGGCACATGAAGATGAGGGATGCAAGTAAAGGCTGTGGCTTAAGTTTCTGATCAGGCACCACTGAAAGAATGTGGCTGCAGGACAAAGGAAGATATGGGTACCACTGGAAATGTTAGTCTAGATAGGTGACATTAGCATTGAAAACACACAACCCAGTCCTCAGTGCACTTTAGCAGCCTCAGGTGTGGAGCCAGGGTCCCTGTTGGTCTCATGCTGAAGTCTGTACTACAGCATCATTGGTTCACTGGTTCCCATGGTAGCTAGATCGAAGAAATCCAGCTTCTCCAATATGTATCAGGCTGTCATGGGCAGTGTAGACAAAACTGGAGCTAAATCAGAAGTTAAGCATACGCTCAACTGCCTACGCTTCACTTCTACAGTTTTGTAGGACTGGGACCTGAAGTCCAGAACATGTTCCTTGTCACCACAGAATGGGACAAGTAACACACAGGCACACGGGACAGAGCTTTTAGCCACCTGCACAACTGAGGGTTGAAACCTCATTCCTGTACAATGGATCACAGGGTCAAACCAGAGCTATATGCAGACCTGAATCCTGAAGTTCCCACTCTGAGTTGTTAGGTGTCTCTGCCAAAGCTCTTGAGCAGGGTGCTGGGGCAGAAATCACAGGGACTTTTGATAAAGAGCAGGATTGGATATTAGAAAAAAAAAATTTACTGAAAGAGTTGTCAGGGCCTAGAACAGGCTGCTCAGGGAGGTGGTTGAGTCCCCATCCCTGGATGTGTTCAAAAAAAGGGTAGATAAGGTACTTAGGGATATGGTTTAGCATAGGATGGGAATGGTTGGACTCGATGATCTTCAAAGGTCTCTTCCAACCTTGTTATTCTGTGATTCTGTGATTTCCCATCTCTTCCTCAGTTAAACTCAGAACTTAAATGAGTCCTCATTGACTCAGAGGGACATCTCCACTGCGGATATCATGAGGTGGATGGGCAGCAGAGTGGGGATGGAGAAGTGTTAGCGCTTTAAAGTATGTTTCCTTTTATCAGCTGATTTTTATCAGGAGGGGGTCTTTCTGTCTTGACTGAGCCTTTTGTAGCATCTCAGTGGGTGTCAGGGCTTAAGGAGGGCAAACTTGTGCATCTACCCACACTAGTAGGTCTCATACCCCTCTTTCTTGTTTGCAACATGCCAGTGTCTGTTGTCATACCTGAGAAATCAGGGAACACATACGGTGGAGTTGAGAGTCTGCTCCCACTGCTTACTCAGTAAAAGCTCCCATCAAGTGAATTGGACATTTGCCTGAGTGAGTGTAGCAGGATTTGGCCCATATGCTTCTCAGCTCTTATATTTGCATAGTGCAGAATATGCTTACAGTACAGTGCCAATAAAACAAAACTATATACAGTAAGCACAGAAAAATCAAGAGCACAGTTAAGACCATTTACAAATAGCAGCTGAGCTCTGCAGCTGACATCCAGGCTTATAACACTGTCAGAGAGCATGTTCTGTTGTGGGTAATATGTACAAGATGATTATTTATAGGCAATTAGATGGAGGGTCCTGTAAGTGTATAGGTCTCTATTCTCCCTCCCCTAAGCCTATTATTTTCATTCTCCCTATGAATTATTTATATTTTAACTCTGCAAATGTGTCCTTTAAAAAAAAAACCCAAAAAACAACAAATCCACAAAAAACCAAAACAAAACTGAAAACAAAACCCAAATCAAAAAAGAATCAACTATGGAAAGCATTTTTCAGAGGCTGCTTTCATGGAAGGCACTTGTTCTTCAAGTGCATACTCTGGTATTGTGTAAACATGCTGCTTGTTCCATATGTGGCCAACTTCAAAAGAGATACTGGGTCATTCACTGTAACGAAGTAGAACGAGGACTCTTTTGTCTCCGGAAATTCCACTGATGTCTTAGGATGGAGAAAGAAGATGTGCACTGAGAAGTTGCAGATCATGTCAAGAAGAGTATAAATTGCCCAGAGGATCAAATTACACTCCTTCATAGATATATTTTCCTCTCTAAAATTTTAAAGCTTTTTTTTTTTTAAATCTGTGGGATAGGGTAGAATATTTCTTAATCCACAGTGCATGATAAAACAGCCACGAACAACTGTAATATAATACATCTTCAATACAACTGGCCATAAGTATATTAGAAGAACCTCCAAACAATAATTACCCTATTACCACACTGTGACTTCACATCCAATTTTGCTCACCTCACCGTGAAAAATGGATGGAAGAGATGACTTTTATATTTTTAATAATAATGAAATGTTCAGGGTTTGATATAGAAACTTGGCTACCAAGGTAATAGGTACATATAAGAACCTATTTAGAATAGCTGTGTGAATGGGAATTACTGTTAAATTGCAGTGAAATACTGTAGCATATCAAACAATACTTGAAACCAAATAAAACTTGGAAGGCCAATCTGCACTCACATTCAAGCCATAATGTCACTGTGAAGGAGACTTTTCTGATGAAATCTGCTGGTTTAGACAACTGTGTGGTATCTCCTTATTCCCCAGTAAGGCCATGTATCTCAACTAACCTTAAACGAGTCACTCTAGACTTATTCTTCCGCAATAGCAAAATCCATATAAATGGTCCCTTTTGGATGCTGGTTGCTCTTGAGAAAAGAAAATCCAATGATTTCACTCATAGACACCTCTGGCCTTACAAAAAGAACAGGTCTGGACTGGAGACACTTCCTTTCCTCTCTAAAGAACGACCTCTGAGACAGCAGAATAAAGCCCCCACTTCCTCAACACCTTCACCGCAGCCACCTCCTTTCCATGCATTGAACCAATCGTTGACCTTTGAGACAGCAATGTAAGCACATTATTGTACAATTGTGGAGCAAACATGGTGACAGCACAGCAGACTTGAGTGTGATCACTGGCTCTGATACACGTTTTCATCACTTGGGGCTCAACCAAGAGACTGTCTCGATTAATCCTCACCAGACAAGTAAATAGTGACAACATTTTCCCTGTCCCCTGCCCGGACCACCTCCATCAGCAGACACCACCACACGCGAACAGGGAGCCATCGGGCTCTGCTCCCGCTTTCTGCTCTGTCCTTCAGATAAATTGTGTTAGTTTACTGGCAAAATCTAGCTTGTATTGTTGTTTGCATTTCAGAGTCAATATGGATATGGAAGAATAAGCTGAAATATATGCCTCGTGCATCATTAATAATAGCGTAGCCTCTCTGTAGCTACGTGACAATTCCCAAACACTTTACTTAACAGTAAGCAATTTATCATGTCCGCTGTATCACAAACAAGTAGTTCAGCATCCCAAATTTACAAGAAGCGCTGTTCTCTGTGCCTATTTGTACTGCTTAGATCAAGACAGACCAGCAGTCTGAGTGCTGGCTTTCAACTTGGAAAATCCGGGTCCTGTTCCCCGGTGTAGCAAAAAATGATCTAGGGTTCAGTTTCCTCTATGTAATATACAGATAAAACTACTTCCCCACTTTATCAGATGTTGTGAGGATAAATGCATTAAAGACTGTAAGTCCCACCAGTACTACAAAAAGCCATAATTATCTCAAATAGATACATGTAGTGCCAGAACAGCGATATTTAATACATACCCTTTGTATATAAACCATGAGTCAGGGCTGATACAAACACAAACTATGTGAAGGAGTTAAAAATGGTGCTTACTTGCATGCCCTTCCCTGGCTTAGTGCTCCATTAAAGTTTGTCTATCACAGGCCAGCTTTGTCCCTCAGTCGCGATGGAGCACGTCTGCTGAAGTCAGTGGTTTCAGCCCAGTCCTATGCAGGCATGGGCAGGAGCCCATTGTCTGGAGTGAGACACTCAATCTGGAAGAGAAAGAATAAAAGGTCTCCAGCATGTAAAGTCATTCATTATAATTTGGAGTGAACAAGGAAATCAGTGGGGTTGCCGGAGGTTAAGCAAGGGCAGAAATTGGTCTTTTATCATTAAAATGCCAAAGGAAAAAAAAAACCACCCATATATAAAAAGCAATGGATCTAATCCTGAATAACTCTACTCACATCTCCTGCTTTTATTCATTGCAAGGGGTCACAAAGAAACAATCGTGTACTTTTGAGGGACCAGATGAGAAATTTATTTATAACAGTTTCATAGGCAAGTCACTTCTTTTTCTTAGGATGGGCCTCCAATGAAATTTTGATATGACCTTTGTATACTTTCAGACAAAATAAGATTATTTGGATTGCCATCCTATGTAAGTAAATTTTCTACACTAACTTCAAACTCAGGGAGATGAGAACATCCCTCAGAAGTCAGTGAATATTTTTGAAGATTGGACCTGATGATTTTTTAAGAGGAACTTTTGCAGAGAAGGAGAAGAAAGAGGGGTGATTACAAAGATCTTAACACAGAAGATGGATCAGATTACTAGAACATATGGAGTGAAAGTTGTTCTGAAATGCTCCAAGAGCATCTGTACCTATTTTGTTGTACTGGACACCTTTAGCTGTGATGACTTTATAGCATTAAGACCATCAGATGTTTTCATAGATATAGACAAATTTAAATAAAATATAAATAATGTGATTTCTTTCAAAAATACAGTGAGTGACATTACTTTCTGAAACTTTTTGCTCTTTACATTTTAGCAGTGCCCCAGACTTCAGCCAACATTTACAAACAAGCATCCAGACTTCAGATATACACATCAGGGAGGACAACTCAAAGCATCCTCACTGATCAACAGTTCTTCAAGCAGGAAATTGGGCTCAAACAAGGGTTACCCCCACTTTCCCTGGGGGCAAATCTGATAACCACCAGAGCTTGTTTTGCTCTCATGTCAACTCTGCACAAGACAATCCTACAAACCACGACATTTCTCTTTTTGCTTCCGTTACACTCCCCACCTCACATGCCAGCTCATGGGGGACCAGAAAAGGCTACTAAGAAGGGATGCTGCAAAAATTACCACCTGTATCTAAGAGGCTATATAAAATAAGCAGTTGATCGCATAGACTGTTCTTTGATTGTGAGTCTAGCGGGGACCAAACACTCCAAACACTGAACTTCTACTGTACTACTAAGCCCCAGAGAGGACTTGCAGAGGTTGAATGTTTGCCATGGTGTTTTCACATTTTGCAACTACAGACAGAGAATGAGGTTTAAGTGGTGGTTTAGGGATTCAGTAGATGGTAGATTTCAAAATTATCTTTTTTCTTATTTGAAATCCCCAGATATAGGCTATGTCGTTTGATCATGCCTGATCCAGCCATTTTCAGAATGCAAGTGGGTCAACGGATGGGTTCAGTCATTTGCAGGATGAGAGACTACAGTCTTAATATGCTATCTAATTTATCCTATTGGTCTGGGTAAAGAAAACCATCAGACAAGGTTTCATGAGCCTATTGGGTTCGATTAAGAAAAACCACACGAATGCCTTTAAATGACAATGCACGGAGGAGTAATGGAGCTAGTGATAAATCTGCCTTCCTTTTCCTTTCTTTCTCTTTTGAAGGAGGAGGTACCCCAGTTTGCTGTGAATCTACTGAAGGCAAAAGATGACTTAAACTCACCTGCAAAAGAAAGCAAGGTATTTTACTCTTTGTCCTTTGCAGAAGTGCCTGACACATGACATCTGTTAATGAGGGTCATAATCCCCCCACATTCTATAGCCACACACTAGTAGTGCTTAGGATCCACGGCCTCTTCTCCAAAGGAAATAAGGCTTTTATAGGAGCGTTGTCTGTCCATCTGGCTCCCCATCTGCCAATCCCGCACCCAGCAGTACATTCTGGTGGCTAATTTCACCCTATTCTCTGGAGGGGCAAAACCTTAAAAGATATAAATATTCCACGTGTTCTATGAAAATCAGTCGTGCGGGAGAGAGAACGACAAAGCACAGCTCGTTCAAGTGAAAGGCGGCGGTATAAGCTCGTTAGCTAATTGCTTGGCTGGGGCTGCCAGCTGGCCAGTCAGCACATGCAAAGTGGCCAGCTCGGCTACCTACTCTAGACTTCTCAGATATTCACACAATGCATCTGGCCAGTAAAGAAGAGGAGACCTTTGCAGAGGGAATATGTACGAAGGTAGACAAAAAATGGAAATGAAGACACACCAAGGGCTGAGGTCAAAGAGAAAACAGTGTTATTGAAGTGGAGAAGCAGAGAAAGCGCGGAGGGTATGATTCTGTGGGGGAGAGATTTGTAATTTAAATTGCTAACAGAGCAGCTTTGTTCCTCCAGAGCTCAAGGACAGGGTTGACTTGGCTTCTTCAGTGAGGACTTTTCTTCTCTTTTATTCAGAGTATAAGAACAACCACTATGGTTAAAAGTAAAGGTCCCTAAAACCCTACACCTTGTTTTGGATGGTTAGCGATAGAGGATGGTTAAGGAAAAAGGAGAAAAACAGGACATGAGCAGAGAAGAACCTATGGAAGGAGCCCTATTATTCCATCCCCACAGCCGAGAAATGGGAGTCACCAGTAGACAAATTGAATTATATTGCAAATGTTCAATTTAAAACACCTTTAGTGAAGGCATGCAGTAAATTTGCCGCACTGTTGAAGTCAGAATATCAAGTCCCCAAGTCTGTGGTGTGGGAATTTCCCTGGCGCAGTGGTGTAAGCGAGCTGTTCTGCTCACCTCCATGCTCAGCTGATGTTCGGGCTGCGGTGTTCGGGAGTGAATTATTACCCATGGTCTGACTGTGGAGAATGAAAACCTACTTCTGGCCTTGTCCTGCCATCCGTTAAGCAGACCCTGCTGCCATCCCTCTTTCAAAAAACATTTTGTCACTATTTAGTGCCACCCCAGTCCCAGAACACTTGTTTTTTTTGCTCATTCCTGTACCCCTCACATTCCCTTCTGTGTCTAACACACATCCACCCGTAGCACAAATAGGCAGACACCTAAAAAATTAGCTGAATTTAGGAGTCCCAGTGTCAGGTGATAAGGCGCCCAAGCTAACCTACTGATAAAGTATGTGGTAAGCAAACTCTCTGATCTACAGAGATAGCTTAAGCTTCTGCAGTGCTAATTGCTATTACAACCTTAAGCTAATATTTGAGCCTTTCTTTTGAGCAAGGATGTGTAACAATTAGATTACAGGATTTGGGGCATTACAGAGCGAGATAAAAGCAGCAGTTTCGTCATGGTATGTGGTATTTTGTTTACTTAGAGATAATAGCATTGATGATAATAATAATATTAATAATAACTATTCTATTTAGGTTCAAAATCTGATTTCAGGTGCATCAGACCACATCTGGAATAAACCTCTTGCCTGCAACAGAGCTATCCCAAATTGATGTGGGATGAAGCATGCAGACCTCTAGTCAGGGTCCATTTTGCAGTCACTGAAGAGCCCAGCATGGTGTACGATGAGCTCTGGCTACTCACAGTAGTAAATAGTGAGCCTACATTCCTGAAGCAGGGCCTGAGCTTAGATATTTCTCTGTGCTTCTGAGCATTGCTGGGAGCTCTGATGATGTCTACTGGTCCCTGGTCCTGATGAATGCCTGACAACTCCAGACACGAAAGGGACCTCTGGTTTGGTTTTTTTTTTTTACTCTCTACGATCCTGATGCTTTCCTCTCTACCCCCACAAATGTATGCGCATATGTAAAAACCACAGCGTGCTTGAATACAGTGACAACACGCAGCATGGAGAGAAAAACCAAATAATGCTAAACTCGCAGAAGAAACAGTTCACTGTAGCAGCGTGCCAGATCTAATATGTTATGTTTCAGTGTGCCAGGGACAACAACTTAGAAACTTCCCACAGTGTATTTAAAAGAAAAGTCATCTTCTTACACATACTTTTAGTGATTTTTTTTCAGTTATTTCACAGTGTTTTTTATTTTTATTATTTTCCTCTAGGCACCCAAGGTTAAAAAAAAATCACCCCATGTCTCTAACAACAGCCAGCTATTCTGATGAACCATAGCTTTCCTTGCCTCAGAGATAAATCAGCTGACACAGCTGAGCATTTGGTTCCTGAAATTTTGCTGCTGCTGAGATCCTGGAAAATAAATTACAGCCCCCTCCCCCCAAAACAAAACAAAAGAACAAACCCAAACAAACCAACCAACCAACCAAAAAAAAAAAAAAAAAGCCTGCCACAAACAAAAGAAATTGAGATATTTTCTTCTCCTTTAGATACTAAAATAAAATTTCCTAACTGTAACTTTTTCCAAGTATTTATCCTGGAAGACAGAATCACTCCCACAAAGCAGTGCTAATGTGTGTATCCACTCAGGAATATTAAAAGTACTATTACAACATTAAAAAATAACCATATCTGCTAGCAGTGGATTTAAAGTAACTCCCCGAAAAGCTGAAAATCTGGTCCCATCGACACACACAGCAAATAGGCAAAGCAACTTCACAAGAAAAGACAAGTTTCCTTATTTTAGCGAGCCTTTGTTCAGCTTTCAGTCTATCACATATACCTAGAAAACCTAAAAGCATGGAAGGGAATCAGAAAGGATGGTATTTCTTCTTACCCATAGGCACCAAGGTCCTTTAAGAGAACTGCATCCCGCAGAATGTCGATAACTTGGCTGAAAACTTGAAAAACGGGTTTTAAGCAAAAATTCTTTTGAGAATTAGATCCAGGCTCAAGAGGCTAAAAAGCATCACTTGAAACAGCCAGTTTAATTTATTCAAATAAAAGCCACATAGCTCAAGGACAGGCAAGTAGGTAAATAAGCCACCACCAACCCCTTCTTGGCAAAGAAAGGCACCGCTAAAAGCCTGCGTTAGAGTAGATCTCTGCGTAGGAAATGAAGGCAGCCTCAGGTATAGACATTTGCTTTATTTTTTTCTGAGTGTGGCACAGGGGAGCGTGCACTGGCTCAACCTGTTGTAATCGAACATGTGGGTTGCTAGTTGTTGCGATGATATTGCAGCAGCCTCTTCATTAAAGAGCCTGTGTCTTTAGCAGCAACGATTAATTTCGTATGTATAAAAATCAAGGCATCGCCAGTGCTGCTATTGCTCCCTGTTGTTCTTTTCTCCCCCTTCTACCACCTTTTCCACCCTCCCCACCCCCACCCCCCTTTCTTTCTTGTAGTAAGCAGGAAAGAATGCAGTGAAGGGAAGATAGGTATTGTACAATCCTGACTTGCTGAGCTGACAATCCTTTTGCTACTTGGTTTCACTTTAAAAGCATCTTCTTGTTACCCACCTAAGGTAGCTCAGCGTGGACAGCCCGCGCATCAAAAGGTGGAAAGCTTGAGGCAAAACTTGCCTCCCTGCAATGGGGTGAGGGAGAGACAAAGTCACCTGGTTGCTTTGCAAACAGTATTAAGGCAATTCAGGGAAGTGGAGGTTGAGGGCATTATCTTCCACATGAATTAATCTCCAGCAGGCTTCTACTCTTTCTAACGGCAGAGAAGCTAAGAGAAGAGTCAAATATATTTGAAAAGCACTTAAGTGTCAAAGGATTTCTCACATGTGCATTTTTGTTCCCTTTGCGTAAGCACACGTGTGTGTTTGTGTACACCCAAGAGGGACCCTGTGACAGAAAGATGTGAGTGTGACAAGCAAAAAGAGCAGACACCCCCCAGCCCTTTCTCCCCCCACGTTGTGTGTCTGGGCACTTTTCAGCTGTGTGTTGGTATGTGGAAATATGAGTGTGCATCTGCAGATAGGTTCACTTGTAGGCAGCGCTGGGGCTGCCTGTACAAGACTTCTTCCCCCCCTCCTTCCCCTCCCCCTCCCCCCCCCTCCCCCCCATCATCCCTTATGATGAGTTTCAGAGAAAAGGCAGTTCTGGTTTGTGCCTCTGGAGTATAGTATTAAAGCATTAGGCTTAAAACCAAAACTGTGCCTGGAGCCCTGGCTGCACCTGTGTCTCCCTGCACTTATTATGGGACCTAAAATCCAACCTAAGTCTTATCGGGGGGAGGGGGATGTGCGTGAGAGTTAGCTTGGAGAAACCTCATTTCTTGTTCTGGGGGAAGTGGAGGGTAAGACCACTCAGTCGAGGAAACAAAGGGGACTAAATTAGGCGTTTGTGTTGGGGAGGAGAAGGAAATACCAGCTCTGCAGACAGAAGACTGACATCTCTGCCGGCTGCTCTGAGGGAGCACGCTGGGAAGTGCGTGTGTAGCACTTCCCTCTGCTGGAGGCAGCCCAGACTGTTACCTGCCTCCCTCCATCCGAGGATACTCCTATAGGTACCGAAAATGCTCCATCCCCTGTCATCCAGCACAGCAGCGATAATGAGGTATTAGACCACAAATCGTTTCCGTAACTTTTGTCTATACAAAAATCTCAGCAGCAACTGTGGGGTGGAGCAGACTGGCTCTTGCAACACACAGGAAAGCACAGAACTAGAGGAGAAGGGGTGCGTGCTGCAGAGATTGTTTAAGCTGGCACATTTCGAAAGGAGCCAGAATACCACAGACTGGGCATGGAACACTTCTCAAATGAGGAATGAACTGTCTGATTGCTCACAGCTTTGCACAGCCACGCACATCCCTTCCACCACCAACACTCTTTGCAGCATCTGTCAGGGAGTGCTTTGGCTATTTTTTTTTAATATGCTGATATAACCATGCACCGATCAGGCTTATTTTAGGTCTTGTGCAAGATCACAGGTCAAGGGAATGTGGGGGAAGGAATAAATTGGTGCAGAGAAGAAGAATTGGTCTGCAAGTCATCTTCCCTGCTCCCCTCTTGCATCATCTTCTGGCATTAAAATACCTAGTGTGATACTGTATACCTGATATGTTTCCCCATCTAATCCCTTACTTACAGATTGTAAACATCAGTGTTTTTATGACCAATGCCATCTATAGGATTTAGAAATGTTTAGCCCAGATGAAATTAGATTTTTTTTTTCCTATCTCAGGTATGCAGAACTTTTCCTAAAGTTGAAGGTATTACATTTCTGCTTAGACAAATGCTCATGACTTGCTCCATTAACCCTGTGGGAAAAGATCCAACTGGACCAGTACCCTTGCAACCCCAATGACAAGCCCAGGCTTTAAAAGTACGGGTAGTGGGAAAGTGCTGGTGAGACAGGGCTGGCCGGTAGCCTCCACATCTCCTGTGGGTGGCCTCTTGATACTCCAAGATCCCGCGAGTCATAACCTGATAGCACTTTGCCATCAATATACTAAATGCTATAAATATATTTTTTTTAAGATACAGAGAGACATTGCAAGGAGTCTGAGGTTTGTTTCACAGCAAGATACACAGCTGGAGAGGAAAGCTCTGCACTGAGTACAAAGATAGAAATTAGAAAAAGCAAAAAGAAAGGCAAATTGTTTACCTACCAGTTTCCTTAAAGAAGTGGACTTTGTAAAGGATGTGTCTTCTCCCTAGCAATTTCAGTGTCTGTAGACTAGCCTACCATGCTGCCTCCATGCTGCTGAGAAAAAGTCTTGTCATGTCCTTCAATTGTAAATCCAGTCTCAGTAAAACATCACCAAATATCCCTTTGGTATGAAACATAGGAAATGAGGACATATATGGAGAGATTCCATCATGTCACTACTTTTTTATTTATTCTTAAGAGGACAGGGATGGGTTTTGCCTTACAAAAAGGAATTATGACACTGATCTAAACTACCAAAAACATTGTAATGGGGATATCAGGTCTTCAGAATAAACACCTTCAGCCTATGCATCTGCTTCTGCTATGCTGTACTATGTTGGTGTAGCTCAGAAGACCAGCAGTCAAAGTGCTCTTCTTCAGTCAAGTACAAGTATCAAGAAAGCCATGCGATAAAGCCCGAAACAACAGCCTGAGGAACATTTGAAAGGTGATACAGCTGAGGTCAGCCCATGGCATCCTAGTCTATGTCCATGCTCGCATTTCTACACAGATTAGAGGGCTAAACTAGTAGGACAGATCTTGTTGTGATGACAGAAGAGTGCAACTGAAAGAGAAAAAAGCCACGGAACATCAAGATATTCCGAGATATTAAAGGCAGAATTCCTCCTGATGATCTGTGACACAGACAGGAGTTGTCACAGAAAACCTATCAAATGGGAGTGGAAAAGCTAGGGAAAGAAGATGATGATCTATATAAGCGCTGTTCTGCCAGTTAAATGCAGAAGTTCCAGAAATTTTGCAATGGCAGTGTGCAAAACAGAAAATATGGGTTATTAGCTCACATTTGAAAATAATGACTAAATTTATCCCATGTACAACTGCAGTGAAGCCAAACAAATTACGGGAATGAGTTTAGTCTGCTGCGGCTGTTCATGCCTTTGGGATAGATGGAAATCTCATTGGAAGTGTGGAAAGTAAGGCTTCCACTTACTGTGTCAAAACAATGATGCCCTCCATAGGCACTTCTTTATTCATACAAAAAAAGAAAAGAAATAAACAAGAAGAAGAAGGAAAAAGGAAAAAGCTTAAAGAAAAGAAAAAGGAAAGGCATAAATGGTAGCCAGAATGTTTGAAGATGTCTATTAAAAGCGCTGCACTCTGAACGGGTAAGGAATAACAGATTTTCTTCTTTCTTCCTTCTTCCTGATAAAGAAGTTCTGATTTCCTCACTTCAAGCAAGGAAAGATAACTGATAAAGCATACTAATCACAGTACAGGCACTTTATTTGCAATAGCATTTGATCCTGGTCTGATGCCCCGATCATATCCCACTGCATGTGTTAATCTGGCAATGAATGTCCCTCCAGTTAGGGCATGGTACTGGAAATGATACTAACATTTAAACCCTTCTAACTAAGTTTCAGAATTAATTCCATCATATTTTCCAAGAATTTCCTGTCTTTATTACTCTCCCTTGACCGGGAAAAATAACAGGTATGTAAGTAAAACCAGAAAGGGAATATAATTCAGTGATACCTTCTCTTGCAAAGGGAATGAAAAACTCATATATTATTTGTCTCATTAGACTGTCTGCAACAGGGTGAGCATGATCAGAGACAGTGATGGAGGGAGAGATCTGAGGCAAAGGAAGAACTGGACCAGGAGCTTCCCAGGGATTTTCACATTTGGCTGAGGGCAGAGAAGTTTGGCACGGCTACAACTAGTCCATCATCCTGCTGGAGAAAGAATGAGGTTGGGAGGCTGATTACGGAGGGAACACTGACCTTAATTTTGTTTCCAAAGATGCTATTCATTCCTTAACTTAATTTGAAAATGAAATAAAAAAAAAACCCAAAACAAAACCCAAACCCACCACAAAACAAAACAAAAAAAAAACCAAAAAAAACCCCACAGTGTTTTTTGTAATGTGAAATAGAAAATAATATGTTTTCCAACAAGTGGAATCATGATGATCACAGGAGTATGAACAGAGAATTTCCCTAGACAGGGAATTTCTGAATCTCAATTTACCTAACCTTGAAAAGTTAAATGACACCTGCTTTCTGAACCTTTTACAGTTCTTTGCTGTCCTCTCCTAGAAAGAAGGCTATTTCTGCTAAAATACTTAAGGCCAAAGGTTTTCTCATCCACAAGAGAAGACAGTTTCCAGAAGAGCTGCAGTATTTGACCATCAGCTTTGTAAAGCCCTACCAAGCCTGAAACCTGCAATAAATATTATGGAGCAAAATATGACTTCACCATCCTTGTGTATTTCAGCTGTACGTAGTGTGATGTGTCAGGGCCTCTCCAGAGGTCTCACTGCTCAGGACTGGGCTTTTCCTGCAGCTTTTTTCTATTCATCTGTGTCTTGTGCTTTGCTCTGTACAAACACTGGGAATGATTCGTAAGCCATCTATGCAGAGGTAGGCCCAGCTGAGAATTATTATTACACTTAGTCAGCTTTATGCTTTGACAAGGAAAAAAATCACCCATCTCCTAAACACCATACATACACTTTATATATAGCATTTAAGTCCTTACTGAAGTGCTAACCAAAGAATTGTTATGGTTATGTTTATACCTCTTTTCCCTCTTTAGACCTACCACAGTAGTGGTCAAACTGAATCAAGAGAGAGTTGTTTAGTTTTGTTCCAGACTATATAGTTTCTATGACTGCAAGGACACCATGATTCAGAACGTAACTCTTTGGACCAGGAGTCTGGACAACTGCTCCCGAGCACACTGTGTGCCCAAGCCGTCTTCACTTCCTTGTAAGCTGAGGAGAGCAGTGATTTGTAAAACTGCTTAAAGATCTGCGGCCAGGAAGAGTCAGGTAGATGTCAAGTGTAACTATAAATATAATTTGGACAGCTAAAGGGGCTGAAGCCAAGCTCTTCCAGAAGCACATTTTTAAACTAAAGATGCTGAAAATAGGCTCCCTATCTAAGCTAGAATAATTTAAATGCATGCCAGATCATCTGCACCAAATTCAGTGAGATAATTCAAGGAGGAAGGGAGTACTGTCAAGAAGACAAGTTGCCTTCTCCAAGCTCTCTTTGGCCACTAAGATCAGAAGGATCAATGTTAAGCATTATATCAAAGTTAAGGTTGTAAGAAGACCGCATTCTTCATCTGGCAGAGATCTAGAACTTCAACAAAGATTTGGACCCACTAATAAAATCAAGACTAAATATGTTTTCCTAGAAAGAAAAACTGTCTGGTATTTTTAATTTGTCTCCTTCACCACTGATTTCCGGTTGAGAAGTCCATAATGGACGATAGCTGCTACAGTTCTGTTCAAATCTCTAAAGCAAAGCCACAGCAGCCCATTCTTAAGGTTCAATGGACAGTGGATCAGTGCTGTTAATATGAATTTCTATGCTGATGCAGTCATAGTGTTAAATGACAAGGCTGACAGTATTGCTAATTTATACAGGCACTGAAAAGAGAACTAACCCATAATTTTGTTATGTTTTCAGGGCTTGACTTTTGTTCTAAATGTCAACAGGGTGTGCAAATGCCATGCAAGTCTCCCTTAGGACTTGTCTCAAGTACATATGCAGATACTTCTGAGGATGCCTTGGATTCATGAACTTAAACTCAGCTTAAATATAGGAAGGGGAAAATTGCCTTGACAGATAATGTAAAAATGCTGTATAAACTCCTGAGGATTCCCATGTATTTGCACTTACAGAAGTGTGCATATGTACACACATACATACATGTGCACATATGTATATTAAGCACACAGGATTTCAAGATAAACTCATTGGCCAATTTGAAACGGTCCTAAAGTATAAAGTCATTTTCTTTTTTTCCCAATTTGCCCCCTTGAATTCTATTTCTAGATGTTTTACCTGTTTTTTCCCCTTTCCCATTTAATTAAGATTTAAAATAAAAGGTGATGTTGAAGACTTCTGAGACTGATATTTCTGGAAGTTGTCTCTTCAAAAGAAATAGTATATAAGCGCTAGGAGAGGAAACTCCTCCAGATGACTCCAACAATACACCTTAGCCCTTTTCTGCATGGAAATGCTTATAGATGTGAAAGACCCGATGACACAGAGGTTCCTATGTTGATGCTCCTGGGGCAGGGCAATGCTGAATTACTTGGCAAGGCTGAATGGAAAAATCTGTGCAAAAAGCTGCCCTTGCACTTGCTCATGTAAATAAATGGTTTGTGAAGAACTCCTCTGTGTGAAGATGTCGAAGGCAAAGACTGTGCCTGACCAAGACATAGCTTATTTTAGAAGTGACTGTTTTCTGAATTTGAAGAAACTGAATAAAAGTTTGAAGATGAGAGATTCTTGAATGAACCTCCCTGAAAGTTTCTGTTCTTTTGGTAGCATTTTCAGATAAATTTCCTTGGTAGGGACAGTTTAGGAAAAATTAGGTGAAAGGGTAAAAGAAGCTGAGAAATAGAAATAGTCTAAGGATGAGGCAAATATAATGGTAAAAAAACCTTAAAAAGATGGGAAGGTCTGTGAACATCATGTAAAGAGGCCACCAGAGCATTAGAAGCATTGTGTCTCTTATGAAACCATAGGGCATTTGATAAACTACCAAAAAAAGACCTCAAAAACAAATCCAATAAAGTTTTAGTGGAATGCTAAAGGGGACAATTCTTTGAGGTTCTGTTCTCATGAGATCCCACCTGGAGTACTGTGTGCAGCTCTGGGGTCCCCAGGACTAGAGGGATACTGAGATGTTGGAGCGAGTAAAGAAAAGGACCACAAAGATGACGCAAGGACTGGGGCACCTCTGCTCTGGAGACAGGCTGGGAGAGTTGGTTTGCTTCAGCATGGAGAAGAGAAGGCTCCAAGGAGACCTTAGAGCACCTTCCAGTCCCTTGAGGGGCTTCAGGAAAGCTGGACAGGGACTGGTGAGAGCAACAGCAGGGAGTGATTAAACAAGGGGGAATGGCCTTAAGCTGAAGGAGGGGAGATTTAGACTGGATCTGAGGCAGAAATTCTTCCCTGGGAGAGTGGCAAGGCCCTTGCACAGGTTTACCAGAGAAGCTGACGCAGCCCCTGGATCCCTCTCAGGGTTCAAGGCCAGGTTGGATGGGGCTTTGGGCACCCTAGGCTAGTGGAGGGTGTCTCTGTCCACAGCAGAGAGTGGAACTAGATGGGCTTTGAGGTCCCTTCCCACCCAAACCAGTCTGGTACTCTGTGAAATCATATGGATTCCCTTGCTTCATAGAAATCAAGCAGATTACCAGCCTTTAAGAATCTGACAGTCTGTCTTCTTGACAGTGTAAAATAAATTACATGCACACACACCTCCTCACAGAGGTACTAAGTTGGTTGATTTAGTTTATTAAGGAAAAAAGGAATCATGTTTTGGCAAAACCTGAATTCCTGATCCTATGAGTGGCCTTTATCCCAGAAATAAACATTTGCACACTGTATAAGCAGGAGCCAATGACATGACATTAGACTCAATAAACATGAACTGCTATTTTAGAGGACAGTTTCCTCACATTGTCAAAGTGAAACCAAGGATGGACAGATACTGTTTGTGTCACTGTCTTTATTCCTTCCCATCCACTTTACTTAGAAGTGTAAAAAACATAGGGTTATCTTGGTCTTAATCCTACATCTGAATTTAGAATAGAGGCACATCTGAACAAAGCATAGGAGTGTGTGTTTTTCGTAGAGGTTGAGATTATTTGAATTCAGTTTAATCTCTGATGTCTGACCCTCACAGCAAACTTCCTAGCAGCTCAGTTGGTTTGGCAGTTTTGACTTGTTATCACCAGATTTGTACATGACTGTTACAGACATTGCAAAACCAGTTCTACATTATTGTAATAGCAATTTAAAAAATTGATAATATCAAACCAGAAAAATAATTTTCCAGTTAAGGTAATGGACATAAAATATTTTCTGTTCTTGAACACTGAGCTTTACCATTCAACCACCACCACCATCACCATCTAGCTTCATCTCCACTGTTCAGCTTTCATGTGAAACACTTCTTATCCCCTTATCGTAAAGTAGTGAGCATTTAGACTCACTGCAAGCCAACAGCAATGCTGATCTTTTTTGGCACTGTACAGAGGGAAGTATAGAGTTATAAACCTGATGGCAATTATCTTTCCTTACTGACTGAACGTCACTTGAACATGTGATATGAGTTGCAGCATGCAGAATGTTTGACATCCCAAATCTTTCCTTGTCAAAGCAGGAGCAGTACCTGATCCCACAGCTACAATGGCTTAATTTCTTGAAAAACTGCTAGCAGCTATTGTGTTTTTCAGATTTCCTCTATAACAGGATTTCAAAGTTGTCTGCTGAATGTCAGTATCAAAGACGAAGTTGATTTTATTTCTATATTTTGGGCTTTTGAGTTAAATATACATTTTTGAAATGTGTTTCTGAGGCTTCCTTTACTAATGAGTGTTTTCAAATATAAATGTTGGGTGTCATAAAAAATGTTTCAGATTTGTTTCATCTGTAAACTCTTGAAATCAGGCATTGAAAATAGTAAACAGATGTTCCAATAACAATTAACACTCACCTTTGTAAGTAGGGGAGCTAACAGAGTCTTCAAACCTACTGTTTGTAGGTTCTGTTCTACTCTTTCTACACTATCTACTCCCCTCCACCTCAACAGCCCCAGTTTTTTTCCTTCCTTCCTGATTTCCCTGTGATCTCAGCTCCCACTTCCAAAGCCTGCAGATATCCTGTAGATAATCATTTCCCCTTGGTACCCTCTATGCCTCCAGGCTCTCTTCTAAGTCTAGCAATTACCGGCTGGCAAAAGGCACCACATGCTGTGGCTGGTTCCGAAACACACATGGGATAACTGGCTGGTCACTACCTACAGGCTGATTGTGTGGTGTCAGACTAAGCAGGAAAAAAGGTTCAATCACAGCTTTTCTAAAATAAGGGTAATTCATTGATTAATTTTCACAAAATTTATCTGTACCTTATTATATTTTCTTGAAGATTTCTAGCCCTTGTGCAACATGATTAATTCAACCATAGTTACAGTTGTTAGTAAGGGGACTGATAAACAGATGGATAGATGGAACAACTGCGTAAGGCTTCAGTAACCCAGAGTAAAAATTAGACTGTCATGAAGCTGATACTCTAAGGAACTTAGGAGAGCTGATATATATTCATGAATTCTACCTCATGGCATCACCTCATCACAGAGATAAATATTATTGTCCTTTTAATTTATAAATGGGTCAACACAGGCATGACGAGGTTAGGAGACTTCTCAATGCCCTAGACCACATGTGTGGCAGCACCAGTTTTTTTTTTTCTGGTTTCTACTGTAAATTCAAACTCACTCTGCATAAATAGAACTTTAGGAAAGGTGACAGTTTGCCATGAAGTAGGTGGAAAAATACACGAGTGAATTGTTGGAGAACTTTGTGGGATGGCTGTCATGTCCTGGCTTAGAATCCCAGACTGGCTTGATTTGGAAGGAAATTTAAAGATCATCCAGTCCCACTACCCTGCCATGGGCAGGGACACCCTCCACCAGACCAGGGTGCCCAAAGCCCCATCCAACCTGGCTTTGAACCCTGCCAGGTATCCAGGGGCAGCCACAGCTTCTCTAGCCAGCCTGTGCCAGGGCCTTCCCACCCTCATAGTAAAGAATTTCTTCATCATATCTCATTTAAATCTCCCCTCTTGAAGCTGAAGGCCATTCCCCTTTTCCTGTTCTTCCCTGCCTGTGTAACCAGTCCCTGTCCAGCTTTCCTGGAGCTCCTTCAGGTACTGGAAGGTGCTCAAAGGTCTTCCTGGATCCTTCTCCTCTCCAGGTTGAACAACCCAACCACTCTCTGCATGTCTTCATAGGACAGAAACTTATTGGATCCTTGGCCACAACTCTTACAGGCAGTGGTTACTGTCACCTAAGCTGCAGTCACTGCCTGGTGAAAGGGGCAGAAAGGGGTAAGGACACAGATGGCATTTGCAGACTTACCATATTTCCGAAGGATATATTTTTTTATTCCTGACACCTACGTTGTAAGCCCCTGGCTCCTCACATGTATCCTGTGTGTTCTTAGTTACCCATCTTGAGATCCTTTCTTTCCTCAGGGCTCCTCCTGCATCAAAACTGGCCATGCCCAACTTTCTCCTATGGCTGGGTTTGCTGTTGAGACTGCCTTTGCACCACCTCCTCACTTTCAGATCCTCTTCACGAAGCTTCCTCTGTTCACTCTTTACTCTCCTTAAAGCAAACCACTGCAGCAGGACACCCCCAAGGGCTGGCTGAAAAGTGAATAAACTTCAAGAACCCTACTATGAATTTCTGCCCCTCAATGAATTCAACACAAAACAAAACAAAAGAACACAAAAACAACTTATTCCTCTGCTCTTTCTTCCAATAAGCCCATGATTCTCGTTTTCAGGAGTTGCACCACTTGTTGTTCCAAAAGGTTTAGGTCTCAGCTGAGTTTCCCTGGATTTATTACACATTTTCTTTCAATTCCTTAAACTCCTTGGCTAGGACCCTATCCCCCTCTATCTATTTCCTGATTTGGTTTGGTGACCTCCTCACACACCTCATAAAGAGAGGTTAGGGACGTTTACCAGGGAAATCTCTGTCCTTCAGAGTGAGCTTTGTTTTCCCAGACTGAATGGCTCTTAAAACCCTGGGAGTTTGTATGATTAAGGACTCAGTGAACCCCATGAAAGACTTCGTGATTTGCACAGCTATTGGTATTGTTAAAGCACAGTGCTTAGATCTTCCTACACCTCATGATATGAAAAATGTTTACACTTATGAGTCTAATTATTTTTAATCAATTTAAGTGGCTGCTAGGTTTTCTCTATTAACATGTCCTGAGTAAAGATAGCCTTGGGACCATCTCAGATAATTTCAATAAGCTACAAACATTTTGAATGTGTCTTTTCTTCATTCCTCAAATGTAGGCTTGTCCACTGGAAAAAATAAAAAGGAAACAAAAGTGAAAAGGAAAAGGAAAAGGGGAAGGGGAGGGGAG